>NC_040013.1:28693869-29293869 GCF_000972845.2 Larimichthys crocea
CTAACTTTTAACCCTGGCTAGGATTGTCAGATACTGTAAGGCTGGAAGATTTGGCTTTTTTTGGTTGACAAACACAAACATGGTCAATCACTTTTTGCAGTTGTTGCCCCCCCAGGGATTAATAAAGTATTTCTGATTCTGATTCTGATAATGAAGCATTTGAACCTTTAAGGACATAACTGCTGGTGTTATATGTCTTCAACTTCAAGTCAACTTTATTATCAATGCTGCCATATGTACAGGACATACGGAGAATTGAAACTGCGTTTCCCGCTTATTATTGATATTTTATACTGGTGTTTACCTATTTTTTTTTTGGGCCCCTGTCAGTCGTGGGCCCTTGGATTTGTCCTAACTTTTCCCCCCTATACGGCGCCCCCCTGCCTGTACAGGTACTCACGTGTAATGTTTATGACAAAGATAATGGTACGGTCTTAAACTGTCTCGTTCAATTCATGATTCATAATCCGTCTCTTGTTTCAGCTCAATCCCAGTGTGAATGCCTTCCAGCGAAAACACGTCAACGAGATCAAAAAATGTGAAGAGATGGAGAGGATCCTCGGTAAGCATTATACTTATCTTCAATACAAAGCTCACCAGCACGTCTCCTTATCTGTTTATTGAGTTGTTGTTAAGATCCGGGCAGGGAATACTGTCTTTTTGTCTCAGACAGCAGGAAAACAAAGCCGTGATAGTACTGAAGAAGCAGGAGCAGGAGCATATAAAGCCACAGAAGGCCTTCTCACTCAATTGAATTGAAAGCTAGTGACCCTACAGTCATGAGAAATGTCAGCTGGTTGTAGACGTGGTTGAATGAAATGCCATTCTTTGTTAACTAAACCCTTTTATTATTAGGTTAAGAGAAGAAAACGACACACTGTCAGACTTTGCTTCAGATTCAGTGTTGGTGAAAGTCTTTATGTTTTTGAATCGGTATGTTTTTTTTTTTAACAGGATACCTTCTGAGGGAAGTCAAGAAAGCAGATATTTCACTACCAGAAAGAGACGTGAACCCAGGGGCTCCTTTACCCAAGCATGTCATGGCTATAATGGTTAGTTACTCGCTCATCGGCTTTTAATTTAATATGTTGATGGAAGATGTCACAGCGACTAAATGAATGCAGACCACAAAATCATAATTCTTTCTGCTCTCGGCTGTGTAAAAATCAGTACAACCTTGTTTCCAAAAAAGTTTGCATGCTGTGTTAAATGTAAACATAACAAATGTTGTTGACGTGAAAAGCAATGAAAAAGTCTATTGTTTTAACAGTTTGAGTTTGAACCCGGTCATGTTTACCACTCTGGGAACTGAGGAGACCAATTACTGAAAGTGCAATGTGTTCACTTCATGTAGGATTTCAGCTGCTCAACATTTTCAGGGTCTCCTTTGTTGTATTTTATGTGTCATAATGTACTAAAAAAAATTGAATAGGTGACAAAGTTGGGACTGCAGGCAGGCACTCTCTGACTGTAGAGACAAAACCTGCATGTATCGTTCAGGATTAATGACGCCTTCACAAATGTGCAGGTTACTCATCATGTCATGTCCATGAATGCACTCCCATACCATCACGAATGCTTGCTTTTGAACTGTGAGCTGATAACAAGCCGGATGGTCCCTCTCTTCTTTAGCCCCGAGGACGCAGCGTTCTTGACTTTCAAACAGAATTTCAAATTTGACAAATTGACTCATCAGGCCTCAGGACAGTTTTCCAACTTCGCCTCAGTCCATCTTAAATGAGCTCGGTCCCACAGAAGGCGGCAGCGTTTCTGAATCTGGTTTACATACAGTTTCCTCTTTGCATGGTCGAGTTACAGCTGTCATTTGTGTTGGAAGGTTCCTCAGCCCATGTAGTGATGTCCACCTCAGAATCATGTCTGTTTTTGATGCAGTGCTGACTGCCTGAAGATCACACATCCAGTATTGTTTTTTGGCCTTGTGCACAAAGATTTTGTACTGTAGACAATATAACCCTCAGATTCTTTGCAATTTTACATTTTACAAACATTATTTTTAAATTGTTGCACTATTTGCCAGAGTAGTCTTTCACAGAGTGGTGAACCCCTCCTCATCTTTACTTCAGAAAGCTATATTATGTTATCACTGTGTGTGTTCACAGGAGCAGCTACAGAGGTTAGAAGTAGAGTTAGGTGAAGTCACCAGGAATAAAGAGAAGCTCCAGAGGAACCTACTGGAGCTGACAGAGTACACACACATGCTGCGCATCACCCGCAACTTTGTACAGAGAACTGCTGAGGTTAGTGTCATTCTGTACGCCCACACACATGCACACGTACATCCTGTTTATACAGCAAATAATCATTCTTTACAATATGGAAATTAGACTCTGCTCTTTGATTCGATTTTCTTCTTCTTCTTTACTTTTAGCGAGAACCCCTACAAGTCCAATATGAGGAGTTTCCCTTCCTAGAAAAAGACACGATGATGGACTACAGCAGCATGCAGAGGCTAGGAGCCAAGCTGGGGTGAGGGATAAAATTCTGCTCGCCAAATCATCATTATGTTTATGTCAGTGTATGTACAGTTGCTGCTACATAGTTTTCTGTCAATATTCACACTTACAGATGCATTTTGTGCACAGTGTGAACAATAAATTCACAATTAAATGCAGCTCTGTCTCACATGTTACTCATGTTGCACCATCATCTTCAAACTTAATCTGTAATAAGCTCATCCAGTCATTTCATTCAGCCTTAATGAACTCAGCGGCGTGGGAGTCTTTTGAACTTGTGACTTCTTGTTGATGTAAATGAACTCACCATGCGGCTGCTCTGCAGCATCGACAATATCACGGCTCCAGCAGTCAGCTTGTTATGATGTTCAGTTGAGCATAACGTGACATGATGTAAGATGATGATGTTAAGGTCGGAAAAGAAGAAAAAAAAAAACCCGGCACGGCATCACATGATTTTTACACATGACCATCTCCCTCATCCTTATCATCCAAACTCATTTACCCAGATGACTGCTGGTTTTGACTGTTAATTATTTGGATATTTTGAGGCTGTGAGCTTCAGAGTTTGACTGTGTGTGAAGATGTTAGTGTAAGCAGTGGTTCATGATATAATTTCACATGGAAATGTTTCTCTTGTGATGCAGTTGCACAAAAGAGGACATCTTTGAATTGAATGGAAATGTAAATTGTACTATTTTATTAAAGGTTATTGTAAATTTTGTCCTCATGTCAGCATTGTGATAAGTAAAAAGTTAGATTTACTTGTTTGTGAATGTTCTCCTCTTTCTCTTGCAGTTTCATTTCTGGACTTATTCAGAGAACGAAGATCGAGGCTTTTGAGCGTATGCTCTGGAGAGTATGTAAAGGCTACACCATCCTCAGCTACGCCGAGGTCGAGGAGTATCTGGACAGTCCTGATACGGTAAATTTCTTAAAGCTGACATTGTCTGGGATTTGGACTCAATTTTAATTATGTGTGTCATGCCTTTACGAGACTGAAAAATCAATAGTGAAGTCAGAAGAAATATTTGCATGAATACATATTTTGCCTGTATCTCACACCCTAAGTTGGCTTTGTTTTCTGGGAGGAGAAACCTGAATGTCAAAGATAACAAACTTGACTGATGTAAATTTGATTTATGTGCTGAAAAACACTTAGAGCCTCTTCCAATAGATGCAAGTAACGGCAGATTGTATCTGAACTTCTGTGTTTTGTAGCTGAGATCAAAATTGATTTTCAGTGGAAACGAATTGAATTGAATCATTACTCCTGTTTGTGTATTGTTGCCACAGTGGAGTTTATTAAGAAACAGTTCAGCGGACAGTTTATTGTAAATCACAAAAAAAGGGGGAACATACAGATTCTACATTTAAATTCAGATATCTGTTTAAAGAGATTAGTGACAGCACTAATCCACTTATCTATTTCCTCAGGCATGCAGCGCAGTGACTGATCAGTAATGGAATGTCAGGACATATTTTCACTGATGGAAAATCAGTCAAATTTACAAGCAAGTTTTAACGGCAAAGCAGAGCAGTCGTGCTTCTTCAAAAACTTCATTAGTTTAGGTTCTTGGGATGCTGTTCCCACCCCAAGAACTTGAATCTCAAGTATGGATGGGAGTCAAAAACACGTTCCGGTTGGTAACTAGTTCCAAATGGTCTTTTTCTTTAGATTCGTACACCCTCGAGTGTGTCAGTCTCTTTCTTAGTCAAATATTTTCTCATTTTATTGATATTAGATCATGATAGTATGTTTCCACAGTTAGCTTTCAGGTTAACCAGTTCCCAAATTAAACAGTGGAAAGTTTGCAGACCTGTGTAGGTCTACTTATTTCCACACTAAAAATTGCTCAGGAACCAAAAAGGGAAACAATAAAGTATCGGACCAATAAGCAGAATCGATAATGGCATTGGTGTCAATAAAATTTCATTTCCCATCCCAAATCTCAAGTGCTTTTCAGTTTTGTTTTGGTAATTAACGAATAGACTTTCTTACCTTTTCATTCATTTTTATAAAATGTAAAAACCTTAAACTTACACTTTACCCGATCGGTCACATCAGTAGGTATTGTGATATTGAGAGCTGAGAGCTCCTCTTGTGTATGTAAATGTGGTGGACAAAGTATTAGAAACACCTCTCAGTATAATGCAGTCCAGTTTAACACTACTGCAAACGACAACCTCAATAATAAACATAACAGTTAAATTACTACCCTTCTGACAGTGTCAACAAAAAACTGAAACATTTTTGGCTTTATAAAAGATGATTTTATGGCAGAGTTGCTGCATTGGATCGCATCAGATTGTACCTCATGAACTGGTCGGTCAGTATATCTGATTTATTATCAGGGGAACATCTCTTATCATTGATAGACTTCCTCTTCCTCTTATTTTCTGTCTGCAGGGTGAGCCTACCAAAAGTGTGGTGTTCTTGATTTCTTACTGGGGAGACCAAATTGGCCAGAAAGTGAAGAAGATCTGTGACTGGTAATTATTCCACAATACTTTGTCCTGACATCTTTTTCTTTTCTTTTCTTTTGTTGTTAACTCTTTGTTGTGCATAACATACTTTTTACCTCCATAGCTACCACTGCCACTTGTACCCCTATCCCAGTAGCAACGAGGAGAGGAATGATGTTGTTGAAGGACTAAAAACTCGCATTCAGGACCTGCACACAGTACGTCTTTTATTTTTTAAAGTATCTGATTATGCAGAAGAAAAACTAGTTATTCTGTCTGTCATTCACTAAAGGTTTGCTTTCTCCTTTGTTAAAATATAAGCTAGATCGGTTAAATATGAGCTCTTCTGGTGTTTTCTTTTCCTTGTGGTTGGTTTTAAGTCGAAATGTTGAATTACTTTACATCAAGTTAAAAAAAAATTATCTTTGTTTATTGTCAAAGAACGATAAAACTATAGAACAAAATTAAGAGGCTGATTTATTTTATAAAATATTAATCAGATTTTTCTTCATGTGAATCAGTCCTGGCAGTTACAGGCTTAGTTAAGTTTGAGTCTGGGGCATTGCACCGTGAATCATTTGGTAGCTTTAACCCACTGTGACTGAAAAACAGAATTGCACTCACTCCCTGTAGCACATGACCAACATGAGACCTCGTTTTCTTTTTTTTCTTCACTCTTTCAGGCATGCTTTCTTTCATCCCCTCTCCTTTCTTGACTTGTCTGCCTTGTCTCTCTGCACACACACACACTTTGGTTAAAATGTAAATTTCTCTATGTCAATGTTTGACACAAATTTAACTAATTTGGAAACATTATCTTTTTTATGTACCGAGGGTCCTGTTTATGTCTTACTGTGTTCAGGTACTTTACAGGACGGAGGACTACCTGAGACAAGTCCTGATCAAGGCTTCAGAATCCGTCTACACCTGGGTCATCCAGGTCAAGAAGATGAAGGCTATCTACTATATTCTGAACCTGTGTAGTTTTGATGTTACTAACAAGTGTCTGATCGCTGAGGTGTGGTGTCCTGTCAATGATATTCCCACCCTGCGGAGAGCTCTGGAAGAAGGATCGGTGAGGAAGCTCTTAACAGAGTTGCTCTATTTGACTTTGCCCTCCCTGCAGGCTTTCTTTGTCTGTTCATTTAACCCAGGCAGTTGCTACATGAACTGGGGTATTGTTATAATAAAAGCAAATATTGCATGAAGTCTTTATTTTGTCCTCTTAAGTTAAAGAAAAAGACTTTTTACATGACTTGGCGAGGGTACTGAAAGCCCACTGTTTATTTAGTTTGCAGGGGGAGGAAGTGGACAGAGTGTGTATTTGTGATAAAGAAATACAAAGATGCAGTAAAGTTTCTACAAAGGGTTATTTATCATTTAGCCACAACTGCTGAACCACAAACTGACATTGTATTCAAGTCTTTTTCTTTCAAATGTCTCGATATTTCAGAGAAAAAGCGGAGCAACAGTTCCTTCCTTTGTCAATCGTATCCCCACCAACGACACTCCCCCCACCCTGATAAGGACCAACAAATTTACCTCTGGCTTCCAGAGCATTGTGGATGCCTATGGCGTGGGAAGTTACAGAGAGGTTAACCCCGGTGAGTGGGATCCTTTGTCTTTCCATGATTTTCTTTTTCCTCTCTGTATGTGCGCTCAAGATAAAAATGTGCATGAGCCAAACTTTAAAAAAAAAAACTTGATCAGTTTGGAGATGAGATCATATTTTCTCATGTGACTGTATCAGCAGTGAAAGACGTGACAGTAACACGCAGCAAAATGAAGATTGTGCAATAGTCCCTCCAGCAATACCACACACGTTTTTGAAATTTAATCCAAACAAAGGTGATGAGAACATGGTGCAATTACATTCAGACTCAGAGATTGTTTTTTCCTTCTGTAAGTTTTATGTTAAAGTCTTTCTATAGTCATTTAACTTTTTATTATATGTTATTCTATGCCAACTTATGTTTGTGACAGTTATTTGTGTCTTGAAATTTGATCCTGTTATCCTTATTTCTCAATGTTTTTTCTTTCTTCTCATTTTAGCTCCATTTACAATCATTACTTTCCCGTTCCTGTTCGCTGTGATGTTTGGAGACCTGGGTCATGGAGTTATCATGGCTCTTTTTGCTTTCTGGATGGTGCTCTATGAGAACAACCGCAAACTTAAAAAAACAAGAAACGAGGTAAAGAAGGACTCCAAAGCAACTGTTTGTTTTTTTTAAAACTCATTTAAAAACTTACTTACATAGCCTAGCGTTTCCCAGCGTGCGTGTGTCATACAGTGATTTGATGTGTATTTGCAGATCTGGAACACATTCTTTGAAGGGCGTTATATCATCCTGATGATGGGCCTGTTCTCCATCTACACTGGCCTGATATACAATGACTGTTTCTCAAAGTCCCTTAACATCTTTGGCTCTGGATGGAGTGTAAAGGCCATGTTCACCGCCGGGGTGTGGAAGTGAGTACTTCATGCCAAGAAGGACTTCTTCCATCTACGCATGCACATGTTTGAAGATGTGAGTGTGAAGATGACTGCTGTTTTTCTTTGTGCCTAACAGGATGGAAGGTATCCATGGGAATAATTTTCTAACTCTGGATCCAAATGTTACAGGAGTTTTCACAGGGCCGTACCCTCTGGGCATTGACCCGGTGAGTGGAGAATATTGAAAACTAGTCATCATGAATGACATGAGTTGTCATGCAATACTTCATAAACAGAGAATTCACTATTGGTTCTCATCATTGCTGCATTTTAAAGGTCCTTCATCATATTCTCAGTTACAGTAAAAAGCACTGAAATGTATTATGTCACCAGGATGTGCACTTAAAGTCAGTTTATAGCTACACATGCAAACATTCACAAGCATATTTGTGTGTTTGTGCATACTGTAACTCCAGAAAACAATAAAAAATGCTGATTAGCTTCCTCATTACCACGAAAGTTGGACGTCAATCCTGTCTCACTCAACTTGCTGTTCTTTCCCTGGAGGTAATCTTATACGTCCTCTTTGTTTGTTAAGATTTGGAACTTGGCGTCCAACCGGCTCACGTTCCTGAACTCCTATAAAATGAAGATGTCAGTGATACTGGGCATCGTACACATGAGCTTTGGGGTCGTCCTCAGCACTTATAATCACATGCAAGTATCATTTTTTGTTTTGTTTTTTTTAACCTTGTATATTCATTAATGTTAGATGTTCTAGTTTTTAATACTTCCCCTTTTTTTTACTAACAAAAACAGGCACTTTAGGAAGAAGTACAACGTGTACTTAGTATTCCTCCCTGAGCTCCTGTTCCTGCTGTGTCTCTTTGGCTACCTGGTGTTCATGATATTGTACAAGTGGCTGGTCTTCTCTGCTAAGGACTCCAGACAGGCCCCGAGCATCCTCATCCACTTCATAAACATGTTCCTCATGCAGGGTGATGCTGTGCAGCCCCTTTACCCAGGACAGGTGAGCAATAGTATCAATAAAATCTTATCAATTCCCTTTCCTAAATGTAACTTTCCTGTTCCTAAATGTCACTGAGGGCATTGATAATATAATACAACGTTGTTTTTCTTCCTCCAGAATGGTCTGCAGGTATTTCTGGTGGTCATTGCTGTTCTCTCAGTGCCTGTCTTACTCTTGGGGAAACCCCTCTACCTTTACTGGCTTCACAATGGAAGGCATCGCCTTGGAATGTACAGGGTGAGGGTTTGAATTTTACATCTGCCTGCGAATGTGTGCATAGATATGGAAAAACCGTCCTCGGACATTTGTTTGCTGACTATAAATATCCTAGTCTGACTAGTGTCTCTGCGTGTCTCAGGGATATGAGCGTGTGCGGCGCAACAGTGAAGAGGAGCTCTACCTGCTGAGGGCGCATGACATGGAAGAGGGCAGCAGTCACAGCGATCTCTCCAGTAGTGGAGAGTGCCAGACAGAGGAGGTCAGCACAGCAAAACAACTACACGTTAATCTTGAACTTCCATTCTGATTTTTGTCAGCGATGCTGAGTTTTGTGTTGTTGTTGTCATAGTTTGACTTTGCAGATGAGCTCCTGCATCAGGCCATCCACACTATAGAGTACTGCCTGGGTTGCGTGTCCAACACAGCGTCCTACCTGAGGCTCTGGGCCCTGAGCCTGGCACATGCACGTATGTATGATGGTTTGCTCTCCTCCCCTGGGCAAGCACACACTGAACGCAAATTAGCTTCTTTTATAGGTTCACATTTTATTTACAATATTTACTTTGTTTTTGAGGGTGACCAACTGTTATTATAATGAGAGCGCAGGGCCGAGTTTGTTCCTTTTGTTCAGAGTCTCAAACATTTTCTGTACTGCACAGTTGGAAAGGCCATTACAGCGAGAGTAGTCTTGTGTAGTCCCTCAATGACTCAGCATAGAGTTTGTACACCTGGACACAGTTCACACTGCAGCTTGCTGATCTGCCTTTAGTGAACGACCAGTACTTCACCCTGTAGATCCCCCAATACATTTTCTTATAATTTCATTAATGACTGTCTATTTTATACAATCCAACAGCACTCAAGTGTAATGTAAGAATATCTACTTTCACAGATGTTAGAACATGTTGAAATGTGCACATGCACAGCATTTAATGGTTCAATTCATTTTGCATAATTATAAATTAAATGGAAAAAATTAAAAGAAAGCAGAACCAAACAACCATTTTATCTCTCTAATATGTGTGGATAACCTCGTGTGTATGCTGTATCTATTCTGTTAATATGACCATGACCAAGTCTTTGGTTGTGTCTCCTCGGATTACCAGCACAAAACAACGACAGTCAAAACACTTTGCAACCTCGGTCATGGTCCAGGGACATTTATAGGAGTCGAAATCAAAGCCATGGCAGCCTGTGTAGTCATAACTGACCCCTTTGTCTGAGTTTGTTATAATATCCTAAATGCATGGTATATATTCCTTCTTCTGCTTTTACAGAGTTATCAGAGGTGCTGTGGGCGATGGTGATGCGAGTAGGACTAAAAATGGACACCACCCTCGGAGTTTTATTCCTGGTGCCCGTGTTTGGCCTGTTTGCTGTTCTCACTGTGTCTATCCTCCTGGTTATGGAGGGTCTGTCTGCATTCCTTCATGCCCTCCGGCTGCACTGGTAAGATAACAGTAAAAGCTGAAGTACTCTTGTCTTTAACCGGGCCAAACTGCTCTGAATTGTCTCCGTCTTTTTATATTGAAAACAGATGTTTGTTTCCTTCCTCAGGGTGGAGTTTCAGAATAAATTCTACAGTGGGATGGGAGTCAAGTTTTGCCCCTTTGCTTTCTCTCTCCTGCCCTCCAGCGCTGAGCACGAAGGCTTACTGTGAAGAGACTATCTGGTAATTCTGTTAGATGGTGAACGGAGCCAAAACAAACCAGCAGGGTTACAAAGATTTATTCCAGAGATGTCATGAGGTGATTTTTGTTTTTTCTTTTCAGCTTTTAACAATCTGTCATGTAAAAGAATTGTATGGTGAGTTTCACAAACTTTGTACTGAAATAGGCTGCCCTACCAACAGTTTGAAGAACACAAACAACACAGAGTGTGCTTTTGAGAAATTACTTTTTTCTTATTGCAGATGTATCAAAGGGTTATTTTGTACCAGGATGAACGAGCTTCACTGAAAAACATTTTGTGAGGCTCAAATCTTACTTCATCCACCAAACTGAGAGTAAATCAGGTACACAGTTTTAGGTTTTGGTCCTTTCATGGGATTTGCTGATTAAAAAAAGATGAAATAACATCAAACTTTTCTTCTTTGAATGTTTAAGAAAATGATCTTTATTTATTTTTGGTTTTCTTCCATTTCTTTCTTTCTGTATCTGTTTTTTTTCTTCTCTCAAAATTCTGGTGTAATTGTGTATTTTGATACAGTTATTCTGACAGATCTGTTTTCCATACACTGGGAAGTCAGCCACATTTCAGTCACATAGTTATTGCTCAACTTGTTTGTTGCACTGACTGCCTTACAGAGTCCAACCAAATGACAGCATACTGTATGATTCCCTTGTATAAACACTGCGAAGGATCTTTGACTTTTCAGTAGAGAAAAGTGCTCGGGGGGCGGGGGGTGGGCAGGTGCGTGATGAGATGTATATACTTTTACAGAATTATTTTTTTAATTTATTATATTTTAAAATGCATCAGAATTAAAGATGAATGGAAAACATGATTTTTACTGTTATGCAGTCACAGTGTTGCCTACGCGTCTGACACTTTCAGTACAATTTAACATTCCATGCGTCGAAAAATCATCCATTTGTTTACTCATTAAAGTGTCCCGAATCCACATTGAACACAGTGGTTCAACTGTATTAAAACTTCAGGAGAAGATTAAATGATGTATTTAAATCAGGCATTCATAGTATTTTCGAATTTTGTGGATTTGTTAATACTGTGTGGGATTGGTATTTTTTCTAAGGGAAGGAGTCTTAACTGTCGTCATCATCACGTTGTTGAGATGTCTGCACTTTTTTGCTACAGTAACATATTGTCACACATTTATAAAAGTCATGATGACCTTGTCAAGTTTTAACATTGGAACAATGTGGAGTCGAATCTTGTTGTTACAAGTGGCAGTCGCTGTGTTATCGGGGGAGAGTGATGTTTGATTATCATTAACATTTAACTGTTGTTTGGGTTGTTTGAAGGGATGTTGTGGTTTCTTCTAATGCAGCCATTCATTTTAATATTAAGAACTGTCTTTTGTTTTCATTGACAGACACTCCATGCTCTACTTCTTTTGAAAAAAAAAAATCGTCTTTATGTCAATAAAAAAATGTTGTTTTTTGGAGTTGTTTCCCTCTCAATGCCTGTCATTTTTTATTATATCTGAGTTTAAACAAGCAGTGAAGTCAACACCATGATGTTTGAACCACTTCATGTAGCAGTTTCCGGTGTTTAAGTTGTTTAAAAGCATTCATTGTATGTCGTAACGACCACATTTTAAGCATTGCTTTTTTAAGTTGTGCCTTAAATCAAATTTTCACACATTATATATGAAATGTGTACATTTCTAATTCATAAACTGAGCATTGATATGTGAATTAAACCAGCTGATCAATGATTTATCAAATTTAGTTCATTGGTAAGTGTTCACACTCTCTGTGCTCATGTGTTCATTTGTACCAGTGATGTCCGGTGTCAGACATTTATTTTTATTTTTGTTAGAGGAAACAAAAACACTGATACCTCTGACAGATTTTACAGAAACAGAATAGTTATTAAAGATTGTACATGATTTTAAAAATAAATCGTTAAACATTCTCATAGAAAACTAGATAGGATCCATCACCCATCCATTTTCTGTAACCACACTAGATGGCAGCAATGCTGAGCTCTTCACACTGAGCCGTAGCTCCAGAGATTTCTTTTTAAAGTGCCAACAGGCTCAATGGGTCAGGATCTTTCAAGCCTAAAAGTCTATTTCTATTTATTAATAAAGCATGTTTGCAGTCCGATAATATTTGATTTTTCGCTTTCTTTAACAAGATATTTCAGAGGTCTGTTCATTCTTACAAAAGGACAGTGGGTGCTGAATATTTCTGCTGAGGTTGTAAGGGGAATGTAAGCTGCTGCATACAGTGGAAAATGTACCACTGACCCGAAGCTGCTAAAGTTTTCCACTTTCCACTTTTTTTCAGCTGCTCTCTGCTGTATAGGTAGCAGTGTTTGCTTTATCGTAACTTTTAACAAACAGATCTAGTGCAGCGCTGAGTAATAGAGGCTGCTGAGGTCAGCATGCCAAAGCACAGGTAAAGTTTACTCTAAAAAATCAGACAGCCCTGGAGGATCTGGCAGCTGGTGTGGCAGTGAGGTCACAGAAATAAAAGCTGCAACAGTTTTTGAGCCACAACACATGCAACATACATCATGTAGCCTGAGTTGTGAGTGCAGCTGTAATCAGGGATGTACTGACTAGACTAAAATGGGACTAATTATAGATGGAAATCATCAAAAGGCAAACCATCAGCAACATGAACATGTGTTATATTCACTTAAAAGTCCTTATGTGAGATCACTGGCATGCTTCTCATGATTTGTAGTGTAAAAGTGTGAATGGCAGAGTAAAGGTCAGAGAGCCCCTTTCTCGGCTTTAACTGGTACGACTATCATAAAGAGTGAAGATCTGGACATGTTTACGAGCAAACACAGCAGGGGAGAAATTGTGTTTCCTTGCTGAAAAGAGGGAAAGAATGGTGTGTTGTTTAATGAACCTACACATCATATGAGTGAGCGGACAATAGGAAATGCAGCTTTTTCTGTTTGCACAGTAAAGAGGAAGGAAGGAAGTTATGGAAGCAGGAGAGTAACTGCTTAAGAAATAAGAAAAAAAAAATCCTCTGAATGGAGCCGACCCCCGTCTCCTTCCTCAGAGGTCAAATTATTTTCAGCTGCTTGTGGCTGGAGGGATTTACGTTAACCCTAAACTGCTCCAGTTCCTGCTTGGCACCACTGCTTGCACTGAATGGCCTCATAAAATGCCAAGGGTGCCCCTGAAACAAAAAAAAAAACCTCTGACACATCATATTCAAGCTCTCCCCCTCCTCCTCCTAAACAGTTTCCATTTGTTGTGATTGAGAGCAGGTGGGCTGTACTCAGTATCATTCAAGAGCATGCACTGTTTGCCACTTTCTCCTTGTAGTAAAGGGGGCGATTAGTGCCAGTTTGAATGCCCAGTGAGTGTCAAAGTGTTAACACCACCCCTCACTGGTTGAGAACTTCACTTAAACTTTAATGCACCAGCCAGTTGCATGAATACTCTGTGCAGCCTCTTTAGTAGCTGCTGAGACTCACTCACTGCTTATAGGGGCCTGAGAGGTGTAGTCACCCCAACCACAGATATACATCTTGGGCTCCAGATTTGGTTGCAGCGCCAGGTGTTTAGTTTGGAGCAGGACCGCAGCCCTGTGGTTTGCTGGCTGCTTTCACTGTAAACCTACATGTCCCGCAATACAGCCAGAGGAGGTTACAGTAACCTCAACTATTCTCCCACCGCTGTCCGCCTGGGCACTGATGGCTTTGACAGAGGCTCCAGACAGAAGCTGCTAAAGCATAAACACATCTTAGATGCATAATCTCTACTGCAAATGTAAAAGGCATATATATATATATGTGTGTGTGTGTGTGTATATATGTGTATATAACAGTGCAGTGATGAGCCATACTTTATGGACTTTTAAATGTAACTTTTCAAATCCAGGAGGGACAGGACTTAGCCACAGTTTGTTTTATATTCATCACAGCTTCTGTGATTTCAGGGAGAAGGAGTGGCAGCTTATAATTAATTTAGACCAAAACAATGCTGACCCCATGAGCACACCTACCATGCACACAGTTCATACCTACATTACCTGTAGTAAGTATGGAGTATATTGATAGTGTGGTTAATAATTTTTATTTGATTACTTCCTCTATCACTGGTAAAAACAACTTGTTGTGTAGTTACATTTTTGAATGTGTCACATTTTAAGCCTGGCCTTTAATAACTTTTATATTTACTTTATTCAACTTTTATTTCACGTAACCTATTTATATTCTGGGTTATTATTAGCCTATATATGTTTATTTATTGATTAAAAGAGCTGTGCGTCTTTGGACATGTCCACCATGTCCACTGTTTGTAGTTTCTCAATTGTCTGCACCCTCACATTCAACATTATTATGACTCATGGCTGAAGACCCCTGTAATAAGTGATCTAGTCTGATTCACTTCTCAGCTTTGCTCAGCGCATTTTGTTTTTAGTGTAACACGGTAATGTGTCCAACACGTGGCGCTACTGCTCCTTCACTCCTTTTGCCAGCGAAGAAGACAAGACGTAAACTGCCTAAAAAAAACTCGCTGTTAAATATTTTTTAATTGATTTTATTTTTATTAATTATTATATTGTTATAATATAAAATTATTTAACTACCGTAAAACTCGTAGAAGAAGAAGACATTAACAACAACAACAACAACACAACGTGGTGACGTAGTGCGGAAGTGGGCATCTTCTCATCCCCCTCTGGATGTTTTCACGCCGGTGTTTTTCTATATTTAACAACATTTATTTTTCTGTATTGAGGACACAGTTGTTGCTAAACTCGTAGGCAGCTCGTACGAGTGCAGAGAGGCTTTGAAAAGACACATTTTTAGAGGGTTTTAACAAACAAACAGTGTTACATGTGGGTGCTTACTCCATTTATCGGACACAGATGCTTGTTCAGCTGGATTATGCCCCAAAAGGACAAGTGAGTGAAGAAACTTAAATAATAATGCTGGATCGTATGTTGTCAGTGTGGTTCTGGTTCGGATCAGATCGGCCTGGCTTCTGTCTGGGAACATCTTTACTCATAACACTCATGCTGCTGTTGTATACTGGAGGCATCCAGGCAAGTCTCAGCTTAGGTCCAGGTGGAGACTTCCCAAGATTCAGAGGTAACTGTGCTTTTATAGTGATCTGTTTACTGATGTTTCAGTATGTGTGTGTGTGTGTGTGTGTGACTCCCTCTCTCTCCTCCTCAGATGTGTTCCTGTATGCGTTCAGTCATGATGAGCTGCCCTCTCTGCTCATCAGCGTTGCCCTCCTGCTGCTGGTTGGACGTTGTCAGGAGCGTCGCTGGGGGACGGTCGCCTTCCTCGCCCTCTCCATCCTGACACTGATCCTATCACCTCTCCTCTACGGCCTGGTCCTCTTTGTCGGTGGCGGCGAGGCGAGCCGGATCTGCGGTTACTCTGCCATCCAGCTGGCTCTGTTTACAGCACAGTGTCGGCAGGTGACACAGAAGAGGCTGATGAGGTGTTTGCCGGTCTGGTTTCTTCCCTGGCTTCTTCTGCTGATTGGTCTGCTGGTCCTGCCCGGGACACCTGCCCTGCTTCACTTCTGCACAATATGCATCGGACACAACTGTATCCTTTCTCTTGAAAATATGTTCTCCAGCAAACCCACACACACACACACGGGGGTTTGTGACTGCACTTGACATCTGTTTACTCTCCTGTTTTGCTGAATTTGCTGGCCTGAGACCCGCTTACATGTTAGTAGTCAATCGAAATTGGTGACATCATTTCATTTCCAGCTGCCCAAATTCAATACGAGCAGAGGTCTAATCAACAAAAGTAATTGGGAACATGTGTGTCTGTGTGCAGGACTTGTAAAAAGGCAACACATTTAATTGCCCCCTGAAACAGCGGGCTGTTTTTTTCTTACTGTACTTAACCATGACTAATAACCTTCCTAATTATCTTTTATCCCTGGACACCCTTTCATGTGTTTTTTATTTTCAGGCCTTGTAATGAAATTAGGAAAAATCATGTAATCGTCTAGATGAACCGTGGTTTGAGGCTTTGAGCCAAAGTCTGTCCTCCCTTCCTCCCTGGATCTATAATGAGGCGTATTTCCTTCTTTTCTAACATGATGGTTTTCTCTTAAATCTATTTTTATTCTACTTAATTTAGCTCTCAGATCATCAGTCCTTCATTGGGACATTACAGGAGCTGGAGGAGTCCAGGATCTTGGATTTAATTCCTGATTGGGCGTATATTCCCACATCAGCCCGGTTGAGTTTGCCCACCTACACTACCTCACAGAGGTGTGATTCATCTCACTCACATCAAAGGTATCACTCACACCCACCACCTGCATGCAGGATTTGTCGTTTCTAACTTCATCTCTTGTCACAGATCTAGATCACCTCCTCAGAGGATGCCCGTGGATCAGGCAGCTGCTCCCCCCATGAGGGATCCGTCTGTTTTAAACCACCACCCGTGGTTGGATCCAGCGCCTCTCTGGAGGATGGGAGAACCTGCTGTGCAGTCTGAGGCTGAGGTGCTGGAGGAGGAGATGCTAAGGGCAGGGATACTGGCCTCGTTACAGGATGCTCCTGATGTTGCTGATGCAAAAGTAGAAGTGCCTAAATCATCAGTTTCCTCTCTGCGGTTAGTGATAATTTAATGTCATGCTGTATTTTTTGTGAATATACAGATATGTTTAGTTTTGTTCAGAGTTTTCTTAAAGCCTGGTGTTTCCCTTTAGACTCCAGCAGCTGGAGAAGATGGGCTTCCCTACAGAGAAAGCTGTAGTGGCACTAGCGGCCTCAAAACAACTAGATGGCGCCATTTCTCTGCTCATTGATGACAGTGTTGGAGAACAGGCTGTGGTGGTGTCAAAAGGAAAGACTTCCCCGCCACTGCAGAACACCTAGACGGCGTCGACCTCACTCTCCTGGATTAAAACAGTGTTTGCTCTTGTGCAGTAAACTGGATTTATGATATGTTATGCTTGGGTTTTGCTGAGCTTTAATATTCGATTTTCCCCCTGTGGGCCACTTTAGAGCTACTTGATGAACAGACTTCCTGTGGAAAACTGGAGCGTAGATGCCAATTCGAATGCTTTGGAGACACTTTCTGCATCATAAAATGTACATTGGAGAGAGCGGATGTCATTTATTTAAGCTGTAATCATGTTTAATGAATATTGTAATAACACAAATGAAGAGAGGTGTTTTAAAAAAAAACAATGAACATCATTTTATTACACCGATCATCTAGACAGGATTATCTTAACACAGTAACACATTAGCAAGAAAAAAAGTTTGAAATATGAAACGGTTACACGACAGCTTACAAAATAAAACTACAATTGATCATTTTAAATAGTTTCACAATAAGTTTGATATAAGATGAAAATAAAAAAACAAACAGTCTTTTCCATCAGGACAGTTTAAGCAGTTTACCAACACAACAGTGGTAAAAATATGTTCAAGTTAACATTAACAGTTTTGCTTTTTCCTGTGTGTGTGTTTGTTACAGATCTTGAAATGGACATATCGTTATCGTTTCATTTTTTTTTTGTATACTTTGACAGTTTTCGTTAAGATGCAACAAACCCAAATTTAAATGTTGGTGCTTTTTTTTTTTTTTGCACAGATGTAAATGTAAATAAGATAAAAATTTATTAAATCGATTTGTCAGTCTGTACTTTAAGGGGGAAAGGGGGGCACTCACACCAGAAAACTACAAATCACTGTTAGCAACACATATCTCAGTTAGAGTGGAGATGACTTCATCTTTTTAGTGCACTACATAACATTGAGTTAAACAATATGATAGAAGTATAACAAAATTAATACTAAAAGAAGAGGTTTGTTTGTGTACTTGTGTCCTGTAAACTGTACATGCGCAATATACTTAAATAGTGGAATCTCTTCAGATTGCAGTTACATTGTGAAAGCAATACAAACTCAAATCCAGTCTATTTCCTCACATCTGATTTCTCCATGAATCGATAACTCTATATGACCCTCATTGCCCAGAACTCTCTATAGCTCCAGAAGCACCACAGGAGATTCAGATTTTCCTTTTTTCTTTACTCTGAAGCTTTAGTTCTGTTTCCAAACATATGAGACACAGAAGGAGCTGCTGGGTGTGTTATGGAAAGGTAAGTGTTTGGTTATGGCGATGGTTTGGGGGAGTCAAACTAGTTCTCAGGTTCCCGATGGTGGAGGACATAGTGGAGTATCAGTGGAGTTTCCCTGAGGTTTCCCCCATCCTAAATCTGATGATAAAGCCCACAGTGGGTATCAGATAAGGTCTAAATCTGTTGAGTGCCGATGAGACCTATAGGAGGGGGGAGTCAACCCAGCCTGTGATCCTCAGGGTGAGCAGGTGGAGGGGGGGCTACTTCCCTCGAACCTTGGTGTCGGAGGACAGAGGAGAAGCAAGTCGATATGGAAGCGCACCTGCTCGCTTATCTCTGTAGAAACTAGGGGAGGCTGTGCCAAATGGTCCATCCCCAGACCCTAGATCAGGCTCTGTTGAAGAAAGACAGCAGTTGGAACGGGGCCTCCCTGTCCATCAGTGTGTGTGTGTGTGCACTCTTTTGTACTAATCCAAACCTACTTTGATGTAGCTGTTAACCTGGAGGTGTCAGGAGTGGGTTCTTAGTTTGATTTGACACCAGTGGCCCAGGTTTTATATTAAAATAACAAGTCAGAATGTTTCATGGATGGATCTGCTGTAAAGGAGGTGCATCTGGCTAGTAGAGCTGCAACAATTATTCACATTATTGGTACATTTGTCTGTTTTTTTCTCCTATAAATGAACGGTCTCACCTAAAAATGATGAAAAATAGCAAAAGAACAATTAAAAAAATTGAAGTTTTCCTCACGTTGAGCAGCCAAAAGCAGCAATGCCGACATACAGAGTTTGTGTAGTTTGTCTAATCATTGAAGCTCTACTGACTAGACTTACATACTTTACATACATTGGTACACATTAAGCTACAGAGCATGATTACTATACAAAAGTGACCCTGAAAACCTGAAAATCTTATTTTTCCTTAATAACATTTAAGAACAACAATCACAGTTTAAGTTAAAATACAATCTTAGGTATTGTTGAGTTCATTAAGAGTTTTTAACACTCAAAAACTCAGCTGATCTGCTTCAGCAGGACTGCGTGGGTGGTTTGATCAGATCTGAGTGATGGCCCTGGTGATGTCAGAACTGTCATCTGATTTTGATTCAAATGTTGCTAAATCGCAACTGAGATCCACCCACTTTAAACCAGTGAAAAGAGCACCAAGAAAATGCACAAAAACAGATATCTCATGTGAAATAACCAAAAAATGCACCATGTAGGACCACATCTCTCATAAGTAAGAAGCTGATTGAGTAAATATGTTTTCAGGGCCTTTAAAGTCAAATCTACACTGCCATCATAGTATCATACAAGTCATACATGAGGAAACATTTCTAAAAGACTACTCTACTTTTCAGTGACGAGATCAACATTCAGCACTTCAGTAACAATTGGTAATCATAAATCTAACGATTCTAACACTCAACACTTTCTAGATGTTGTCATAAAAGGTCAGTGAGGGCCGGCAGAGCTGTGGGTGAGGATGTCTCAGCGTTACCTGGCCAGATGATAGCCTCCAGCAGCGTCACCCTGCGAGCCAGAAGCTCAAGGTCTGCCTGCAAGTCGTGGAACATCTGCAAGCTAATGTCCTATCAGAGAGCAGTGACAGGGGGACTGTGTGAGGGGGTGGAAACACCAGCCTGAGTCCTGGGGCTGCTCGCGACTGTTCCCACACCCTGTCTCAGCAGTGAGGTGCGGTGGGAGTTTGAGTCCCCCCCCCTCCACCTTTGACCCCTGCCTAAAGCTGACCCTGCCTCAGGCCTCCTACTCACCATGAATACCGATCATAGTCTCAAGGATTAAAACCCTCTCGGCTAAGATCTTCAGCGCCTCTCTGATCTGATGTATTCCGTCCCCCTGTGAAGATAGATACAGCCGTCAAGGTAAAGAGCACAAGCCAAAGAAATGCTCGCCAAGATGCAAGTCTTTTTTTTGTTTGTTTGTTTCCTCTAAACACAGTTCAGCAGTTAGAAGGTTAAAACAGTCCACATATCTGCCCAGCACTCTCAGACATATCTGGTCCTTGTATTTCTCCGTATCTCCCTCATTCTCTGGCCATGCTGCTACATGAAGTCAGTCTCTGCCATGCTGGGCTGGGCAACATTATATGCAGCATGCATATTACAGACCAACCTCGTGTCGGTGACATAACACAGCTGGATTACACTTTCCCAGGGTTTTAGATCTGATCATGCCATCTGCATTCATTTTGTTTGCTTGCAGTTAAGCCAGGTGATTATTTTCAGCACCACAGCTTTCATTCTTAACACTGAAAGTTACCCCACCATTACCTCTTACCTCATCTAATTTATGTTTTTCTTTTGTTAAAGAATGAGGCGATGGCTTCATGAGTCATACCTTCAAAATCATAACAGAAGTAGAAAAAAAAAGCAGACAAAGAAGGACCACATGCAGAGAACAGCTGAAGCATTTGGTGCCCAGGTGAGTGATTCCCACTATGAAATGCTCTGATTAGTACAGACAAACCCAGGACAAGTATTATGTTGGAAGAAAAAAGGCAAAGAGTCATACAAGTACTGATTAGGGTTGGTAAGTTTGTTTGTCGCTCCACCACTTTAATTTAGACGGAATGTTGTATAGACATTTATGTTCCTCTCGGGATGAATTGTCATTGTGATCCTCTGACTTTTCATGTAAATCATCAACCAAGATGTTCCCATCAGCTTCAGCTGTAGCAAATGTCAGCATGCTTACACAATGGTGAACATGATAAACACATCTGCTAAACATCAGCAAGTTAACCTTGTAAACATGTTAACAAGGGAAGATTTGGGAATTTGGAGCTGCTTTGCCTTCTTTCTGTTGTAACAGCACCGTTTCTCTCATTAGATACATTTTGTAGTTAATTTTTCACATCCAGAAAAGAAAGTTTGTGTGGTGCAGTACTTAAAGATGAGATCATGCAAGGTTGCATTGTGGGATAAAAGAGGATAGCTGTATCCACTCCACTCACATCAGAGCACAACACCTCTAAACCCGACAGGACCCACCACTGACACATATGGAGCGATTTGGCATATACATTTCATACTTTTCATTTCATCAGTCTGAGCTGATTAGATGTGAGGCAGCACTGTTGAATTTAAATAAAAATAATTGTAAAAATTTGCATCCAGATGGATTTTTACTATATTCTACATTCAGACCTGGTGCATGTTGCATTTTGTGTGTTTATATTTATATGTATATGCCAAAGTCAGATGCTGAAAAGGTGACTGTGAAAGGTAGCCATGGGGACAGTAGCTTGCAGAGGGAGTCAGACAGCTTTAGGGTCAAGAGGACAGTGTCGTGACAGGGGACAGCAGTCCAGAGCACACCCCAAGGACCGAACAAAACACAACAAAAACACATTAACACCAAAAGGTTTCACGCACAAAATCAGACAGATATATAACAGCTAAAATTATATATATATACATGTATATTTAAACAAAGACAACATCGTAAAACAGACACTTTATGACCATCAACAGGGAGGAAAGTATGGACTCGAGAGAAAAAGAGATGCAGCTGAACTCCACTTTGTGGCCAATTACAGTCATAAACATGGGGATTGTAAAAAGATCATAACCATAACCTGAGATGTGGGTCATGGTTAGACCTAATTTAGGATTACTGAATACTGACTCATTGAATTGCAAAGTGAACATTGAGTGATGACATAAATAAAAATATCTTACATTTAGATTGCTCTTGTCAAATGAGAAAGAGGTAAAGGAAAAATAAGGGTTAGACAGACACAGAGAAAATATTTAACAAACTCAACAAAGGAATCTTAAAACTTATTTTTTTTTATTTTTTATATTCAATCTAAAACCCTCCTGTCCAGGCCCTGTGTCACCCTGTCAACTATGAACTACCACCTACTACTTTCTTACCGGTAAGCCCTTCTCCCCTGGCTCTCCTTTGGGACCCGGTGAACCCTGTGAAAAAATATTAACAGAAAACACTGATGAAAGCGGTGCAGCAGTTTACTTCAACACAAAGTGCTCAATCTCTCTCTCAGAGATTGCGTTGTGACTGGTCAGTGTGGTTTGTAGTGCTGCTGGTTAGTGTAGTTTACAGTAATATAACCAGCTATGACATATGTTGATGTTTCCCCCTATACACTCATTTACTCCGTAATCCTCAAGGCAGGAAGGGTGGAGGTGGCTTACCGGCTCGCCTCTGAAGCCCCTCTCTCCTTGGTAACCTAAAGGACCCTATAAAAAAAAATTTTAAAAACGAAGGAGAGAGTTTTGTTTAAGGATGTAGATGTAGTTGATGAAGAAAATAGCATCAAGCTGTGTGTTACTCACTCTCTCGCCACGTTCCCCCTTTGGCCCCACAGGGCCCTGCGTTCCAGGGGCTCCAGGTTTACCCTGAAAGAGATTCAGAATGAAAATGATGCATTTGTATTGCAACAAATCCAACAGTGCTAAACCCAGTGAGTAGAGCTTACGTTCTGTCCTGATGGGCCAGAAGGTCCTACTGGACCTCTGGGACCTGGGGGACCTGCACGACAGATGGAAAGATTCATATACATATTCAGTTCCTTTACTCACTATGGAGGTGGAGGAGGAGCTGGTGGTTTTTAAATTGTGTCTAGCCTGGTGAAGCACACTGCGCTCAGCCTGGCATATGTATAGCACCTGTAGGTGTTCATGACTTTATATAGCTTCAGGGTGCAGCACTAAACCAACCCTACTTTTAAAGTGTGGACAGCCACAGCAGAAGTATGTACACGACTCAGCCCATCTTCAGCCACAAGCCCACTATGGTGGAGAGGTCTGCTTGATACAGAGTCCATAAAATGCATTCTGGTGTTATTCATGTTTTATTGTTGCTACAGTGTTAATTAACCTTTGTGTGTGTGTGAACTCAACTTTGAGGGATGTTTTGTATTTGGTCATCTGTGTGCGTCTGCAGGAGTGTGCAGCTGCTGTGTTTTTGTGTGTAAAAGCATTTAAAATAATTGTATCTATCTTAGTGTTAGAGACACAGTTTCACAAACACATTCACATGGAAAAACACAGGTATGGATCAACACTCACCAACAGGGCCGGGGGGACCCTGAGGTCCTGGAACAGGCAACCCTCGTGAGTCATGGAAAGTGTTGGTGTAGAAAGGGTCTTTTCCACGGGCTGAAAAAAAAAAGTGTGTGTTTACTTTCCTGGCTAAGGACAGTGTGTGCAAACAGGAACAAAGCTAATACATATCTACAATCATAATAAAGTTGTACTGTTACGTAACGTAGTGCTGTTCACTGACAATGACTGAAAATCTGATTTTGTAGCCTCACTTTCCAAACATGCTTTATCACTGTATTCTGTTTATATTATTTTGTCATTAACTTGTTGATTATATTTTGTCTTTAAGGGGTTATTGGGACTCAAACTTGGTTCTAGGTATCAGCTTCAGTGTTTTCAATGATGTCAACAAATCCAAAGTTTACTGCCATCATTCTCTTTGCAAAGGCAGGTTTGTTCTGTGGGCATGCTGTACTTCATGTGACGCTATAACAAGCACCACCAACCAACCAATAGAAATGTAATTGTGATGTTTAGGAACAATTTGTATGTAGCCTGAGAGAAAATGCTGCCTGAGAAGTGAACCTGAAGAAGCCTATTATGCACTTTTGATTTAATAAATATGAACTTGTGAAGAATATTGATCTAAGATGTTCAGTGTGTGTTGATGCTGCCTGAGGAGCTCAAGTCAGGGCAGTTGAACTCATCCTCATAACATCAGCATATCCTCCAGAGGGCAGTGTTTTCCAGCCAATACTCAAAAGTTCACCTAATGACTTCAACAGGATTGTAAACTACACTAAAATGTGTTCAAATGCGCTGTCAGTAGTAGATCTAGATTCCACGTTCATTAAAGAAAAGTTACGTAATATCGTATAAAAAAAGCTTTTCATATCCACTGTGTGAACACTGACTGAACATCAACAAGTGAAGCTACAGAGAAAGGAAAAGAGGAAGAGGGTGGTGAACATGTGAGCGATACGGGAAATGTGCGGTCATTGGGTCATTTTATACTGACAGGAAGCACAGATCCAATCACAGCATGAGGCTTCAGGAGATAGAGACGGGAGGATGAGGAGGAGGGATGACGGCCAGAAACATCCTCCAGCTGCCAGAATGTTGCACACCGCTGACAGAAGTGACATCCAAAAACAAAGCCGCTCTCTCTCTCTCTCTTTCTCTCTGTCTATTTCTACATGCTCTCTCTTCACTTCCTACTCCTCAACTGTGTCCACTGCACTACTTCACATTCTTCTTTAGGATCCCTCTCCTGTTCTGCAGAAGGGAATTCCAACCTCCTGAAGCAGACATACAAGCCAAATAAGCCAGTGTTTTCCAAAGGAAGCTCACCACAGAATCCCACCCCCCACCCCTGTACGTTTGATGTGAGAGTAATGGCTCACAGTCTCGGAAATCATCATGCCAACCTCAACATACCCACAGCTTTCCTCCGCCGCTTACAAATCTGTGCGCTGCATATTTTGTTTTACCACTGAATGCTCACACAAAACCCGCCGATGTGTTAACCTTGAAAGAGTCGGTGCACCCCCCCGCCCCCTCAGCTGTCTGAGCAGTGGTCTACATCTGGAAGTTGTTGAGTGACATCAGTGATGGACAGGTTCTCATCCCAGCATGTGAAGTCTGTGTCAACTTCTGACTGTCTCTGCCTCTATTTAATACTCTTTCATTCTGTTCGACTTGGCTGGTAGACAATAAGGAGCAGGTAGCAGTTAAAGGATTATGACCGAAACTGTCTGTTTCTCGTTCCCTTTGTTTCTTTTGTTTATCATTAGTCCTCAAATCTGTGAGAGCTCTCACGCAGCATGAGAGAACATGTCTGTGAGGGATATGAGCGGTTTGAAGAGTTTGTAAAAACCTGCCTGAGAACTGAGGCTTTCATTTAGTTTGTGTACATGCACTTGTACACATCAAAGTCTGTACACAGGCCATTGTGAGTCTTGATTTCTATTTTTAAAAAGTTTCATAAAGTTTTTTTTTGTAGCCCCAGAGTGAAGTCTGATGAAGTAATGTCACTTGAGCCAGCATAGTTTGAATATGAAACAAGCAGCAACCTCTGTAACTGTGAAGGGAGGCCTCTGTAGTGCAGTTCACTTGAGGCTGGCTACAGAACGAGTCAGTCTCCATAAGTCCCCATATTAAAATGTCCAACTTCACAGCAGAAATAAACATGTTTACAGCCTGGTACAAAAACAGTTTTGGTCTCTATAGCTAAGTTCCCCTATTCATGACAACTGTACTGAGTGTGAATTTTTATAGAACTCACCCATTCAGATTATATTAAGGCTTAAAGTTATGCATAATTAACAGCATGGCCGCTTCGATTGACAGGTGGATGCCGTTATAGATGTCTTGTTTGAGCAACCAGGCGTTATTCGGTCTGCCTTATGATCCACATCTGAAGGGGCAGGAGTACCGATTTGGTGGCACAGATTTTGAGCTTCAAAACGGCTCTTCAGAAACTTATGATTGACGTCACGCATACGGCATCCAATTTATTGTCTAGCAAATGTGAAAATGAAAAAATCAGGGGCTCTGGTGTTCAAAAGCAGTGAGTGTATGAGTCCTTGGTAGTCTGCTCCTCATCTCTGCTTGAAGCTACATCAGCTGATACTAGCATTACTTTAACTGAACTCTCGGCTGCATTGTGGACAATGTGGGAGATAGAGAGATACCTCTGGTTCTGTTGCATTTTTATTATTCTGTCCATCCAAATTCAAACAGTTTTTAAGGAGTGCAATGCTCTTTTAAGACTATTTGTAACACAGTACTTTTAACTTGCTGTGGAATTTGCATCATGGTGACTGTAGGAAGTCTGCTAATTGTCCAAGGTCTTACTGTGGTCTGGCTCTGGGATGTGGGCACTGGCTGGCGCTGGAGGGCCTGGAGGGCCTGGCGGGCCTGGTAGACCCCTCTCTCCTGGGAGTCCTTGTGGACCACGTGGGCCTGAGGAGGAGGGAGGACAGAGACATCACTGTGTTGTCAGACGTGAGGTATGTCACAGCAAAAAAATTATGATCTTAACAGTTTCTCCTGGGAGAGGATAATGATAAATGAGTGTGTGTGTGGTATTTTGATAGGAGGATAAACTTTGACAAAGACCAACAAAACCAGAGAGGAAATTGATTAGATAAAGTGCTGAATGATACAACATAGCAGCAGTGTGTGTTTTATATCTATATGTGCACATGTGGAGTAGAATCAGCAGCTGGACAGAGGAGGAAAAGTGAATGAGTATGACCATGACTTTGTTTCTCTGTAATTAACAGGAGGAGGGTGTTTAATGGTCCAGTGCTGGGAACTTACTCAGGGGCATGGGAAAGCTCAAATAAACACGATTAAACTCTGCAAAGTATTACTGGCACTGCTTCACAGTAAATTAAACGTTCCCCTCCATACTCGCCGCTAACTATTGTACATGTGTGTCTCTAACAGCCTGTAGCTGCTCTATATGGGCCACCACAACTACATCTGACCTCATTGTTTGGACTCTCCTGAGGTAATACTGCCCCGTAAACACCACCTCTTGCCCTCTAACAGATCCAAACTCACCACCTCTGTGTTTATGCACTGATGCAACTGACAACGACAGTCCACCAATTACTGCCTTGCAAGTTAATGTTATTACAGCTCCGATTTGACACCTCTGTGGGTCATTTTCACGCCTTGGTAAACATTGCGCCATTAGCGGCTGTGTTTTGGCTGCAGCGGGGAGACTGTAACTACAATCTTAAGCAGCGTGGTGGTTCAAATGGCCAATCAAAGTGGCCCTTTAGAGTGTATGTGACATATTGGGGAAAACATTGTTTGTTTTTCCAGCAGAATAATGGTTCCCTAGAGGAGTTGGGGGGAAGGCCGCGTCAAAATATGAGTCAACTTTGCATTACAGCTCTCCTGTAACTGATCAGGACTTGTCATGATGTACAAAATCACTTCTCCCAACAACAAAACTTCACTTTTCTCCCATCTTTCCCATAACCCCTCAGCTCAAAAACATATTTGTCTACATTTTCCGCGACATTGGACGCATTCCAGTCCTGTGTTTATCTTTGTCTTTAAAGAGGAGGGAAAAAAATAAATAAATCACAACACAATAAGGAAAACATAGCTTTGGATGCAAGACACAGCACTGGTTTTAGGCACTTATGAAGTAATGGAGATAGAAAAAACAATAACACCACAGGCATATGGAAATCATAAGGACCTGGGATTTGTGTATATATAGCTCATGTTCATTTTCAGATTGAAGTCACATGGCGCTTCTCGGGTTTGTAGTTTAACTTTTGCTCTAAATCTCATCTTTACCCAGCAGCAGGCACGGAGCACAGGTCATATGTTAGACTGAAAGAAGAGGCACTCCCTTCATGATCCAGAGCAGAGGAATAACAGCCTATAGCGAGAGCAGATGTTGTGACACACTTACACCGCAATCTACTTTATTATCATTCAAGTCACAGCTGCCTGTAGATTTACTTTTTTCCAACAGGTCATTTATTATTTGTCCATAACCTGAATAAGCTCTGAATGCACGGAACAGATTTATGACCCAGTGTTTGTTCTGGTTTGGTGACCATGAGCAGCAACACATGTTATATGTAGTCTGAATGCTTTTGCTGCCCACTGAAACAGCACTTTTAGAAACATATGATTTTAAAAGCCAACCAAACAAAATGCCCAGATTCCAGAAAGTAACCAGCAGGCCTCAGGGGCCGCTGGAACGCTCTGACTTTTACCACTTGAGGGTCTGTGGGTTGACTGAGTGTTTTAAAAGAAAGACAAACACTCTGGAGAAGGACATCACGGGTCGCGCTTTTGTTAGAGATCTCTCTGATTTTTCCACTGTTGTCTCCACATGTCTTTGGTCAACAGTGACCCATTCAAACATCTTGTTCTACAGACAATAGGTTAAGTGGATAGGCAAGTATACAGCTGCACTGTAACACCCTCCATCTTTCTCACACAAATCTTTACAACATGCAAACTGTGTCAACATCTACTAAGACAAGGTTCATTTGTTTCTCCCAGCTCACACCTATCTGCCAACACTGAGCTGTGTGTATTTCTACTCCCAGTCCTCTCTTACCTGCAGGTCCCGGAGATCCCCTCGATCCAGGCGCTCCAGATGGGCCCCTTGTCCCGATATCCCCCCGAGGCCCGCTGGGACCTGGCAGCCCTCGAGACCCTGGCTTCCCTAAGAGGAGGAAACAGTCATGAGTAATCACAAAGCCTTAACTGGTTTACATCTTAAATGGATTTACATCGACTGAAAGGGAACTATGGTTACAATTTACCGTCTCTGCCAGGAAGCCCATCTCTCCCCTTTTCACCCTGAGGTCCTGTAATGGAAACAGAGAGGTGGCTTAATTAAGAGGTGTAGCTCCGTGAGAGGAAATCTGGGCTCAAACCACCTGGAAACTCTTTAAATTCTGTCGAAGTAATAGAGGAAAAAGACTCATTACTGTGTTTATGTCATCGGAGGGCTGATTTAAATGTAATTTCCAAAATAGTAGATATGTTCATTAATTAAAGAACAGCAAGGAGCAAAGGAGCAATTCATTCATTTTGATTAAACACTTGGATTTCTGAAAACAATACATGGTTGAGTGAATGTTGACGGTAGCATCGTTAATTAGGCTCAACACAGAGCCAGGGCCAGCACTAGCCCAGTTGGCTTCTGAACCAGTGGGTACCAGTTCAAGTCCAGCATGAACCACAGTATGGAGTGAGGACTGGTAGCTGGAGAGGTGCCAGTTCACCTTGAACCCCTAACTGACCCATCACTCCACATTGAACCCTTTGTGTGTGTGTGTGTGTGGTTGTATTTTGGGCCTATAAATCTAAAATTTGAGATACATAAAGTTAATCTTCTTTATTTCTTCTTATGAGGGACTGACATAACCGAAACTCTATGAAAGTTTTTCTAGTTGTCTCTAGAGACAACATTTCTCTCCGCACCCCACACCAGAACACACAACATTTCAAATAAACTTATTTTTGGAGCCTTAGAGGAATGAAATGGAGTGATTAAAATCAAAAGGGATCATCCTTGGATACACTCTTTCATTATGACTTTATCTTGTGGGCAAAGACACACTGTGGCCCGAGGGTGGCACTAGAGGAAAGCCCAAAATGGGTTTATCCTCTGGGAAGAATGAACGCATCCTGGAAATGTTCAAACTAAGTTCAGTCATGATGCATATAATGGTGTCTAGTGAGCCACTGGGTGTATGATTTGAAAATGATAGTAAAAACACTGCGGCGGAGAACAATGAGCATCACTAACTCCTGCAATACATTTCCTTTTTGTATATTGTGTGACATATGTACCCTTCATCATACCTGTCTCAATTTACTGCTTACTACTGTTTGTCTACTATACAGGGAGTGCTGCACGAGTGAATGAGGGAGTCATTTTGGACACAGCCATGAGCAGAACCCATTTTTACAGGGATTGTCTCATTTTTATAGTTTATGCTATCAGAGTAATTTAAAATCACATACAAATCTTTAAATCTGGCTTTATCTTTTGACTAAACACATTCTTACATAACTAACTAACTAACTAACTAGTGCAGCAAAGTTGGTGAACTCCTGCTCAGTGCTGGGCTCGACTCCAGGACAAGGAGAGGACTTTTGTGCTCCGTAGTGTTTGTTTAGCACACAGCCACAGAGCACTGAAAGTGAACAGCAGAGACAACTGTGCTCTTACTTTTGCAAAAAGGAAATGAGTGTACGTGCAGTGGAGGAAACAGGATATGAGCAGAGGTGAGCAGGTAGAGGGCAAACAAAGAATTGCTGCTCGCAGAGAAAAAGCTGTAAGGAGTGATTTCCGACTCAATTATCACAATACAAAACCCTGGACTCCGCTTAATGGAAACATGCAGTATTTTTTGAACATAAAACTTATTCATGCATGACAGCGTGACATACCTGCAGGCCCCTGCTCACCAGGAGCTCCCTGAGCGGGCACAGCCCCCATCAGTAATGAGGCTTCTGGTACAGTTCCTCCTTTACCCTGAAGGTGGCGATGTGATACGGAGGCCGGGGCAGAAATTAATTGCACCTGGTACAGAAAGCCATAAAACAAGTGTGAGCAATTAAACAATCATATCATATTTCTCTGGATACTGAGTCCGTACCTTCGTCTCCAGTGAGTTCAGCCTGTCAGTCAAAGCTGTGATTTGACTGCAGTTCAGACAATCTGAAAAGCAGAAAATTGCTTTCTTTACCTCGAGGAACGCTTAAACTTTTAACTTTTTCATTATGTTGCAAAGTCAAAAGTAGTAACACAGTTCACAGTTCTTACTCATGGCTGGCTCTCCAGTGCGTGCAGGAGGACGGCGTAGTGTGGATGGTTTCCTTAGAGCCTCTTGAGCTACAAGCTGATTCCCTGCATCTGTTAGAGAAAAGAAGACACGGAAAAAAAATTTATGGTGACTTCTTCACCTTGAAAACATGATTGTTTGATTCAGAAGTTTCTATTTCCATTCATATGCAACATGAGAACCGAAAGGTGGAAATCAAAGTTCCAAATTCTCACCGATGGATTCAATGGAAATCAATTTTACAAAATGCTGCTGACATTTAATCAAATCACAAACAATTCTCTGGTTTCAGCTGCTCAAACGCTTTTGTCTGTTTTACATCATTGCAAATTGAACATCTTTGGTCTGGTTTTGGACAAAATGAGACATCTGAAGATGTGGAGTTCTGGAAAATCATATTATTATAGGAATTTTATGCCTCTACTATAGTTTGTTTGCCATGAACTGCACTGTTCAAAAAAAAGAAAAAGTAAATGTTTGGCATGAAAGACATCCAGATCTTTAAAGGAATTGTTCAATATCTCTGTTGTATCACATGTTTACATGCTCTTGTCATAATGTAATGTTTCTTTGGGCTACAGGTCCCAGTGAGACAATGACAATGACTGTGGAGGGCAGTCAGAGGTCTGGACACACAACAATAGAAAAAGAGAGAAGAAAAATGTCTCAAGTGATCTAATTTCCAAATAGTCATTAATACGTCATTTTGTGTTTAATATAATGTCATCAGTGTAATTCACAGGCTGTGCTGTTTCTGTCTGCTATCCTGCAGGTGAGCTTCTTATGATCAGCCTAAAAGGGCTGACAAAAAGTTGACTGGAGAATACAGAAGTCACCAGAGACAATTGCAGCTTTTGTCTCCAAGAGATAAACAGTGTACGTGCCGAGTCTTTGCCAAGTTGCTTTCCTTTTGCCTTGTTTCTTTATGGAGTATAAATTCGCAAAGCCTGGGAGAGAGGGCGTGTAAAGACAAACAATAGTTTCCTTGTGCAGAGAGAATGGGTAGTCTCGGCTTGCATTCTGTCTTGCCTTCATTTTATGAAGTGTGGGAGTTTGTGTCTCTGGGTTCTGGATGTTTTGAATGGGCAGACCTTTTCGGAAAAGCTAGACTGAGTCCTTTGTCTGGTCTGGTCTGGCTCTGGTTGGCCCAGGTGCTCCTGATACAAACAAGAGGCTGGGTTCAGCACCTCATTAGCCACCGGGAAGCACGTCTTTGCCGTTCAGTGGCCAGCAACCACAGTCAACGCCAAGTGCTAAACTAAAAGAAGCCATGAAATAGCACCTGCAGCACCAGGCTGGAGTAGGAGAACGTTACTTAAACAGCTTCACTTATTGTAACATCACATGTCATGATCCGTCTCTATCCTCTGCAGAGCCGGGAAAGGAAAACGGAGAGCTTATTGTCACGAAGAAAAATAAACGTTTGGGAACCTAAGACAGGAAAGCATAACGGGTTTAGTGATTACCAAACGAGGGGGGAGAGAGAGGGCAAAGGAGGAGTATGAAAAGTACACAGAACACATGGTTTAGGGTAAATCGAGACTGCTCCAATAATTCCCCCTCCTCAACCTCTGTGCTCATGATTTCACTGTTTTGGGTTGTGGGTATTTCTCAGAGGATTACAAGTGTAGATGGATTTAAACCATGTAAGACCTGGAGACTGAAAAGTTATGGCATGTGCTCAAGATTCCAGAAAACTTTTTGACATTTTTGATAACGATACAAACCTCGCACAGAGACCCGAGGAGAACACACACTTTGATCCACTCCTACTGCGCTTCAGTCCACATGGGGAAAGACGACGGCGGAGACAAAGAGAGGTGTGTACATGTACATGCATACACTGGGGACTTTTTCCCTGGAGCTCGGCTCATGTAGATGGCTGCATTCAATTACAAAGGGGGCTCTGGATAGGAAATCTAGCTCTCGCCCCTAACGGCACCTCTTCTCCCTCTAGAGTAAAGAACACTCAAGAGCCAAGATCCCCCTCACCCACACTCGAGCTATTGTATGAAGCATTAAGCCGACTTTGGCACAAGGACAACTGTCTCCCCCCCCACACACACACACACACCTCTTGCACACTTTCTCGCCCTCTGCGTCTTGCAACAACAAATTTAAAATCATGAAAGACTCCTCTTTTCTTCCGCATCTCCTGTGACAGTGTCTGTTACCTACAAGGCCTGCAGCCCGCCTGCATGGAGACCCTTGAAGAGAGAGGATGACTTGATGAGAGTGATCCATTGCTGTCTTGGCCAACAATAACATCATCACAGTTAATGAATGCCCCCCTAATTGCCCCAGTGGAGAATGGACGGGGGGAAGAAATGTGTGAATGTATTTGACCTTTTGCCCCCGTGTTGCACTGGGCTCAGTAACTGAGTCAGAGCTCTTCATTAGAGGAGTACACCCAGAGAGAGTTCAGTGGGCCAGAGGCTGCTCTGATATCAGCTCTTGTTCCTCTTTTTACAACACACACACACACGCACACGCACACACACACGCACACACACAAATTTGTCTACAAACAATCTGTGAATAATCTTTTCCCCTGCTGGTGCAATAATCTCACGGGACAAGGAGGAAGATATGAGCGAAGGTCACAGGAGGAAGGTTATCTTTTCCCCATTTCATAATGAGTGTGTGGTTATGAAGGATGGCCTTAGGGACTGTTTACTCTCAAGCATAAACTGTTTCTTGTGCATAAATAATTTTGTAGCGGTAGGAAAAGGCAGCAGCGGCGAGAAGCCTCTGAAAAGCAAATCAGATTTTATGGAACACCTATTTCAGACTGAATTTATCTAAATGAAAGTTTATTTTGGAGCTCTGCTGGTACTGAAAAGTCGAGAGGAGCTCTTCCAGCACACAGTCTTTCCAAGCCTGTAGCCGGGGGCTAAGGTTAGACCAATGAAATTGTTTGCCGAAATCTGAGCAATAGGTCTGCCAAGCCACACATGTAGCCCTGTGGGCCTCAGATTGAAACCCTGACCAGAGTTGGTTCTCTCCCGTGTAGCCTCTGCTTCACATCACTCGCTTCTTGAATAAATGAAAAACACTGAAGGTGAGTCAACTGAACACTGGCCTGTCAAATTAAAAGAAAATATTGACATGTCGGTGTACTTCAACTATAACATAATGGATATAAGTTTGTTTAAATTAAATAACTCATTAATACGACGCTGAGTGTATCTAAACACAGCTGAGACACAGCTGCAGCTCCAATGAGGTGCTGAAATGTATACAGAGTTATCATTTGGGATTAGATTTCACTTCCTTACTAAGACTGATGTGTGTTTTTTTTTTTGCATACTTCAAATGTGAAATAAAACAATAAAGTGAGACACAATGCAGACAGTGAATGGTAGCTCGCCTTGGTAACAGACTGTGTTTGTGAGCCAACACCACAGACACGTTCATGCCAAGTATGAACAAGGCCGATGGGGGAAGCCCTCAGTCTGAACTGACCGCACTCAAAGAGCATGCAACATATTTGATTTGGATTCCACAAAAGCATGAACAATCTGTTACTATTATATCATTATATAATTATTATGGCAGCTTTATTCCAAAGCTATTATTATTGGCCTGCTGGTACCACCAGAGTGAGAGCCAAGGGCACAGCGACGAGGACCGCAGCTGCACCTTTTGCTTTATAAACTAAGGTGTGTGTGTGGTAGGGTTTTATCTGTGTGTGTGTGTGTGTGACAAACACGCACACACACTGCCTATAATATTAATGGTCCAAGGTCATTCCCTCAGTGATACTCTCCCAGTGAAAATAAACCAGAGCCCTCATGCTAAGAGCCCGGTTAGTGCTGCCAACTAGAGCCCTTAAACACACATCTCACACTCAGCTGCACTGACTGCCTGATCCTCCAAGCTCATCACCTACTGAGGTTTATTTGTTCTCCGCTTCTGCAGAAAGATTCAGCAGCTTGCAGACAGACAGGACTTAAGGAGCTTTATGAATGTAAGACTTTTGTTGTCCTCTCATATAGGCTGCAGCAGATGGTGGGTGAAAATTTGAAGCAGAAGTTGTGCTGCACAGACTATAAAGGCCTGTCTGTCCTGTTTCCTTGAGTCTGACTGTGTTATCTCAAAGTTTGAAGTTCCTGTGAGGAAATACAGTGCAAGACCTGGCAGCAGATTTGAACGCAAACATCAATTAACACACACACACACACACACGCGCACACACAGAGTGTAGCAAGCAGACGCAGCAGAGTGCAAGGTCCTGATCCATCTCTGTCTAGTCAATTAGCTGAGCTCAGCGCTGCAGCATCATTAGTGACCAGGTGCTGACAGCCAACCAGGGAAGGTGTTTGTCTCTGTCTCTGCACCTCGTCGGACGGACTGAAGACTGCTGCTGCCTCCTTTAGATCAACACACACACACACACACACATGCAGTCTACACATAGAGTACGCTGTACTCCTGGAAATATGGTAAGCTGAAGAAGGTGGCTTATCTGAACATATGTTTGCTGAGCGAGCAGTTTCGTTTGTCTATTTTTGAATCCTAAAGAGGCAAAATGAGGTGATGTGATCCTGGTACTGTTTCAGTCTGCTCTTCTCCTACACTCTCTCTGTGTCCTTTTCTAACACTCATCTTCCTGAAAACAAAAAAAAGTTATTGCATATTGTAGAAATAACGTGTGTTTTTACATTGTTGTAAAAACAAGATAACAATAATGAATTTCGAAATATATAAAGCAAGTGAAGCAATGTCAAGGTGTGGGATACATATGAGCAGTTTAGTGGAGGTGGTTCAGGTGCGTTTGGATCATAATAAATAAAACAATAAATGTGGTATGTTCTTATCAGAAAAGAGGGTTCTTCGTGTGTTTTAATTATTATGTGGCAGCCACTAGAAACCAAAGATTATTTTAAATCAGGCTGTCTGGTCAGTAGTAGAGGAGCGCAACATGTTCCTCACAGTGAGGTGTATATATTTTCAATTTGGGAACTGGTATTGTCAGTAGACAGAGAACACTGAATTGAGATATTTGAAACTGGTATCTGTAGAAATGTATGGATGCAGCCTTCTCTTCTACATGCTGTATGAATACTTATTAAATATTTTTAATAGGGGGTGGTGTTTAGCTTGTCATTCCCCATCTCTCTATCAAATACAGCTTGAAAATTAAAAAAAATAAAATAAAATCTTAATATGGCCTACATTTAAACAGATACTGAGTTTTTCTGCTGACCCTGCATAGCTGTGTGTCTGTGCCTGTCTGCTTCTCCAAACTGGGGGCGAGCTGACCACTGTCTACTGTAGCTAATACACTGACTACCTCATACAACCCCACTTCAAAATACCTAAACTATCCCTTTATACTGTAATGGAGCTTCCACCTCCCATACAGCTTGACGGCTCTCAGACAGAGCTTGGAGTGCAAACCTGTATCTGAACCTCAGTGTTTACTGCGCTTTCCCAGGGTCGCAGGTTTCTTTTATTAGGTGATTGACTTAAAGGGTGGGACACACTTCATCATTTCCTTCCTTTACCTCCCCTTCACCACTCTGGAGTGGCCCACACACTGGACAGGTCCAGTTGTAATTAAGGTGAGAAGGGAGTGCGGCCGTGCTATAACAATTGGTCAGATAATTGATCCCAGAGGAAAAGGTATAAGCTGAGCCAGCCTGAATCCTCACCACCACATCGAGCTTAAGTTGAAAACAAGTGCACCGAGGCAGCCTACATCTGCTCTGGTTTATAAGTCTAGGTGAGGTGTTGCAAAGACCTGCTACAAATGAAACCGTGCAACAGCCTCCAGGACCCTGAGGTGAGAGCGTGCAAGGTTAGAGAGGCTTTCACCTCACGCGCACACACATCTCACCTCATCAATCAGCGCCGACACTTCAGCCAAGACACCATAGGGCAGCGCACAGTCGCCACACCACCTTAACCACACCCTCCTCCACAGGGCTAGACCTCCATCAGTCTCTAGAAATAATATTTTGTCTGGTTACTGCACCTGAGGAGATGATTTATGTACTGGAGTAGTTTATTTATGTTGCTGTCTTGCAGAAATACTTAATAACTTAAAGTTATAAAGGACATTGCACATGCACTGCAGAGCTGCGAGTCTTCTACTTTTATAAAATACATATAACTAGGCAGCTGTGCTTCCACTTGAGAACCTGACAATAAGGTCTGTGGTCAGATGTCTGCTCCAGCTGTTAACCAGTGATTTTCAAAAAGCATGTGTGCATAGACGTTTCTATAATTTAACACACACACACACACAAACGGAGGTAAATGCTGCAGAGGCCACTTGTTGTTTCTCAAATCTTCTCCAGTTCTGTCTCTGCAGATTCTCACATTAGTCCTTTCAGCTCTTCCAGCCCATCCAGATGTGCTCGCACACACAGCCTCTAATCTTTCACAGGAAGGAGGAGGGTCTCCTGCCTCCCCCCCACCCCCCGCCTTTCTGTCCCAGACAGGGCTGTCTTTACCTCACCTCCCCTCTCACTCACTCTCCCTATCTCTCTCTCTCACTCTCTCTGTTTTTCCAGCACATGCCTGTAGTGATGCTGATGGCAGTGATGGGGTCTGCATCTCAGTCTGGCTTGCCCCCATCCCGCCCCCTCCACAGCAGGCGGCGGTGTGTAATTACAGAGCAGCGACGGGCTGAATGGTCTGACTGGTGGGGTGACTGCGGTCTGCTGACAGAGGTGTTTGTCTGGCCTGAAGACATGTGCTACCATTGGCATTCTGGGACAGGAGACTGGCCTCACTGGGCACAGACATCTGTCGGGTAGACCTCTCTGCACAGGATGCAGCACTCACCTTCCATAACCTCCCCTCCCTCCCCGTCACGCTTCCTGCTTATTGTTTTTTTCCAGAAGGCTTCATCATGCGAGCCCCGCAACTATCTACCCCACATACTGTCGAGAATACCTTCAAGGCGCTCACAGATACTAATTACTGAAACTGAGCTTTGTTTCATAATCACTCACCACCGTTGCCTCTAATGACTAAGCAGAGCAGACCTGCCTCCACCATTTGTCAAGCACTTGTTTTGGGGTGTAGCAGTGAGTAACTGTTGGCTGCCTCAGAGGGCAACACGCTGCCTCGATGTCCACAAGAAGTTTAAAGTCTAGTGTTTCCACAAACTTTTAAGCAAATTTGAAAATAGAACAACTGTTTGCTGTCGTGTCCTGTAGCATCCAAAAACAAGAAAACCATACATACATCAAAATGGAAATAATTTTCTCGCTGCCATGTAAGAAAACAATCCTGTGGTCTGTGTAAAGTAGCTAAAATTAGTGGTGGGCACATCTGTCGGATTGCAGCGTGCTGATTTGAGATAGTATGTGGTCGGGACAGGCTGCAAATCCACCCACCAGTCCTTAAACATTTCCTCCACTTGAAAGCAGCAGATGTCTAATAAAAGCATGTGGCGAGGGCTGACAATCCAGCTAACACCCTTCACTTTTATTAAAAGAGACACAATAACACAGAAGCCTCGATGAAACCCGGCTCCTCCCTCGTGACCCTGCTTGACCCAAATAAAAGCTGCTTTGTAAACTTTTCCTTGGCGTCACTCTCCTGTTCAATGACCTAGGCTGGCATCTCATCCAATGATGTGCAACCTTTTTCCCCCCATTTCTCCATCTCTGTCTTCTCGTGTGGTCACCGAGGAAACCAGCGAAAAACAAGACTCAGGAGCTGCAGACCAGGACATGACTGGATGAAACCACACACTGTTACTCTTCCTCTGTTTTAGTCTGGCAGGGAGGGATCTGTCTGTCTGATCTGCCTGTGACCTCTCCATATAAAACACACACCACAGTAATTAAACCACACTATTCTGAGCCAAAACACTGCCGCAACTGGCTGACAAACAACAGCTCTAAAAACAACCAGTACCAGAATTACACTGCGCGTCAGACAGACACGCATGTACTATAACACATTAAGTTATTGCTGTTTAAATGTCATGCACGCTGCACTGAGCTGCTGAACACTTTATAAGCCTTTGTGACTAAAATAAGAAAATCCCATTAATATTATGTGAAGCTGGTTTTCCTTTAAAGGAGAATTCCACTTTATTACAGCTCCGCTCTCACATTATTTGGCCGACACTTTCTGTTTATTTTATGATATCAAATTAGATCATAAGATCAGAGAACTCGGCAACGTTGGTGCAATTAAGTTGTAAAGATGCCGAAGTGTTAAACCAGATTATCCAACCTAGATACACTAAATAAAAGAGTGTACCCTAAATGAAAACAACTGTGAGAAGTGTGTTTACTTTTTGCCTATTTCTTCCAAATAAGTTCAACTTTAAGTTTGTTTAAAATATGTATAAATCATCTGACTGATGATGAAAAAGAGCCAAATCTACGTCCCCAACACCAGTGTTACTTAAAAAATGTAATAACTTACGCATTAATTATTGGTCAAAGGTGTTTTTAAACAACCCTAAAACTTCTATATATACACTGTATGTCGAAACCAATGACAGTACATAGGATGGACTGAGCCTGAGGGACGTCATCAGTAGGTTTCCAAAGTGCTGTTTTGAAGCCGCCATGTTACATTCTTCCGACTCCCGAATGCTATTCTAAATATCGGCAAAGACGTACATCATCGCTGGACCTGAGGCGGGATGAATGGCGCCTGGCTGATCTGATAAGCCATCTGTAACGGCACCTGCCTGTCAATCAGGCAGTCATGCTGTGCAACTTCAAGCCTTAATATCCTCTGAATGGCATATACCAGGCTATAAACATGTTTATTTCTGCTGTTATGTCGGACATTTTCACATGAGGACTTATGGAGATCTCACGCTTGATGGTGTCTGAACATAAGTTTACATTCAGCTTACTAGCAGCTGAGGAGACCCAATATGTAAAGTGAAAAAATGCTTTAGTTACTGGAAGGTGTATTTCCTCTTTTAGAGGAGGCCAACTGCCTCTCCCAACTTTGAGCACTGAGCTAACATGGACCCATGGGCCTCGGACTAATTCATCATTACTACAAGAAGTTGTTGTAACTTGTTTCCAAGAACTGCATTTTCCCGACTGAATAAGACTCAGGTTGTAATAAAACTGAAGCTGAGATGTTACAGAAAGAAAGTTTTGGAGGATCAAAGCTATCCAAATTTGCAAAGGCTAGACGATAAAGAAAAGTTGAATCGTCTGTAATAGGGGTGGCAGTAGAGAAGTAGGGTTTACACACTGCTGCTCTCTGCAAAAACATGCTGCTGAATTCCTGGCCAGCAGCCCCTTGACTCTGACCCTGTTCATTACCATACAGAGGTTGACAAGCGCTCCAGCACTCTGCCCACAGCTGCAGCCAAACAGAGCGTAGGCCAATCCACAAACCTTCAGCTAAACATCCTGCCCCACGTCCTCCTGCTATACACACACTCAGCGCTGGGTGAGTAAATCCTTTGCCCTGAGTGTTTGAAGGACATGTCCAGTCCTACGTAAAGTTTATTTGTCCAAGGTTGGTCTGAATGCTCCCTTATTACAGCTTAGAGGCCTGTTGCCACACCAGCCAAATGTGATTTCCCTCATGTGGTATGATTTGTGTGTGAATACACACGAGAGCAGAAAAGGTTTCAATAACCTATACTTTTCCTTAACCACCCATGTAAACAATAAAAACAATCAAGTCCCTACTGACAACCAAGCAGAAGGATCCATGACAACCAAACACGAAAAGCTCCAGCCGAACACAGTGACTGCGTGATAGTGACTACACTCGTCCATCCAGAGCCAGGACAGATTGCCAGACTGTAGCCATTCCATCTCCCCTTAGGACGATATTCTGCTTCAATAGCAAACCATAAACCTGCCTCACTCTGCAGGGCTATAAATGAACTGAGAACAGCAGACATGTGTGGTAAGAAGTAGGCCAAATCTTTCTTCACTATTGTTTCAGTTTTCCTCATGATTCAGCTTCTCTCACACAGCATTGTCCATTTCCCCCACCATAACAAATCATTTGATTTGTCAGTTTCCTTTGGGACATCTCATATAACACCCTAATCTCCATTTTGCCTTCATAAGTTTGGATCATTTTACTGTGGAGGTATTCAGCCCTGCTCAGAGGTTTGTCAGGGTGAAAAATATTGGATGTAACAGTGAAATAACTAAAGACCACTGTTTCACCACATACTTTTGAACAGGACAGAGGCAGAGGAGTCGGTGAGAAGAAATTTTTATTTGCAAATCTTCTCATCAGATATTCCCATCGTCACTGTAAATATGCTTGACTGCCAATATAAACAGTCTGTAGAAACATAAACTGTTGAGTAAAAAGGCCCTCTTTCTGAGCGTGGCAGCTTATATTTATTTTCTTTCTTTTTTTATTTTTTTTTTACTGTTGTTAAAATGAAGGAATTGTGTGAAATGACGTTCTCTATGATCCGATTTTGAAACATTTCAGAAACTCAACAGGGAAATAAAAATCCTCTCGGTTCAAAGCAAACCATATGAAACCCACCAACAATTTTAAGGCTTCGGTATACTTCAGTGCCTTTCAGTGTCTCAAACCCCCTGCAGCCAAACTTTTGTGAGTTTAAAGGGTTCATCAGTTTCTGAAAACGCAACAAGCAATCCAATTTAAAGAAACCCCATGGAGTGCTTTACCACTGGTAGTGCTGTGGAGTAAACACGTGGACGAGAACACACATTCATGTACGTTCGTGGACAAGGTCATACTATAGAAAGTATAAAACATCCAACGTAGTATCTGTGACGTCACCCACAGGTTTCTGAGGAGCTGCTTTTAAAGCTCACTGTGGTGCAGTCCTGCCTCTGCCACCTCCCTGAGGCAGGCTGAATGATCTGTTACAGCACTCACCTGTCAATCAAAGCGACCACGCTATTAATAATGCATAACTTAATATAGCTTTAATATAATTTAAATAGTTGACTTATACAGAAATTTAGCTTCGGTACAGTTGTCATGAACAGGGAAATTAGCTATAGAGACCAAAACTGTTTTTTTGTACCAGGCTGTCAACATGTTTAGCCTCAAGTGGAAATTTAAGGGACTGCAGTTTTTGACACTTCCACGTTGGCTTCACTTCACAGCCACAGGAGTTGTGAGAAAACTCCACAGCTCACCTTTAATGAAGCATTTGATGAGGCATCAAAACTGCATGAGTGTGTGTATGTGTGTGTACAATCATCACGAATGCCTTCAAGTAAGGATTTTTAAAAAAGTGCGTTCTAGCTTCTGTCACAACCATTTGAACAATTATTGTGTCTCAGCACACTCTGACGGCCATTCAGAAGAGCCACAAACACTTCATCCATGACATGTAATCTGATGACGTGTTGTTCCAACTATTTTTTTTAGCGTCCTGAATCCTTCTCATTCATAGGTTCTTAGACGTTGCACCATATCTGCACTTTGTGTATTCAGGGCCATAATACGTTTCCTGGCAGCAGAAACATTCATGCATAAAAGGAAAGCAGACAGGCTGATAAAAGTAGAGTTGGCTGTGTGTACTGTACGACAGTCCTGGATCTGGCTGAGTCACATACAGTCTATTAGTGTAGATGCAGGCTCTCAAAGCTCCTGATTTAGACGTCTCGTATTCTCTCCTCAAATAAGAGAACAGCAGTAAACTAACAAAGTCCCAGGTAAGGGACTCGAGCAAATCATAAATTAAACATCACACAACTCTTCCATTAGATCACATGAAATCCACCTACCGATGCTCCATCGCTCTGTTACATACAAACAGTCACATATGGGTAAACTCTCAAAGCAATGGTGGAGTGCCAGGATCAACATCCCACGCTCCAAGTTTGGCGTAAGATTGATGAGTCTGCTGCACACTGCTGCCCCATTGTCTTCACCATCACCTAATGCCAACTCTGAGCATCACTCTTTACATCATTACACATTTCTGTGCAACTGTGCACCTGTTAAAACACACACAGACCATGGATAAACCGACCACGATACTGTGCATGTACACGCCATCCACCTGATACTACTGCATCCCTCCCCTCAGTGTGTAAAAAGACGGGGCCTCTTCGGTCAGTGTGATTCTTCTGGACACACTTAATCCTGCTGCTGCAGTGAATTAAACCATAATTAAAGGCAGCAGGTCCGCATTTTCAGCTCCCACCTTCCTCCTTTGAATCAATAGAGTATCATAAAAATCTGTTCGGAGGAGTGTTAGTTTGATCAAATCAGACAGTGATCAGCTGCCGCTGATTAAAGATATTTAGAAAATGACTTCAGGGTCCAGACTATCAAAAGAAGAGACAGTTATTTCATTAGTGAGGAAAGAGAGATTATCCACAGATATAAGTAATGTTCTTGCTCCTCACTGAGTATTTGACCGTTAAAAATAAATATCTGAGTTCGAACCTATCTCATCTCATCAAGAACATGTATATTTTCAGCATTCGTAATAAGTTGTAATTGATCTGCTTTTGGTGGACCCATATCACGATGAATCATTTCACAAAATTGCTGTTTGTCTAAATTAATGATTCCAAGTTATAAACTAACAAATAAGTAATTATTAACATGTGTTTTGCCTGATTTAACGAAGCAGTGGAAGGCAATCTGATTGTTTTATGTATTCTGTTGCATATTTTTGCTATAACTTGAGATACAAATGGGTGAAGAATTATTGGCGGCGTCTTGGTAAAGTGTTGGGATTGTCTGATTAATGATATTGGGAAGATAATATTAACATATAGATTTTTTACCATCACCATGCTCGAGTTTGGAAGCAACCCTCAGCCTTGGCGTAGATCTCTGGAGCTCCTGCTGCTTAATTAACATTTAACCTGATACGACCGGGCTTTCTGGCAGTGTTTGCAAAGTCCTCGTGAGGTTTTTAGATTATTTTGTCTAACCTATTAGTTATATAGCTATACATGTATGCTTGCAGCATTTGCATACATGTACATATGCACGCACACAGCACAATCTCACACAGAGTGGGTGGAGGCTGTATGAAGCTGAGCTCCTCTCGGTCTAATCCCTGAGTGAATGGCGTGTTGTGTGCCAGGCATTCCTCTATGTCTTTCTAAGGCTTTTGGAGGATTAGACCCCACTTACTTCCAGGGGCCGCAGGGTGGGATCAAAGCTGATTGGGCTTTTTTTGGGTTCAGGGTGATAGCATGTGCAACTGTGAGCCTCTACTCAGGTAGACTCGCAGTGAGGCACCGGAGAACACGACACCACGGCCGAGACATGAGACAGTGACACAGGTCGCACACACCTGGTGGGGGTCAAACCTTCGCTAATCCAGCACAGCGCTAACCGGCACTGTGCTGATTGATGGCGGGCCCGCAGGAGGTATGGCTTTAACTCCTCCAATAAGGCAGGTATGTCAGACCTCTGCGAGCTGAGGTTACAAAAACACAATTCACAAACGAGGGAGATTTTAATCATGGATCTCGTCTATCATGCTTACAGTTTACACAGTATAGAGAGCCTTTCATGATGAACATATAAATGAACAAGCGTGCGACTGACTCTGCAACAATCTGGACCTCATTCTCCTGATCACCGCAGGCTTTACACCGGCTATACTTACATCCAGCACAACAGAAAACAGACAAAACAAACACGATGACTGATCTCCAGTGACCTCAGAAAAGATCCATACAGCGTCTGACCTCTACCCTGCCAGTGAAAACAGGAGGTTTTGTTTAATCCACGTAAGACAACACAGAAGAAGTAGAGGAAGTCTTTATCGTGACACAACAATGTGTAAAGTATTTGAATAACCAAAATAGCCCAGAGCAAGATAAATACACAGTGATGACAAAGAGCTCTGAGCTCAGGTCTTCTGTCAGAGGTACAAGAGAAGGATTAACCAGCCTAACACAGCGAGACCCTCTAGGCGCACTGAAAATAAACTCGGCATGTTCTCAAATATACTCAAATATTAATGGGAAATTAGTGTGTTTGTGTAGCATTCAGGGAGAAAACCCACAGCAGGAGCAGACACAGAGTACATGCAGTGGATGTGACTAATTACTGGATGTAAAATTTGAATTTGTGAAATTTCAAAGACTGATCCATTTATAGCCGGAGCTATCTGCAGCATCTCAACACTTGAGCGGATTTTGGAAACACCCTAGGAAACAAACAAAATGACCTTCAGAGGATTTCAACACCCTGCAGATAAGTATAATCTTCACAGGCATGGTTCCAGAGTGTACGACACTCCAGACGCAGTGCCATGTCTTGATGCCATTTTATCAGCCCATATGAAAGATTATCACTCATGAAGGCCCTTTGTGAGCCTCGTGTTCCCTCTGCACAGGTGTCTTTTTGAATCTACATGTTCTATCTCTGCTCTGTTTGAAGTAACACCAACACCCACCCAACCACCCCGAACCCAGTGACAACACCTCAGATCTGGGCAGCTTTTTTCCCCCAACATGTGGTTCTGTCTCATGTCTGCTTCCTCTGACAGATTGGGGGGGGGGGACGTGGGCCATCAAGCACGCGGGGGCTACAGTTTGTTTGCGTTTTGCACCATTGGAGATAAGTATGCGTGCTCTGTGTGTTCTACAAAGGGATGATAAGCTAAAGAGGGGCATTCAGAGCTGAGCAGCGCAGAGGACAGAACGACACACAGGGGATAGCGGGTGTTTTTCTACAACTCGGTCTCCACATCAGAGCCGTGACTCCTGGAGTGTTTGGGCAGGAGAGCAAAAGAAAAGAAAATGAAGGAAAAGTACGAAAGGGGAGGGCCGTTTGTTGTCACACCTGTGTGTGAAATTATGTTGAGTGGGAATTTCTGGCACAACTTTCAAGATGTATGTGTCAGATCACACGTTTCAGCTTGTGCCCTTCATTAGGGTCATTGCACAACACACTGCAGAGAACATTTAAATAAGACAGAACAAGTTAAATAAATATAAAAGTATGCATACACATACCAGACAATGGAGCATTCACATATTAATGTGTATTCATACACATACCAAGTATGCATACACATACCAGACAATGGAGCATTCACATATTAATGTATCTACTGCAGACCCACCTCAGAAAATATCAGACTCTCCAAGTATCACCATCAGGACAGCTGCAGACACTTTACACAGGATACAGGTTTGTTTTTTATAAGATTATTTATTATTGACTGTAAATCCTGAACAAACCAGGTTCAAGAACCAGAACTTATTTGGTAGAAAAATGGCATTCCTGAACTGCAATTTTCTTTCTAATATTTCCTGTTTGGAGACACAATTGCAGTGATTTGAATCATTCATTTTACCTCTGCTTACTAACTCGCCATCACATTTTAGCTTGTAACTAATCATGGATGTATGCACACAATACGTGCATGAATGTGACTACATAGCAGGCTGATATTGAAACTAAACATTACAGGAAAGGCAAAACATTAAATGTTTTCATTAAAAATGTTGTAACATTTTCGTCATATATCCCCAGAGGTTGAGAAGCAGTGATCTACTGGATATGCTCATGTGGTTTTAGGTTTGAACCTTGGCTGGAGTGCTGCTATTTTGTTGGTATGTTCAATGTGAACAAGAATTGTTATGCACTGTGTTTCTGTTTTAACTGATTTTCAAACCACCATCAATCACACATCATAGCAGCCATAATTAAAAGCAAATTCTACTACAAAATATGTACAGTAACTACTAATTATGTAAAAATGACTTTTGCGGAAAGAAATGAGCCCAAACGCTAAAACCAGTAGTTTTACTTGAGGGTATTTAAGGCTTCAAAGACAGATTTATTAACAGTGAAATGAGGGATTTGGGTTTATTTTGCTCATTTTCTGGCTCACACACACCAGTCGAGGGGGGCCGCGGGATGATTCAGTTAGGAAAGCTCTCAGTGATGCACTATCCCTCCTTCAATGTTATTTTATGTCCAACTCTCTCTTTCGGTCTCGAGATGCTGCTAGGTGATGGAGTGCTCCAGCGTGACATCCATTCTCTGTTGCTCTCAAGCAAAAGATTGACACAGAAACTCTCCCACAGTTTGCAAGTGCGTTGCGATTTACTGCCTAATGCTAAAGATCACTCAGAGAGAGAAAACTGCTGGGAGAAAACATTTTAAAAAAGGAGCAAAGATAAGAGAGGAGGAGAAAAAAATGAGATAGAGGGAGGGAAATGGGATGCTTCTATTCAGTGTTTTCACTCCCTTCATCCTCCATCCTTCTGCCATCGCACCAGAATGAGGGTCTTATCTCTGAAAAGCACTTTAACACAGCATGCCCACAGACAGGGCTGACTGTGTGAACACATGCACACAAGGATGAAAGCACACACATACAGCAGAGAGGCTCCCATGCAGGGGAGTGGAGGCAGATTACAGGATCAGAGGAGCGAGGAAACACAGATCAAAACATCACAGAACCATCACTGCCTTTACAGCGGGGAGAAACAACAGGCCAAATGAGAAACGAACAATGCCGAGCCATCAATCAATGTTGCTCCTGTCAGCTAATAAAACAGAGTGTGTGATCACAGTTACAGGTCAACAGGGGTCTGCAGACCCTGCGGGGCTCTGGCAGAGGCTGACGTGGTTGATGCTGTCCTTATCTCAGCACCGCATTACAAAGGAACACAAGACTCCTCCCTGCTGGCATTCACAAAGTTTTTCAACAACAGACTTCCCCGCACTCCCTCACACCCACGCTGTGAGAAACTGCTGATGGAGCGCAAGAAAGAAACTTCAAGACAAACTCCACAGAAGACTCTTTGGTACCATTGATTTATACTGAAGTAGTATCAGGGCCGCAAGTAACAAATCTGTTTCGTGAGAGATGAATCACTTTGGTCTATAAAATGGGAACATTACAAATAACGGGAGGATTTCCCGAGCCCAAGTCGACATTTTCACATTGCTTAATTGTCTTTTATGCCTGTCAAATTCACTTTGAGAGCTTCCAACCTCTCCAATTTTGCAAACACGCAAATGTAGAGTGGCAACATACAGCGGCCTCCCTTCTGGTTAAGATGGCAGCAAAGCTAAGATCTATTCATCTATCTAACTTTAGTGGATAACAAAACATATCAGGTATGAAATTAATTGGCAGATGATCCAGTTCAAGTTGAGATAAAATGTTTCTACAGATGTCAGTTTTTGTTTTTAGGCCGGTTAGAAGGAGTGAGGAGTCAGCAGTTGGTATAAAACAGCCATTCTCTATAGAGATCAATTTCCAGAGAAGCTGGATTAACTTCACAGCAAAAATACTTCAGGAACGGGCTCATCAAACTGAGGAATAAAAGGAGAGAGAGCAAGTCCAGATTTAAAAAAGCAGAAAAGATGCAAGATCCAAGGTATTTTAGTACTTGTCGTTGTTCAACCTCGATTTCTTTTAATACAAGCTGCTATAACAAAACATAAAAGGCTCTGTATCAGCCATGTATTGGTGAATATGGCTCATAGTTGATCTGCAATCAGAATCGGCAGCAAAAAAAACACGATCCCAAACAGATACTGCTAATATTTAAATGATACAGGAGATGGATGCAAATAGTAGTAGCATCATATATCAGTTCACAATTTTGTGAGACATTTAAAAAGCCCCAGCTAAGACCAAAGTGATGTTTAGGTGTTAACAGCTTCACTGTACTACATGTGTTTGATCATGATTGTGTAATTATACAGTAATGATAACCCGTTATACTGGCCTTTTGATCATGTACAATAATCAGCAGCACAGTATTGTATAATATATGTTCATCACTTGAACATTATTTTGTTATTTTAGCAACAATATTCTCATTACACAAGAATAAAAGTAATTTAGAGATGAGCGGTCATATTTAGACAGTCGATGAGGTGAAGATAAAGTTTCATTATCGCGTTTCACAAGGGAGAAGTCACGCTAGGCCTGTCAGAGACTTATAGCGTACGGGGTCTTTTTTGTGGCTTCTCAGGTCTAAATTACGAACAGGCGAGACCTCCCCCAGTGGTCAGCGTGGTATAATTTATCAGAGCCATCTCAGTCACAGCAGCTGTGGCAGTGCGCCGAGCTTCCAGCTCCAGAGATTAACACTCCTCCATCAGAGGGAGCGGAGCACTCTGACACATACATACTGAGATAAAACATCTGGACTGTCTCGACTAAATATGTCTCCCATGTGTGTATGTTTGCAGTATCTATCTGTCTAGAGTGTATAAGTATATATATATATATATGTGTGTGTGTGTGTGTGTGTGTGTGTGTGTGTAGTGTGAACATGATGTGTATATCCTCCCCTCTTCATCGCTGATATCTGGCAATGTGAGTTGTGTTCTGGAGTAGACCTGGAGGTCTTGGCTGAGAGGGACCTGATCCCTCCAGGCATTTGGTGCGGCAGTAAAAATGGATGGATGTGTCCCACTGTCTGACTCCAAGCCCAAAAATGTCTGACGTATATCAAACTGTGGGTCTCCAAGATATGGAGAGAGTGTTTGTGAGGGGAACAAGTGCTCCGTCTTCATCTCCTCCTCTCACAGTAGTTGAACACTGACAGGTTAAAGTACAGAGTGGCTGCTTATTAAGTCTTTCAAGATGCTAAAAACCATCAATGACACCTCTCATGAGCTCTTAATCCTCTCACTCACCCCTCTATACTCTATTTATTTAATTGATTCATAAAAGTTACTATTGAAGGATTAAGTTTCCCCATCTACACACGAAAGACGAGGGCTAATTGTCCCGACTCAGTGGGCTGTTTCTGTTTTATCCTCCGAGTGTTAAACTACTTATGAAAGCTGTAAATATAACAAGTGACGATTAAGGGCAAAGCAGCCTTTAAAACTCATTATACATCCATTTACATAAAACTATACACCAGACCACTATAAAAAAAAAAGAGTTTCAGTTTAAAGCTTCATGAAATCTTCAGAATTACACATGACATCACTTTGGCGGTGAGATGATAAGACACGAGACAAGTGGAAAATGAAAGTAATTTATACTGTTTTAACACTTAAGCCCTCCTCCCTCTTTCTGTGCGGTTATGAGGGTAAAAAGCCAGAGAGTGCAGAGAGTTATCAGACTTCACAGCGACATAGTTCAGTGAAAATCCTTGTATGAGTCATGCAGACTGCACTTTTACTATTTTACTCACATTTTGCACAGTCAGGCTAAAACTTTGACAATTGGCGAGATATTTAAATAGTACTTAACTGGCCTTTAAAAAGGCCTCTAAACTATCCAGCCATCTATTTTCTGTAACCGCCGATTCTCATCAGGGTTGCAGGGAGCTGGATCCGGTCCCAGCTGACTTAGGGCGAGAGGCTGTGTAGACTCTGGACAAGTCGCCTGTTCATTACAGAGACAAACCACCTATTAAAACCTATTAACTGCATGTCTTTGGACTGTTGGCGGAATATGTACACTCCACAAAGAAAGGCCAAGATTCGAACCAGAAACTTTGCTACTGTACCATTGTGCCACCGTCCTCTAAACTAAACACTCAAATATGTTGTCTGTAAAGTAAAACTCTGATCTTCCATCCTTGTAGCCAATATTTGGCACAAAATCTACAAGCTAAAGTTAAGGAAAGGATCATGGTCATGGTCAAAAGTTGGCTGTCAACAGGAAACAATAGGATGTGGATGAAAGTCTCGTGTATTGTTGCTCCATCAATCCACCCAGGCCTTACCAGTCGCTATTCTAATAATGCCATTTTTTCACACTAGAGGTACTTGATAAAGTATCTTTAGGCACATTTTGCATTTATATTAAGATCTGAACATATGTCCTCTTGAACCTCAGGGTTCATAAAAGCTGCTGCGTGACTCCACACATCCCTTTCCTCTCATGCAAGTCCTAAACTTTTCAGTGGAATACTGAAACATTCTGCAAAACAGATGACGCAGACAAATATAAACTTTGCACTACACAACTTCCCAAACATGTTCAAGGATGTTTCGATTTGGTGTTCATCAAAACACGCGATTAAACATCCTCTCTGGGGACGTTTTCATCTTGGAATATGGAAGAAAAACTATTTAGCTTATGGCATAAACCCGATACTCTGAAATGGCCTCCTGTTCCTTGGCCAATAAGCATTTCCTCTGCACAATCAGCCGCACCGCATTAGCCCATTCCCTTTCAACAACTACAACTTTGCATCAACAAGTCTACCCCAACTTTCATTCAAACAACATTAGCACGAGAAGTGAGTGAAGTCAAACTGCTGATGATAGCCACCCATGCTCCACCCGTCTGCTGCACAGCACCTCATATCGATATTTCCAGAGAGCAGGGCAGCTGCTCGCTGCTGCTGACAGAAGCTGCCTCAGTCCTGACAGAGAACCTCCTGAAAAGCTCCAGCAAACTCAGCTGCACTTTTGGAACAAAAAGTGTACTGGCAGTAGCTCGGGCTAAGGTTTCTGCACTGTCAGGTGCAGCCAGGGGAAAGGAATTCCAGCTTGGCGAAAAGAGCCGCTCTGATGGATGAATGATCCTGAGCAGTGTTTGTAATTCATCTCCCAGCGTGCCCTCTCCTGTCCCTATGCGGATCAGGGGGTGTGCAAGGCCTCCATCACAATTACACATCCACAGTGAGAGCATTAGTCCGAAGCTGAGACTTAACTGTCACTCATAATGACCTCTGGAGTCTCTATATCACTGGCAGGTATCCATGCTGGCTGCAGTTTTCAGTCTAACAGTGTAGATGAAGAGGAAACGGGGGAACAAAAGACAGTGAGACCACATCGATAAAGAAAAAGGAAAGTAATACATGGTGCACTCAATTCTCCATGGCTATCTCAGTCAATCATCTTCCTAAATGCTGAGGCAGTTGTACATCGCAGCTCTCTGGCTTTAATCATTCTTTCGATTTGCAGATAGTCAGGCGCTAAAAGGGACACATTGTACTTCTTTAGCATGACCAGCTCGCAACATACAGCTCTGAAGTGTCTCAGAAATTTAAGACTGACACCGAATGAGTATGTCAAGAAATTTCCTGTGATAGACTTGATACAGTGCTGCCACTTAAGGAACAATACTTGCCATTATTCTGCAGGAAAGCATAAACCCTGTACCCCTCAATTCTCTGCCCTTTCACCTCTTTGGCGTCCCTATGGCTACCCACCCACACCCAGGGGGTAGTGGCGCATGCACTGTGAGCGGGTCAGACAGAGCAGACAAAGACAAGGGAGCCTCAAATCTAATTTTACTTCTAAAGTTCAGCTACATCGTGAGAAGATAAATTACCTCAAAGGAACATTGTGGTTATGGCTCGTAGAGAAAGTATGAATGATGCTCATCATGGTTATTACTTCAATCTGTTCTTTGTCCTTTTAACAGTAACATGAACAAGCCTTTCCAGTTAAGAAAATCCCTCCGTTCCCATTCTCTCCATGACAATATATTTTCTTCATCTGGCTAAAAACAACAATGCCATCTCATGTCTTTGCAAGTGTCAACAAGAGAGGAGGGAAAAAAATAACACATCCTCTTTTCCGCTCTCGCTCTTGTTGCCTTTTTCTACCTGGCAGCACTTGGAGAAACGTGTCCCGCTGGAGCTTTGCCACCCTTTCACTAGTACAGCCATTCTCGTTTTACACACTCATCTCTTTCACCATCTAGGAGAGAGGGAATAGATTATTCCCCCCTCTGAGTGAGGCCAGAGGGAAGAGAGAGGGGGCGAGAGCTGAGCTCGAACTCTTAGGACAAACTGTAATTCTCCACTTTGTCTCGGGGTCGAGGACCCATCTGGCTGCAGATTTAGTAACTCTGCTTCAATAGTGCTCTGTTTACTCGAGTAGCTAGGTTTACACAGGCAAAGTAAAGGGTTCATATAAAATGCATTAACTGAGAATAATCCTTTTGGTCCTTTGTAAATAGGATGTAATGATGGGGGATGTCCAAAGAGGGTAACCATTTTAAAAAGGCTCAGAAAGGCCAATTTGTGTGCAGGCAGTGGCTCGGTACCAGATTCTCTAAACTGACGTATCAGTGTCGGCGTTTAACTAATTTCATATATAGATACTGATTTAAGTGTTCAGGCAAAATACATAAATGACATATATAACCTCTGTGAGCATCCAAGGAATGTTCACAGTGAAACTAAGCCTCCACTTTTCTGTGTAAAATGATAAGCACATGTCACTTAGTGGATGTTTTTATCCAGAACTACCTCACAGTCTCAGGCATGCACATGTTTCACGATTAAGTGGCCCAATGAGACTTGAATCTCTAAAGCCAGATTTACATTTACATTCACTGTCAAGAGGTCACAGAGTAGCAACACAGCCCAAGAAAACCAGTCTACGTTTTCTCCAATAGGGCTGCAACTAATAACTGATTCCATCACTGGATAATTTACTCTTATATTCTTGATTTATTTATTAATTGCTTGGTCAAAAATTGAAAAATGAAGAATACTGAAAATGCCTTGTACGCTGCCTTTTTCTTTAACACATCACAGAGGTTTTTCTTTCCAAACAACAGAGCAAAATCCAAAAACATATCGACGTACTAACAGCAAATTCTCACAGTTTTGAAGCTGAAAATGGTTAAATTATTCACTAAGATTGCTAAAATCAAAGATACCGTGAAGTAAGTCAATGAAAGGCTTAGAAATCTTATTTTTCTTCTTCTTCCGGGGAACATAACTAAATCACAATAAAAGCTGATAAAGTGCAATCCATGCAGTGTTGCCATCAACAAGTAAAAAACAATACTGAATCATGCATTAATTCTTATGTCAGAAAAAATAACTTGAAAAAAAGTTGCATTTTCTGTTATTTTTTCAGTGGTTTGATGATTATCTGCCTTGGCGTCTCCACAAAGCTGACTAGACATGGTCTCATGGGGCCACATGCAGTCCCCATCAGGTAAGTTGGAGCAGTTTAAGACAACATGGAGAGCAGCCAACAGAAATAAAAGCCATGACATCATCCATCCTCCACTCACAGTCAATGACAGCAGCAGACAGAGCAGATAGAGCTCTAACTCTGGCACAGTAGCGATATGTGATTTACTGCTCTGTCAGTCTATCTGTCATAAAGCACACATGAAACTGATATACAGTGTGTATGTGTGCAGAAAAAGAGAGAGACAGTGAGTGTGTGTCTGTGTCCTGGATCAAGTTTATTGATTACAGCGACTCAGCAAGTTCAGCTCACTGCTTTCCTTGTTTTTTTTTCATGCTTATGTGACCTTGAGTCTTCTGTGGGTTTAAAGATTTAATTTTAGTCTGAGTCACGAGTTTTGTCTGTGCATACAAACTTGATATATGTGAGAGCAGGTGTTTTTTGGTGCCTTAAAAACGTCGGCATGTGTGGGAGTGCGAGTGCTTGTTTGCTGCCAGGCCATTGCCTACGAGCTCAGCATGAACGAGTGAGAGAGCCATAAACACCTGAGGAGGCAGGAACACACAGACACCCTCTCTGGACTGTATTTATGGTCCTGATTGAGGCAGGGGGAAGGAGGGGAGTCGTCATGCACAGCTCGGCTCTGGCTGGTGGCGAGGGTCCAACCAAAACACCGGGGCTGTTAAAGCCCCCCCTGGATGAGTCCCAGGGGGCAATGGAGCGGACGGAATGCAGGTCTGGGTTTAGAGGTTCAGGGGTACGTCCTGTTGTTAATGAGCTCACCCTGCTGGGCCTCTCTGGCTCTGATCCCCCAATGCTGCCCCACCAGTCACACCAGCACTGCCACAACCTCTTCCTCCAGCCACAAAGACTGGACCTAGAGCACATGACACTTCCTGCACAATGTGCATCGGTGATCTCAACAAGATGTGCGTCTCTAAATTAACAAGAGGACCGAAAGGAAATGAAAGAGCACTGAAATGCCAAGCTGAAATGGTCCATACAGCGCTGTAGACATGCTTGAATGTGTGTGCACGTCCACATGTGTGTGGATATTACACAAAGCCTCTGAGACACAAACATGCAGGAGATACAAGCACGTTCCTAAATGATGCATGTCTTACATGCTCTATTAGTAATATGAAACATGCACGCTCTCTGGGAAACACTGCGGTGTGAAAGGCAAACAAGTTTATACACAGAGGCAATACCACATGAGACATATTAATCACATTTTATGAGGGTCTTGCAATCGTCATCATTATATACCTTGCAAGTGCAAGGTGCATTAGATAAGGTTTAGCTGTAGACTTGGCCTCAGTGTTGCCAGGTGCTTGATAATTATCTTATTTGTACCATAATGTTTCCGTTTGTATGATGTACGATCAATAGTTATGAAATCTCGGATAATACTGACATCCAGATGGTCGACATGTCTTCATTTCATTTTGTAGTGAAATACACTGACTATATCCACAATTAATCACAGAAGACTGACCCTGGATCTGCAATATATTACAGTGTGTAACCACATTGGTGCTCAGATCTTGTGAGATAGACATTGTCGCTGCTCACAACCTTCTATAAACTCTTTTTGACTCCTCAACTTTTGAGTTTACCTTTAACCTATTTGCTGACATGCTTAAATTCACTTGCCTGTATTTATGGTTGACCGATGGATGTATTGACATATGTTACAAACTCAGTTCTGGGTGCCCCGCAGTCTGGATTTCAATGTTTGCCTTAAATTATGATAATTCTGGGGTCTTTGTAGGAATATTTGGTTTTTGGCACATGGCCACGCTGTCTTGCCTAAACACCAGGATGAAAACACACACTTCTATAGCAGCAGACTCCTCACAGGTCTCTTTTCTGTGGCTGTAAAACTAAAACAGCCTTTTGTAAAGTCCCTCTCTGCCAGGCGTGTACAGCTTCAGCTTTATTTATCAGCTCTCAAGAGGAAAGTTGTATTATCCTCTACTCTTTCCTCTTCTAGCCAATCAAATGAGGTAATTTCTCCTTGGTCAAGACGATTGGCTCCTCCAGGAGAAGGCCAGCTCCTCTGTCAGGTTCAAGTTCTGAAAGCCAACCAGGAATGTCTCTAATTAGGCCAAACTGCTGGTGCAGTTCATCCAAACCTCCTCTTCACTCTCGTCTTCAGTCCAGAACTAATCACAACCATCAGCACCACTCCCCTCATCCCCGCTGAGCATCGTATCAACCACATGAGCAAATGGAAATATATGCAAAGACCAGCTCAAAATAGAGCTCTAGAGTCAGATGGGGCAATGACTTTTAAATTCGAGTTATCCAACAGCGCAGAGTTTAGAGTCTGGGAAACTGAGACCGAACTGGAGGGGGGGGGTGTTTGGGAGGTCTGTGATACGAGAGGCCATAAATGATCTCACCCCAACACACCACAGCAAGATCTCTGTGATGTGGTGGTCTGTTTGTGGTTTAGTAAACATGGGAGTGGAGGAGGTTTGAAGGTCGGCTTCATAAAATCCCCACCCACTGAGCTGCAACACTTGAGCCTCTCTTATGTGGTGTTGTATATGTTTATGAACTCATAACAGTGACAAATGAGCAGCTCAGATCATCAGGACTACTGGGAGTGTACAAAAACCACAGACTGATGCTGTGAAGAAAATCTCATCAAAAAAACAACTGTTTTCATTGTATTTTTTGTATGTTTTTGTGGCTCAGAGTGTGGATATAACCGGGGCGAGAGCAGTAAGAAGGAGACATCACTGGATTTTACAAGGTTTCTCATGACAGTATGTGAAAAAAGCAGAGTTCAAACCATTAGTCAGCTCAGAGAAAATCCTGGAATTTTTTTATGACCGATTAATTATAAAGATTTGTCTCTCAAATGTGCAGATTCGCTGTCTCTTTGTCTTTGGGGTTTGGATTGGTTGCAATTTCACTGACCAAATGATTAATGGAATGATTCAAAATTGATCCCATCAGATTGAATGCATCTTTAAAGTACCCTCAGAGAGACGGTTTTTCAGTAACTTGTATTTATATTATCAAGAGAGCTTGGAACATGTCAGCTGTGACTCTTCACCATTGTACGTCTGTTTCGTCTCGAGTGATGTTAGCGTTTTTGTTGTGTTTGTTGTGCGCTGGCAGACCATAATGGGAATTCTTTTAATTATAAAGTAAGTTCAATCAATCATCAATCGATACTTGCAGCCCGTGAAAGAGAAAAAGAGATAAATAAAGAAGGAGAAGGAGGATTAAGACAGAAAAAAGTGGATAGGTACTGGATTTCTGACAAATGAAGTCGAGAGATGGTAATTTGGGGTTGTTAAAGACATTACCAGCCTTCCCAGTGAGCAACTGGGTCCGTTGAACTCATCACAGCTGTATGGGACCAACAGGACCCCGAGCAATACCCACCCCATCAATGCTGCCATTGTCTCAGCGCTGACGTCAAAACGCCAAATATGCTTCCTTCATTACCTGCCTGCCTAAGGACAGTAGCGCTGTGTTATACAGTACCTACATCATGCCACTCTATACCTACGAGCTGAGGAGATGGCGATATGCTAAAGGGCAGGGAGCGTGTGGGGTTAATGCAGCTTTAATGACATCAGTCAGTGAGTGGATCATAGATGAGAGAAGGGAAGTAAAGCTCACACCTCCACGACTGTGGAGGATTTTTTAAAAAGAGCAGGATTTTAAAACTTTCCCTTTATCTTCTTACGTGATAAAAGCTCTGGTACCAGTTCACTTGGCCTTATCTTGGGACAGGAAGCGAGTTCTTCTCTCTGCTCCTGATAGCGTGATCTGTCAGGCTGTAAAGAGGCTGTCTGTTTGTGGGTCACTCAGTGAGCACACCAGTCCACTTAAACTACTGGGTGAGGGGAAATGCCTCTGCTTTATTGGGGACAGAAGAATACTCCAGCTGCCATGGCCCATGTGTGTGTGTGTGTGGAGTGTGTGTCTATTTTCATCCCTAAAAGTTTTTTTGCACTGCTGACTCGGCCCACTTTATTTCTTTCTGACTGCAGGAAAAACAGTTTTCAATGCACTCCCAGGGGGAAATAATAAATAAATCAGTAAGCAGAAGAGGCATTTCCAGTCCAAGAGCCAGAAACATAAAAACTTAACTCAGAATCAAGGCTAAGTATGTATGAAACTTTTAAAAAGATTCAGCTAAAGAAATGTGCATCTGTATTTCTTGAAGTTCACAGAGATTTATGTGAGATTTAGGCAGAGACTAGACACCAGACGATGCAGGTAAACAAATGGAGCGTGAAGCATTAAACTAAGTTAAATAGATATCATAAGAAATAAAATTTATTACCATGTCTCCTATGAGTCTAATTGAACCTGGCTGCACTAGAAAATGATATTCAACCATTACCATGCCTGTCTTTTGGCTTTAGCCTTCCAATATTACAGTCAAACATAAACCATACAGCAGGCGGGTCATAATTATAATTCTTATGACTGTATCATTATTATTCCACAGCCTGTAGGGTTTGTGCTGTGCAGCTCTTGGTGCGGTTTGCACGGAACATTTCAAAAGAATGTCATAATAATATTATCATAATTATTAGTACAGATCCCATTTTAAATACCTGAACCGCTCTCTGAAGTATAATTTGTGGATTTTTCACGAACCTGGGCAGCACACATTTACATTAGAAGAAGACGGTATGGAAAGAAAGGCAGAGGCAGGCGAAGCGAAGAGGAGAGATCAGACCTCCCTCCCTCCATGTGTTTAGTTTGGTGGGTTATGTTCAGTGGTGTTGTTTGTTAATTAATGACTATTATGACAATTCCCCTGAGCAGAGCAGTGTGGGCTCAAAGGGCTGGACTCTCCCATGTCTAATCTCATCTAGGGCCCTCAGCCCAGTTCGCCTTCACTTCAGCTGCTTCCAATTTGGGCTCAGCACTTGTGCTGCGCTGGCCATTTACATAACTATGAATATCAGCTGCTGCTTTCTGCACACTGACTGCGAGTCTTCTGCTATGCATGTGATTTTTATAGATCTCTTCTCGAGATTGCATAAATGCTCTGAGTGTGGGTGTGAGAGCAGCTGACATCAAATCTGTTTTTTTTGTGAATGAAATAGAGCAAGAGAGAGTAACAGTGCAATAACAATAACACCTGCTATTGCAAATAGAGAGGACTCGAGGAATGTGGGTGAAAGAAAAGAGGAGGGCTGAATGAAAAGGTGAGCATGTTTTGCCAGACTTTGGTGGCGCTGCTCTGTGTGGTCTAAGAGGAGTGGGAGTGGAGGTCACCTGCTCTTGTTCAGCTCCCTCCCCTCTGACCTCGGGCTGGGGGTCGCTCCACTCACAGCTCCTAAAGCCTGCTGCCATTAAAGCAGCTAATCACGTCGAACAGCTGCATCGCTCACTGTACAAATCCTCAACACCTCGTTCTCCCACCCACACATTCACTCTGGCAGTCAGACAGACACATATACAGGCGTCCACGCACTTCCACTCTTCCTTCGCTAATGGCAAGCTGCAGCCGACTGATGTTTAAAGCGCCGGGTTTAGTGTGGAGGCCTGTGATAAGCCGCGCTGAGCTGTGAAAACACAGATTACATTTCTGCAGCTTATTACAGACAGCGCGCCTCTGCCTCCAAGCCATACCGTAATTGCGACCCAAAAACCGCAGCCTCCGCTTGGCTGCGAGATACGGCTTGATGGGGACCCCCACGGCAGAGCTTTGACAGCCGTGCTAATTCAAGTCTATGTTCCCTCATATATTTTGCTACACAGCGGCCCCCCTCCTGCGATAATCTGCAGCCATGTTTCTTTTAAAGTGCTGTCCTCCATAAATCAAATCAGGTCCAATATATCAACTGCAGTCTCTTAGTGTCATCTTCGCACTATTAAGACTCCATCAAAATAGGCAGATAGGCGCCGAAACTGATTTCCACGACTGCTCATTGCTGTACTGTATGTTGATGCTGATGCAACCTGTCTTTGAGAGCCAACTCTAATCTAATCATGTTGATTTTGCGTGTTACATTTGATATTCTTGTATCATAAAATTACCTCTAAATGAAGTATAATTTTGATATTTGTGTTTGATGTAGGATACGTTGGGATATCCCTAAAAACAAGCATTTACTTACTTGGAATACCAAAAGCCAACCAGGCATACATTAAATCCCCATTTCTGGCAGGCTATGAAAGTGCCTCCATCTGCAAATACTTAGCTCTTCTCTTTTTTTTCATCAGGCTCAATCAGAGATAAAGAGCATTGTGTTCCAGGTCCAGAAGTAAGACAATATCTCCCAAACCTCATAGAAAACAATTAGGACACAGTAATTACACCACCGGCCTGGAATTCCAGCCAAGTTTTAAGGTCGGAGCGAGGAAATAAGAAAAAGAGAGCAAATGTGAAAGGTGCCCGTCTGATGCAGTGTCATCTTACTCCGCTTGGACTCTGATGGAGTGAGTTTGTTTATCAGCCTGGGTGTGATGTAATGTTTTCTCATTTTAAATGTGATAGGGCCAAAAATTCACACAAGCATGTGTATGTTTAAATGACAGCATTGGCGTATAATCTTCTCATTATGTTCTCTCATTTATCTCTGCCCTCTGAGACACGTTATCTTTACATTAAACCGAACCAGTTGATTTATGTATGTGACCATTTGGCTGGAAGGCAGAGCGGTGAGAACGGAGAGACACAGGAGAAAACAATTCTCTCATCTCTATTCGAAATATAACCATACCAATGGGTGTGCTCTCAGCTTGCAACACACTTCCTTTCCACTTTTGCACTGTGAAGTAGTCCCAGAGTCCTGCTGGTCTGGACTTTGTTGAGATCTGCTGTAATGCAGACCGACCTTGGGAGTCAGACTAGGCCAGGAGCTTTTTGGGGTGAGAGGACAGTGGAGTCAAAAGCAAGTCAGCGTGAGAAAATGAATGGATTATACACATTTTCCACAGTCTGTGAAATGCAGACAAGCAGAATAAAGGGGATGATGCGGGCAAAGGACATGTAAGCAAAGGATATATACATATCCGGTCTGTTCATGAGATATATGAGATCAAAAGCAATATATTTAATTATTGTCTGACCTGGACAGAAAAGTAAAATTGGATGATAGTTGTTTGTTCTTTTATATAACAGAGGTGCTTCATTTGAAATCAACTCAAGGTCAAACAAGTGCTCACAGAAATCTGGAAACACACACACACACACACACACACACAGGTATTAAGAGCCTGGATTTAAAACTTGCACCCACTGAACTACGAGTACAGCTTTAACTTTCACTTGGCAACACTATGGCAACAGACTTAAGCACAATCCGGCCTCCAGCTTTGCCCGTGTGGCAAGCTTTTATTTCTCCTTAAAGCGTCGAATGAGGCAGACAGCCACAGGGTATCAGGTTCTGCACTGGCATAAGGTTCTGCTCACGTGGCAGGGGCAGAACAAAGCGCCGGTGGCCCTGGATTGGATCCATGGTGCCGGAGAGTAAAGGCCCCGTGAATGGGACCTGTCACTTCTACTCAGCGCCGCCTGTGATCTGAGCCACCCGGAACGACGCTCAGATAAGTGGCTAATCCCAGCATCCCTGCTGGCTCAACAGCCCCCTACTGCCATGACAACCGGAGGGGAATCTCCTCCAGCAACAACTTAATTGGATAATTTCCTCCCAGTTTAACTGTGTGTTCCTCTGCTTTTGTTAAGTAAAGTCTAAGCTGTCTGGATGTGAGTTTGACTGTGCGGGGAAGGTCTAAAACAAGCATGAAATTCAGGCAGTTTTGATGTGTGCCATGTGTAAGTGAGCAGGAAAAGTGCAGAAAGGTCTCCAGTTGAAGCCACACTGTAGCAGACCACAGGCCACATGGAGGTCTGGAAGTTGCTCTTTAGTCCACCTGGGAGTGGGAGTGTAAAAGACTAAAAACAGCCTCTGCTTTTCACCACCACAAATAAAAAGGAACCACTTTAACCACTGTAAACAATTATTTTTCCTTTGTGTCAGAAAGCCTTACGATTTATGTTACGCCCAGTCAGGCCCTGGGTCGCGGCATAAACAGACGCTCCACCCTTCTCCCCAGACTGCGGAGACACGGGGGCCAGTGCCAGGGGAAGTCATTATACACTGAGAGTGAGTGTGTGTGTGTGTGTGTGTGTGTATGTGTGTGTGGTGGGCAGCTACTGTAGTCGTGAAATGAAAACAGCAGCTAGCATGGCACTTTAAGAGGATGAAGACTTGGTTCCAGCTGGAACATAAAGCACAAAACCACACGAAAGAAACACCCCTTAAGTAGTACAATGCCTCTTGGAATGAGCACATTAAAACTGATTAATAAAGTGAAGGTATCTGAGTCACACTGAGGAGGCTGACGGATCTTATTTCTCAACTTCATTTAGAAGACAGAAGCAGCCTTATGTAAGCCTAATGGAAATCACTCCTGTTTTTAAAGTATTACTCGTACACGTGTATTGGAAGGCACACACGGCGGCCACAAATCAAAAGAGAGGGATGCAGATGGTGCTAAATGAGTGAGCTCCAAGAGATAAAGTACGATCAAATGAAAGAAACAGAGTGGCAGGTAAAAGAAGGTTGTAAAACATTTCCAGTTCCAACATTTTGATGCTGGCCCCAACTGCCTTATAACTAATGTGCGTTTCTGTGTGTAAGTCCTTGTCTGTCTCAACTCACCTTCTTCACAGGCGGCGCCGCTGAATCCTGGACAGCACTTCCACTCCAGAGAGGTCACAGTGCGGTACACCACCTTATAGGAAGGTCTGACCACAGTCCTGTAGCTGGGGAAAGACGCACAAACCCTTAAACCATCACAAATTCACAGATAACAGCAGCTGTGTCTGTGTGCACTGTGAAGTGAAGCTAAATAAAAGGTATATTGTAGATATTGTTGAGGACTTTTATTTTGAACTGGTGTAATCTGATTTCTACGTGCATCTGCTGAACTAATTTTTTTTCCTTCACTTCCCAGAATGTATTTTTCTCTTCCCCCCAAAGAACAGGTGTAAACCCGAATGTAATTTTTCAGGTGTTCCTTACTTAGAAGACAACGTGTGGTCCAGCTGCATTGCTGCTTTTGATCTATTGGGAACGATTTTAGGAGGAGAAATTGGGAGATTTTACATTTTACTGCATTCACTGACAGAATGAGAAAACCTGCCGTTATTCCAACATGGCAGTGTTCAAGCATGGGTACCCCCACTGCTGGTACTCACATCAACTGCTTTCCCTGTGTCCCTAATGTTTGAAATGGTTTATTAAGACTATCTACCTCCTTTTAAATGAGTTGAATTATTTATATTAGTGTCTATTTTGGATTTTATTCATATAGAACTACGAGCAGTGGTCGCTTTGACATGAGAGAGATATTGTAGCTGTCAGAAAAAGACACATTTACCTATAAGTATGATCCAAATCAGTGTTTCTCAAACTTTTCACATCATGTACCACCCCAGAAAATATTTGGCTTTTCAAGTACCATCATTATTAAAGGTTCACACATGAGGCAGATTTTTTTACTAATGAGAAGATTATTTAATGTTGATTGTTGTTAAACCCTGAACAGAACCGTCCAAGAACCGGAGCTAATTTCATGGAAAAGTTGTTCTCCTGATCCGCACTTCTCTTTCTAATAGTTCCTGTGCAGTGCACTAGATGTGTGAATGTGACTATTTATCCAGCAGATATTAAAACTAAATATTACAAGAAATGCAAAACCTATTTTATAAATGACATTCCTGCAAATTTAAAGATAATTTTGATAATTCATATGTTGCAGCATTTTGAGTAGCACCACTTCAGGAAGGGCGCCTGCCACCAGTGATACACGTACCATAGTTCGTGAGCCAGCAATCTAAATTATATGACTTGACAGGAAGTATACTATATACTATTTTAAAGTGGGGGTTTCTCTTTAAAGGGTCCAGAAATAGAAGTAGTGCTGAGGTCCCTTTTCCTTCTCACCTGCCACCTGTGCATCCCTGTGGCCAGCGGCATGTCTGGTAAACCCGCTGGAGGATTGTCCCATTCTGCACCTGGCATGTCACCGTCTTAGTGACCGTATGAGGACACCAGTTCCTGCAGGGAGAAACAGAGCGTGAGTGGAAGTGCAGAATAAAAGTTTTTTATTTTTAAAGACATAAATCACATTTTTAAAGTAAATAATTCAAGGAGGAGCAATGTGTCGTGTTTTCACACCTTCAAACAAGTGCACTCACACTGTAGTGCGCTCATAAAAGGAAATTATCCACGCAGTCACATTCAATAGATGCTGCTTTTAGATTCTTCCCTCCCTTCCCCCAGCCTTTTGTTGTGAAACCTCTTTATGGTGTTTACACGGTTTTAATCAGCCACGAGATTCGCAGGAGTGCATTGTGGGCTTTATTTACACAGGGGTCTCTCCTCTATCAATACACATCCGTTTGCATTCGGCTCTCAGAGGAGGTAAAGTCCCTCAGGAGGGAATAAAGAGGAAAACGAGGTCCTGTACGGAGATTTAGAGTTTTTCAACACAGGTTAATGCTGGGTCATGAGTCCACTCCTTCACCAGAGCGGCTTCGTACGACATTATCAGGACTCACTGTGAGATTATGTAAAAGGTCAGAGGTTAAGATCTGATAGTGAAGATATGATCACGAGTCAAGCGCGTTCGCTTACATCCACCTCTAAGTCAGGCCCCCAGAAGCAAAATTAAATATTTTCACTCTGTAAAAAGGGTCCACTTACAGCACTCGATGCCACCATCAGGCTAAAAGCACCAAATTGTGTGAAGGGTGATTCATTTGAGAGCTAATCTTCACTGAGCGCTCAGTGATCCCTCTAACAGGAGTTGATATCTGTTCCTGATAGCGCTGGGGCAATGAGAAAAGTTGAGCTCGAGAGGCGAGTTTCATCTCATCCCTCTGCTCCCAATCATGAAAAACACTGACGGCTGGTTACCCGGCATTAATGTATGGAAACACGCTGAGGCTGTTTGAGCTACCATATGTTACTATTATTTTATTAACAATGAAGTGTACAAATACCCTGATTGCCTTCATATGGCTATAGTTGGAGGAGAAACAAGGAAAACGATTACTATAGCCTGTGTTTACACAATCAATGGATGTATAGAAAGGGGGCTCTATGTGGAAACCACAAAGGAGACTGTGTGGCTCGTAGCACAAAACTACACTTTGTGTGTTCTGCTGCCAATGTGTTTGCAAGAGTGGAAGGAGGGGGTTGTTCTCACCAAAGTCTGTTTGTCAATATGTGAGACCATATGTTTGTGTGTGTGAGAGACGGTTTACACTAAAGGAAACTGCCAAGGGCGGAGGATGCGAAGCAGCCCTGAACCAGCTCCCATTAACAATCCCCACATGTTGTGGTGGCCGCACACACACAGACCTGGGCCAGCCTGCCTGAGAGAGATGTCTGTGTACTCCTGCAGCATTAAAGACATACTTCTTTTTTTTTATATGACTATTACTGATCATTTTTTCCATTCACATAATAGTCATTGACATTTTGTATTCTCTCCTGCGACTGGATTAAGTTACAAATGTAAACGCCTTGAGTCTGAGATTATTTAAAGGTACTGTGCAGAAGTAAGACAGTTTGAATTGATCCTAAACCTCTCAAGTAAAGTGAGGTGGGAATTCATCTCCCACACATGTTATTTGAATACACGTCCACCCTTCATGTATCTTAGTATCCGTCAGCTGTGAGGCTACAAAAATGAACATGGATCTATAGGATTACCCCATGATTGCTTTGCCTTGTCCAGAGAAAAAATTGCTCTAATCATGGATGGAAAATTTCAGACATTGAGAGAGAGAGAGAGCTGTGGTCAGGTAGAGCCGGGAGCGAGGGGAGGGGTACTAACCCTAAAACTCCTCCCTGCCACTTATCCTCCAGACCCAACAGATAAACATCTGAGTTTCCCAGGCTGAGAGGAGGTTTCACCTGGGAACAGCTAAGATTGTCACCGGGGGGTACGAGGGGAGAAGTGGGGGGTTGGTTTTATGGTCTCCCCTGCTCTCTTTGCATTGCAATTACCAAAGAGGAAATGCCAACCGATGCTGCTTCACTGAATAAAATAACAAGAGCAGTTGGTATAACAGAGTTTACAATTTCCCAAATGGCTTGAAACCAATACCTGCATCCTCCATAACGTGCTAAAAATGATTAACACAATACGTACAAGGCAGCAGGAACAGTGGAGGGGATGGAGATGTGATGATACACTCCTTTGATGCTGATGACAGGATGTTAAGGATTAAAAATCTTTCTTACTTACAGGCCCAAAACTTTCCTCATTTCTGTGGTTGAGAACAAGTATACAATGGTCCATTTTGTCTGGCTTTGTTCATAAAAAGGGACACAGGTGCTTGGTGCACTCAGTCTTTCACTTTAAAATGCTTCATAGTCAACACCTTCCCTCTTACTGGAGGCGCTCTTGTGTTATGAAGTGTGAAACCCACCAGCACCATGCTGTTTCACTGGCAAAAGCACCAAGCAGGCCCTCTGTGAGTATCAGGTCTCTGAGCACACATGGCACACTCTGAAAGCAGGGCCCAAGCTAAATAAATCATCAGCCATCTCTCACACAGCCAATAGTAAAGAAAGAAATGTAAGATTTTTTAAGGGACAGAAGAATCACAGCTTTGGTCCATCTGTTCCTAAACGCTACAGATGCCAAGACAGTAAAACATTGAAGGGAAACAAAAGCGTACGGAACTCTAAATGGATGCAAATGCTGATGGAGAGCTCTTGAACTTGTCAAAACAGCTTAAACGCTGTATTCTATTTACTGCGGTGTGCCCTGATTTCGCCTCGTCTTTTCACAATCACTTTTTGACAGCAGACTGCGTGGGGAGGTCGAAGCTGGGAGCTGAGCAGTGTGAATTGATAAGAGGGTCGATGAGGGCAAAACGCCGGTGAGACTTTGGTGAGAAACGTCTCAGTAACTCCCTCTCCATCCGCCCATCCATTCACGTACAGTGGGAGGAGGAAGGCCGAACACTCAAAAGATATGTTTGAAATGCAGCATGGATACAAATCTAAAGGAATTTCTCTAGATTTCTGTCTGTGGGAAAAATACTCGGGGAGAACAAAGGACAAAAGGCAGATGTGGCAAATGGCCAGACGAGAGGAGAGCAGACAAAGGTCATTTTATCATAAGGGTCACACAAGGGAGCTTCCAATGGGAACAGGGAAGTGGAAGGAAAGACAATTATGAAACAGTGTGGGTCCCGCGGGATACAGAGGAGGCATAAGATAAATGTGGTGCAGCGACACATGACAAAGAGAGAAATAGAGAGTACAGTGAGAGTGACATTAATGAAGAGAGAGGGATACGACATTCCTGCTCATAATCTGCAGCTTCTGGGAAAAACAGAAAGAGCCACAGTGGTAGAGGATAGTGTAAAATAAACTAACAAGAGCTATGTGCAGTTTGAATTTTAAGAGTGGCTGAATGATAAATTAACAGAGATATCATAGCTTCAAAGCTGCCGCGTGTTTTCCTTGTGACAGTGGATAGTGAAGATCATCAAAGCACCCCAGCGAGGCCTCAAAAGGTCAGAGCTAAGTGACTCTTCATAGCAGCCTCAGAGAAACAAGGAAAACTCTCATTTGTCTTTGTCTGTTTTGAGTTTTCAGGCCAGGACACCTGTGAGCTCTGAGTGTGTCTCTGTGTGTAACGGGGTGCATGAATCTTCAAGTGTTGGAGGCTGGAAGTAAAAAAGGGAGTTCCACTCAACTGAGGAATTCACTTATATCACAGCTATGGCTCCAGACAGCCTGGTTACAAGTCAGGAATGATCTATCGCGTACACTGTGTAACTGGGACAACAATTTGCTTCACTATTGATTCATCTCATCTGTCAGTTCTTTTCTTGATAAATCATTTACTTTACTTTTTACAGAGAACTACGGAGAGAAGCAAATATTCACAAGGTTTTTTTTTTATTTTTTATTATCAACTCATCTGTTGGTAATTTCTTTGATTAATCGTTCAAAAATAGTGAAAAGTATCTTCTACAGTTTCCAAAGAGTCCAAGATTACAGATTATTAAAGTGTCCTGTTCATTCTTTTAGCAAAGATAAGGTTTGGATGAGGTCACAGACAAAGGATATCTTACATTAGGGAGGGAAATCTTGTTTTTATCTGATGTTCTGAGCTGAAGTTTCATACTTGAAGTTAAAATTTGGGTCTCCATGATGTCTTCTTTTGTCCAACCATCAGTCAAAAACTAAGCATATTTAGTTAACACAGTTAACTCACATTAGAAAGTGACTCAAACAATAATAAATTATCATTATCAGATTACTTTTGGGTTGATAATGTTTTTAGACTCACATATGGTCTCAATCCCTGAGTATCATCATAAATGGAGCAGTGCAATTGGGGACTGTTTCATAATATCCAAGAAACATTTTCTTGAGCATAAACATGTTCTTTCAATAGTCAAATCTGAAGCCATTCCACTTTGAGCCATGCACGCCTTCGCCTACTGAATCATCTTGATTCCTGTGCTTTAAGAAAATGTGGATATGGTTAAGAAGGGTGAGGAACACGGGTGGCCACAGCGTTGATACAACCTGTCAGACCATGACCATGAAGTTTACCAGGCGAGGCTGACATCAAGAATCCATCTGCCAGCCTTCAAGCTATATGCTTGAAGTGGTTCGGACCCATCAGAGTCTTATGAGGAACCGCAGACGTGGTTTAGGTGTAACAGCGTTCCGTTTGAAAACAACAATATCAACTCCTAAAGAGGTCAGCAAGGATGCTGCTCAGTTTGTTTTCACTCCTCTAGGTTGAAGTTACCGTGTGATAGGTCACAATTTGTTCAAGGTGTACCTCGCCTCTCGCCCAATGTCAGCTGGGATAAGCTCCAGCTTCCTGCGACCCTGATGAGGATAAGAGGTTACAAAAGATGGATGGAGGTCATGGTCACACATGCACGAATGCAGGTGAGAGACGATTGCCTGCTGCTTTTGGTTGAGGCTGTGACTTGGGTGGTCAAAGTTCACCAAAGTTGAACCCCATGAGAGTTTTCAAGATCCACTTCTGCACATTAGGTTAAAAAGAAGTGTGCAAGACAAGAAATAACAGAAGTTATCTTGTGACACTTTCCATACAGAGCATGTCTAGACCGTACTCTTTATAATATTATTTAGAGACCCAACAATTTCCAACAAGAAGCAGCTACCTCTGTAATCATTCAGTGTGCTGGGCTCATATAGTCGTTACGAACGACAGGGATGAGCGAACCCTTTGTCAGCTCTTCTACAGAGCGGCTGCACCAGTCAAGAAGTTACTCAAGAGTTGATAATCCTCTTTGATTTGGGTAATCACTGTGTGAAGACAGAGCTGGTACGGGAAGACATTCTTAGCAGAGGTTATTCCTGTGACTTTTTTCCTTTCCCAGTCTGCTAAAAATGAATACTGACCTCTTTTTAAGCTCTTGAACACCCAATGACAAGTTTATCTCATTGAATGTCAGGCTGTAATAACCTTGAGAGAGCCTCTCTGAAATCCAGCTGCCACTGTTTGGCTTTGTTGACACATTATAAAGTGCTGCTTTCACATATCAGGCCAGACAGCAGGTGGGCCAAGACTTTCAGCTCCTCTCGTGTCACCTCAAACCCTGTGACCTCTCGACCGACGTCTGACTCACGCAAACAGCAGCTTCTTCTCCCGTCTATCCTGCCGTTCCTCCACTGCCACTTACAAACAGCAGCAGAGCTCGACTGTAAACTCATCTCCCTCTCTTCCTAGAACAAGCCCAAATGCGGTGAAGTCCCAGCTGCTTGTGTTTAGTAAACATGTCCACAAACCTCTGCACATGAGTGACAGGGGGAGCTGAGCAGAGAAGCGAGGCAGTGGAGCGAGGATGGGAGCACTGAGAGCCACCTGGACACACCCTGGAGACAAGGCCTCATGAAGAAGGGGTAGAAGGGGTTTCAACCTCTGGCTATGGTCAGCCCACACACACGCAACCTGACAGCATAAATATTTGTAAGATGGAAACGTCCTCTCATCATTAAGCCTCGAGCTAAACCCTGGCTCTGTCCAGAGTGTGTTTAGTCTAGTGACTCTCCTTCAGAAAACTCCCTCTTCAACAACTCAATCACAGCATGACAGCAGCTCAAATCATCTCTCCTTCATTACATGTATTCAGGAAAAAACCTGAGGATTAGATCATGCTTTAGAGACAGCTGAGATGGGAGAAGATGATGTCCACTCCACCACAGAGACAGTGGTGCTCTCAGGGAGCGAGACTGTGGGTGAGCTGGGACAACAATGAGGATGGGCATGTCAGAGCAGCAGAGGAAAAAGGAAACCAACTGTCAAGGAAGACAATAGGACCTGGTAGATGGATGGAGATGGGAGTAGCTCCACAGAGTCATGCATTAACTGAGTGTTGTGAGGTTCAAATGTTATTATGTGCACACAGAGAATTAAGGATTCATGTTAAATGGATGTTTTCCTCACCTTTTCTGATACACTGAGGTGTGAGAGGCTGCTGTCTGCGTCCCGGCTGAGTAGGTTTTGTAAAGTCCGGTCTTCCAGGTCCCGTCAACAAACGTCGTCAGGCACAGTATCAGCACAGTCCAAAGCAAACTTTTCCTGCAAAGCGCGGACACGCTCTCCCGTTGGCGCGGTCCCATTTCCGTGGCATTAAAAAAAAAAGTACAGCCAGAAAAGTTTAAATGAGCCCAACTTCCCCCCGGTTATAAAACAGACCGGTTAGTGAATCCAGCTCGAAGAGGGATGGTGGTGGTGGTGGTGGTTGGTGGGAGCTGGGGGGGCTGGCGAAAAGTGTCAAACAGCACCGGGTCTGCTGGAGAAGACGCGCATCCTAGTCACTAAAGAGTCCAAAAACTGAGTCTGACACTCGGTTATTTGACTTAAAACCCTGAGTGAACTAAAGAAAGAAAAACGCAGCCCCATAAACTCCCACTTCTCGTTTGTCTCTACCTGTGACAGAGAGCCGACATGTGGAAATAAACCTTGAGTTGTGCTGTGTGTGTGTGTGTGTGTGTGAGTGTGTGTGTGTGCGTCTATCTGCTCTGCCTACCTCCTCTCGTCTGTCTGTGCGCGCACAGCGAGCTGAGCCTTGACTGCAGCGGGCATGAAACCACTTTTATAGTCTCCTCGGGTCTTTTAAAAGCGCAGCCTGCTGGGTCTTTTTTACCCTGCCCCGTTTCAACCTCTCACAGAAGACAATGTGCGCTCAAGGCGGCGGCACATTACGCACAGATTTGATCTGAATGGAAGCTGCTGCTGCTGCCGATTCTCTCTGGAGCTGTGCTGCTGATGAGTAATTGTTTCTTTGTTTGTATGAAACAAATTATGACTAAGTCCTTGCACTCCTCCTGGATTTGAAAAGTTCCATTTAAAAGTCCATAAAGTATGGCTCATCACTGCATTATGCATATATGCTTCCACATTTACAGTAGACTATGCATCTAAGATGTGTTTATGCTTTAGCAGCTTCTGTCTGGAGCCTCTGTCAAAGCCATCAGTGCCCAGGCGGACAGCGGTGGGAGAATAGTTGAGGTTACTGTAACCTCCTCTGGCTGTATTGCGGGACATGTAGGTTTACAGTGAAAGCAGCCAGCAAACCACAGGGCTGCGGTCCTGCTCCAAACTAAACACCTGGCGCTGCAACCAAATCTGGAGCCCAAGATGTATATCTGTGGTTGGGGTGACTACACCTCTCAGGCCCCTATAAGCAGTGAGTGAGTCTCAGCAGCTACTAAAGAGGCTGCACAGAGTATTCATGCAACTGGCTGGTACATTAAAGTTTAAGTGAAGTTCTCAACCAGTGAGGGGTGGTGTTAACACTTTGACACTCACTGGGCATTCAAACTGGCACTAATCGCCCCCTTTACTACAAGGAGAAAGTGGCAAGCAGTGCATGCTCTTGAATAGTACTAAGTACAGCCCACCTGCTCTCAATCACAACAAATGGAAACTGTTTAGGAGGAGGAGGGGGAGAGCTTGAATATGATGTGTCAGAGGTTTTTTTTTTTGTTTCAGGGGCACCCTTGGCATTTTATGAGGCCATTCAGTGCAAGCAGTGGTGCCAAGCAGGAACTGGAGCAGTTTAGGGTTAACGTAAATCCCTCCAGCCACAAGCAGCTGAAAATAATTTGACCTCTGAGGAAGGAGACGGGGGTCGGCTCCATTCAGAGGATTTTTTTTCTTATTATTTCTTAAGCAGTTACTCTCCTGCTTCCATAACTTCCTTCCTTCCTCTTTACTGTGCAAACAGAAAAAGCTGCATTTCCTATTGTCCGCTCACTCATATGAAGTGTAGGTTCATTAAACAACACACCATTCTTTCCCTCTTTTCAGCAAGAAAAATTTCTCCCCTGCTGTGTTTGCTCGTAAACATGTCCAGATCTTCACTCTTTATGATAGTCGTACCAGTTAAAGCTGAGAAAGGGGCTCTCTGACCTTTACTCTGCCATTCACACTTTTACACTACAAATCATGAGAAGCATGCCAGTGATCTCACATAAGGACTTTTAAGTGAATATAACACATGTTCATGTTGCTGATGGTTTGCCTTCTGATGATTTTCATCTATAATTAGTCCCATTTTAGTCTAGTCAGTACATCCCTGATTACAGCTGCACTCACAACTCAGGCTACATGATGTATGTTGCATGTGTTGTGGCTCAAAAACTGTTGCAGCTTTTATTTCTGTGACCTCACTGCCACACCAGCTGCCAGATCCTCCAGGGCTGTCTGATTTTTTAGAGTAAACTTTACCTGTGCTTTGGCATGCTGACCTCAGCAGCCTCTATTACTCAGCGCTGCACTAGATCTGTTTGTTAAAAGTTACGATAAAGCAAACACTGCTACCTATACAGCAGAGAGCAGCTGAAAAAAAGTGGAAAGTGGAAAACTTTAGCAGCTTCGGGTCAGTGGTACATTTTCCACTGTATGCAGCAGCTTACATTCCCCTTACAACCTCAGCAGAAATATTCAGCATCCACTGTCCTTTTGTAAGAATGAACAGAAATATCTTGTTAAAGAAAGCGAAAAATCAAATATTATTGAACTGCAAACATGCTTTATTAATACATAGAAATAGACTTTTAGGCTTGAAAGATCCTGACCCATTGAGCCTGTTGGCACTTTAAAGAGAAATCTCTGGAGCCACTGTTCAGTGTGAAGAGCTCAGCATTGCTGCCATCTAGTGGAAAAATAATGAACACTTTGAAGTAGATAGAATACGAGTCGATTGTTTTCTAACAGTATGTGTCTCACAATTTATTATTAAAATCATGAACAATCTTTAATCCTAACTTTTTTGTTTCTGTCCTCGGTTAGGCATAAACAGACTGCCTCAAACATCAACCCCACACCCATGGCAATCCTCTGCATAAATGTGGCGTACACCCTCTTTCTGCAGCATATTCTGTGGTACAAAAGACACAGAAATACTACAAGATAGTTAGTGAACACCATCAAAATAGGTAATTGAAGCGTTGTATGGAGGCCTGTAATGTCTGTGGTCCACACCAGTAACCAGAGGTGTTCTGTGTCCTTGATGATGACTTTGACAATGAGCAGTTCAACAACCAGAGCTCTTGGTTTTCTCCTCATGAGGCAGCCCTCTTCAGTGTCCCAAACTGCTCCTTCCACATACAGGAAAAGACAATCAGTCTTCATAACTCATCACTAATCATGCTGCTGATGGTGAAGGTCATTTTGTTACCCTGTCCAGCTCTGTCAAGGACTGCATCCTCACTGTGGTACTGGGTCAACTGTGTGTATGTTATGGTAAGATCCAGAGACAAACCATTCTGCATGCGTCCTCACCCAGGAATTATACTGTCAGGTGCCAAATGGCAGGGATCTGACCATTAAAACGGGCCTCATCCAAATTACTGGTCAGACCAACCTCACCAGCCAAGAATCAGAGCAAATCTGAAGCACAAAGCAAGCACAACATCTGCCTGTCTGTTTTCCCAATATCTTGTTGTCCTCTGCCCCTCCTCCTCACCCTCTGCAGCTCAGTCAAAGAGCACTGCATGCAAACCATTAGTTTGTTAAACTTCTCCAGTCCTTGAAGCCGCATCACTGAGGTCGGGGGAATTTCTGTGCCAAACTTTTTACGGATCACATCTATGTTGAATAACTTGAGCAGCTTGTCCTGGACTTCCTGGGCCACCTGGCTGATGTACTTGTCCCTGCTGATGCTTCCACCAGATTCACCTGAGGCACATGAGAGTGTGTAAAGGTCATAAGAGAGGAATCACTTGGCAAAGTGGCAAAGAAAATAGTAAATATTATTTCCAGGGATGCTCTTCAGCACTCTGATCTCAAAGTGGAGGCGGACAAGCAATGGAAGTATTTATTATTTTGAAATGATTTAAGATGCCAAATCATACCTGTCTGAGGCAGCAGGTCTATTATGTGAGTCCAAATATATTTAGCTGCGTTGGAATAAAGACGCAGTAGCTCTGCTGTGTTTCTCAGTGGCATGGATTTAATCTTATCTGTAACAGATAACACCAGAGACATTTCAGTTAATACGAGGAACAGGATAGCAGGTCAGTAGCCTTATCAGTGTCCGTAAAGTCTTCTCTGCCAACTTCTCAAATACCTGATGATCACAACATCAAACAATGTCCAAGAGTTAATTGCTGCTGCATGCAGTCGAACTGGCCTCACTGGCTTTTGACTTTGCTTCCTGCAGTGTGTGAATTAGCTCTGTGTTATCTAACATGTAGCCAACTCTCTGAGCAGGGAGTCCCCAAGTTTCTTCAGCAGCTTCCTATTGTTGCTTGTCTCCTGGATCAAATGCTCACACTGCTCCTCCGGCTCCCTTTTCTCAAAGCCCAGGATAACACTCACAGCTGGTTAACCATCAAACATCTCATGTTTACAATGGTGATATTAGGAAAATGATCCCAGAGTTTTGACTGGAAGGCAGCTATCTGTGCCTGTCATCTCTAAACTGAGGAGAGCTTTGGTCCAGGCTCTGAAAAGTAAATTGGAAACCTCCTGTGGAAACAACCTTGTATATCAATAAATCTAAACTTTAGTGTTTTAAATGGCTTGAATTGTGTATTCTAAACTATTACATTATTTGCCAAGTGTTTTCATCCCTTATTAATCTGTTGCTTTTCTAACTTGCCAAAAGTGTGTGGAGCCCATCTTTGTTGGTTTGTTTCTATTTCTAACTTCCACATTAATCACCAATCATTTACAGCCATCATACAGTCTGTTCTCTGCTCATCGATTACTGTCTAGTTTGGCAACCACACAGGACAGGAAAAGACTACAACAGACTGCAGAGAAAATCATCGGTGCCATCCATCACACCCGGGACACAACCTGTTTCAACTTCTCCCCTCTAGGGGGCGCTACAAACTCTGTACAGACACAAGAACAATTTCTTCTCACAGGCCATCACTGTGATGAATAGTTAACACCAGATACACAGTGTCAGGAACATTACCTGTACAATAACTCATAAAATATACATTATTTATTCTCACTGTTTACACATGAAATTTACATTTATGGATGTGAAATTTCCCTAATAAAATATAGAGGTTGACAATTATAAATAGTTTCTTTTCTTTGTATTCAAAATAAGTACATACCATACATAAGTAACATAACTCTAATCAAAGGCTTGCAACTGTTTTGCGCCTTGTAGCTCAATACTAGTACTAACACAATATTTACTGCTGGTGATTTGTACATGCATGGAAGTCTGCATACAGTATGCAGTGCAGTTCACTATTTGATGCAAGATTAAAAAGCCACCATAAAAATGTGCTAAAGGCCGTTTTTTTATTTAACTTTTACTGCCCAAAACACGTAAAAATAAAGAGATAATTAATTTCATTATTCTATTTGAAATATATATACTCAATGATGATGGTTTAATAATTTTATACTGGTGTTTACCTATTTTTTGGGCCCCTGTCAGTCGTGGGCCCTTGGAATCTATTGACGAGCTCTGCCAGGGTGTGTAAATCTCGCGAGATTTGGCTGCTGCCGCCACGGGAGGTAGATTAGTGCAGCCTCCGGCTCGGTCCAGTCGTCTTGCACTGCAGAGAGAGAGACACACTAAAATGGCGTCGGCTCCAGGTTAGTGGAAAATTACGATCTTTTACACCGATTTAAAACATATTGTGTCGTTTTATGTAAACGATTGAGTGCATGTGTGTTATAAATATGAATCCACACGAGTTTAATCCGCCTCTTTGCTGCCGCGGTGTCGAGTATCGTTTAGCTTTAGCGCTAAGCTCGAGGCCTAGTCCACTAACCGTCGTATTTTTTTCCATCTAATTTCTTTAATTCTGCACACCAAGGTTAAAACCCAAAGTCTTTTTACACAATGAGTTTTTAAGTACATGTTTCTGTAACTCGTTTTTACACGTTAGTTTTGAAGCAGTGTCTCGTTTCATTGAATGATTTATGGCGACGTACCGACGGCTGTTAGCATTTTAGCTTCAGCGCTCTGGCGCGTAAGACTGTTTTGTCCGACTGCGCATGCGCAAACTAACACTAACACTTCTTAACTTTCTGCAGCGGATTACAGCTCCTACAGCCAGACCAGCACTCAGCAGGGGTAAGACACCTCACTTCATTTAATGCAATGACGAATGCTTATTGTGCATTAGTTTGTTAGTAAGTGAGCGAATGAGTTTGTTGCGTTTCTTCTGTTTTTAAAATGTCACCAAACAGTGATGGAGGTGGCTGCTGGGGACGATTAAAGTATCTGTCTGACTCAGATTGTTTAATATATGATACATAGAATTGTGTGTGTTACAAAGGTTTGAGGTTTCTAGATGAATTTCTTTGGTAAATGGTGCACAGTCAGCTCTATGGATGACCATACAGAGAGATGCTACAAATGTTTAATTTCTCTGTACATTTAAATTTAGATCTATCTCAGCTTAATTTTAACACATGGATACTGTGTTATAGGTTAATTTTATTGTATGTTCAGTGTATGTTTGCATGCTGCTACTGGATGCTTGAAGTATCTCTATATATTCTCTGACAATAAAACTTATTTGTTTGTTTTTTTTACAGGTATGCTTCTTATGCTGCCCAACCCTCACAAAGTTACGGACAGTCTGCGCAGGTGAGATTGAGTTATTTGACTTATGTGCATTACTCAGTGCTGCTAACACGATCACCATTTCAACGCTATGGATGATTTAAAAGACTGAATTTGTTTATTCAAATATACATGGAAGCAGTATTGAATGAAGGGAAAACACTGAGAGATCCAGATAGCTCACTACAGGAAAATAATATCTTTAACAGATGTGTCAGAAAACATCAACAACAAAATAGAAACAAAAGGGGGGGGAAAAAGATCCAGGGCACATTGAGGAGAATAATTTAGTACACCGCTGCATCATTAGGATAATTCAGCCTAGCTCATGTATTCAGTGAAACAATGAGAGGTGGATGGTGCTCTATGAATTTCATTGCTATTTAGCAAAGTTAAATCAGATATAGCTGCCATATTAGTCTTTCTCCAGTGGGCTCTCTTAATCAGGATTTATCCCGAGGCACAACACACTTCCAGAGTCTTAGAATCAACACCTATGCATAAGCTCAGAAACATTGTGGTTGTAGTCGGGATCTGGAGATTGTAAAAAATGCAGTATCTGGAGTAGGTTCAAACACAAAGCGTCAAAAAACTATTTGAGTATGTTGTACCAAAAGTTAAAGTTTTAGACATGTCCACAAAATGTGGGTTATATTGATCACACGGAGGGGAAATGGTAGGAACGATTCTGTGTGTAGTTTAGATTTTGAATAATGGAGCCTGTGCATCACCTTGAATTGGATTAATTGGTGCCTGGCATTGATGGAACGAGATTAGGTCCTCCTCCTACCATCATCCCCAGTTTCTCCCAAGACTTTTTCAAAGAGTGTGTGGCCTAATCCACTTGTTAAACTAATTATTGTAACAAGTCACTTGATGTTTGTACGTAGCAGTCTGACACATGTTTTGTTTTCTTCCTTTCAGCAGGGCTACGGACAACAGAATTATGGATCCTATGCCCAGCCTGCTGCTGCTGACGGCACCTACACCCAGACAACACCTGCCACCGGAGGTTACCCCCAGCAGCAACAACAGTATGGGTCCTCTTATGGCCAGCCAGCATCAGGTCAGTCATTAAGATGAGGAGCATGTGACTCATTTTGAGGTGGTTCTGGATGCAGTGGGTTGGAACAGACTGAATGAAATCTGACCTGTTTACCAATACTGACGTTTTCTACAGCTGGCTATCCTGCCGCCCAATCTACCACACATAGCTACTCCCAGTCAACCCAGGGTTATGGAGCCAGTGGCTATGACAGCACTCCTGCTGCTGCTGCTCCAGCAGCCTCCCAGTCTTACGGGTCTCAGCCAGGGTACACTGCCCAGTCTGCCTACCCTGGATATGGCCAGCAGGCTGCTCCCACTGCACCACAGAGGTATGTACTCCTTCAACCAAATAACAAGCGAATTCCACAAAAAACATTTAACTTTTTACTTAATGATTTGTCTTCCTTTCTCTATCAGTTACAATGCTAACAGCCAGCCGGCTAGTTACAACCAGAGCAGCTACTCCCAGCCAGCAGCATATGGCCAGCAACAGCCGGGCTACCAGGCCCAACAGGCAAGCTACGGACAGCAGCAGGGATACCAGCAGCCGGGCCAGCAGCAGCAACAGGCTCCTCCTGCTTACCCTCCCCAGGCTGCTAGTTCCTATGGACAACCACCAGCCAACCAGTACAGCCAACAAGGTGGTCCACCCAGTTATAACCAGTCCAACCATTACAGTAAGCATTGCTTTTCATCCATGCGTAATACAGTTTATCACTGTAAAACTTCACTGATTGCTGTATGTTTTGACACATTTGTGCTCCTCCTTTTTTGTAGATAATTACAGACAGGATGGACAGGGTGGAGGTTCTGGCTACTCTGGCTCTGAATCTTCGAGGTACACAGGGGAGAGCAGGGGCCCCGGCAGGGAAGGCTTTGATCGAGGTGGAATGATGCATCGTGGGCGTGGAGGCATGGGTCGTGGCATGGGGTAAGTGTGTTTCCTTAGCACTTGAACTCACATGTAATCTTAATTTTACAGGTGCTGTGGTCACTTGGGGACAGGGCTGAGACGAGTCAACACCAAAAACAGTTGGAATAATCCAAATTCATGCAAATTTAATCTTTTATTATATGGGAAGGTCATGATTTATCAGCAAGAATTGCTGGTATGTTATGGGCTTTTCTGATGATGCCTGAGGCTCATGGCAGCAGTTCTCATCCAGTTTCTCTCAGCCCTGTCTCTCATTTGACCAAAGGTAAGAAAAAGGTCTGTCCTGTTTTTGTTTAATAATCCAAGGTGATGTTGATTGGAGACCTGTGCATAAATGTTTAGGTTTAACAGCCTAGAACATTGATTATGAAAGAATAACAAAGTTAAGGTGAGAGGTTGCATATTCAGGATTGGTCAGGGAAGGTGATAGAAGCGTAAATCAAAACTTTTATGGGGTATCTTTAAGGAAGGAAGGAGGGAAGGTTCAAACACTGCCTCAGCAACACAAATCATACCATGGGTCATCACACATACTTAACAGTTGCTTCAAGAAAAATGCAATTAGAAGTTGCATAAATCTTTTCACTTGTCATGCTGTAGTCCTTAACTAAAAGTTAACGTGTCCTGCAAGATCTCGCAACAAAACATTGATAAAGGACTTAATAAATAGACACTGGTATAATGCAGTACATGGTTTCACTTCAGGTATATTTATGCTTACTAAACTACAGAATTTGGGTCAATATATTACCTCTTGATGTGTTTTTTTTTTTTCTTTTTTACACATACAAAGGCATTCACTTTTTTTTCAGTTTGTGGGTGTTTTTTATTTTTTCTCTTTAAGTATTTGTTGACCCCAAGAAGTAATGCCAAAAAGCAAAAATGATGCCACAAACTTAGTCAAACGTAATGGTACTGCAAGACCTCAGTCATAAATTGCATCAACTACAGAGAGACAAAGAAAATGAGGAACTGCTTGTAGCTCCAATATTGAGTCAGAATTTACTCGATGCCACTTAAAAAAGTTATTGTATCTCTTGAATGGGTTATTGTGGTCAGTGTTTCAATATCAATTCAAGCTCAAATTCATCAGTGAAAACTGAAAACTACTCGCATTAAGGTCACACAGAGAGCAAATTTGAGTCACCTTTTTTCCCCTAAACGCTCTCACTGCTTTTTACTTGCCACATGTACTGGCAGTTTTCTGGTGTCGCACATTTTTAACAAAGTTAGAGGAAAGAAAATGGGTGTAATTGATGTTGACACGGGTAACTACAGGACAAAGATATTTGTTCACAGTAACAATATTTAGGGTCTTATCATTAATTTCAAGCTCTAGTCTGATCTCTGCTTGGTTGCAAAAACTGGCATTCAAGTATACTTTTTTTCTGTCGTATGTCTCTATGTAGAGGTTTATCCCTCATGATAATGAAAGTAAAACTGAGCTTGTCCACGACGCACTTACTCTGGTACCTTCAACGAAATGCCTATCAAATTTGCTCTTGATGAAGATTTGAACGGTTTGCTCCCTGTTTGGTTTGCATTGTCAATTATTCTCTGAAGTCGGAAATGATTTGACCCAACTCCAAATCAGATTAACTGACAATCGGTGACCAGGAAAAAAGGCCAGAGGTACTGAGATGAACACAGGTTGTACTGTACATTTGTTTAGGTTGGTTGGTTAAAACTAAACGATTGAACGACATACCATTTTTGAAGCAGCGTATTTGGTTTCTCAAATACTACACATTCACTTGACAGGTTTCCATTTTTAGGTTTGGTTTTTTGGTTTCCTAAATATTTGGTTTTGGGTCAGAAATGGCACGAGAATCATCAGCTGTTATTTCAGGTGGTGTGTTTTTTTTAAGGATGCAAAGGTTTTTCTTTTAGATGGTTTCATATTTTCTGGTTCACAAGTGTAAAAAAAAAATAATGGAGTTCTGCATGACTTTATGGGTTTTGGTGCAGCGGATACACACATCCATAAAACACTTTTTTCCCCAATACATGATCGCTCTAATCAAGCAGTCTTAAAATAATGCACAAAAACAAACAAACCGCACTAGGAAAATAACCCTAAATCACACTTAGAAACTCAGCTGTAGCTCAGATGTTTTTAGTTTTCATTTTAGGGTCATCGTAGCTCTGCACAGGTATATTTGTCTGTTCTGGGGGGAGGCGGGGGACGGGTATGCACATTGTCATTTTGAAATGTTTACAATTGTTTTTTGTGGTTTGGATTACAAATGTTTGATCACATTCTTTTGACCACTTTTTTAACATGCTTTGTCACATTTATACCGTACAGGTAACAGTGAGAGCCATTTTAAACCATCTATTCTCTAAAAAGTATCTGTACACAGTACAGAGCCGCCAGCTTAAGCAGCAGGAGGGAGCTTAAACAAAGATTCGGGGGTCTGCCTTTTTTCAAGAACTGAGGATGGTGTTTGTTTCTTTTGAGCATGACGGGTTTATGAATTTATCAAGTCTTTGTTTTTAAGTTAACGTAACTCTGGTAAACACTGTAAACATTTATTTTTGGTGTTTGATTTGTCTTGAACAGTGTATAATTGTATTTTTTATTTATTTTATTACCCGGTGAATGTGATCACCTGATCATCTTGTGAAATTCCAGATGCATTGTATCTATTTTTTACCCATGTACACACCCGATTCAGCTGTAACTTTAAATTATTATTAATGGGGTGTTGTAGGCCATCAATGCATCTGAAATCTTTCTGTGTACAAATGTTTGGGTTTTTTTTCAAAGGCAGTGAAAATATGTTAGTCATTCATATTTTTTGCACAAATGTATCCACTGTCACTGACGTTGTATTCAGCTAGCTAAGGAATGGCACATAGCTAATCTTAATATCCCCTCGATTAGATTGTGTATTTATAATTTTTGGGGAGTTTTTAGTTGCTGTTCGGCTAGTTGGAATGTTTTGATTACTCCCTCGATCAAGCCACTTTGCACGAGCCATGGAAGTGGCTGTAAAAGGGAAATCGCCTTCATATCTCCATTTATTCCCCCATAGCAGCGCTGGAGACAGAGGTGGCTTCAGTAAGCCTGGTGGTAAGTTAACGAGTATTACACTGGTTAGTCCTTTTTTAAAAGTTTTTGAGCAGATGTTTGGAGTATTGATGTGTCTTACATTGTGGTATGAAGAAGAGAAAAGACTTATTTACATGAACACATCTGAAAATTTGGGGGACTTTTTTTTTTTTCCAATGCCTGAGACCATTTCTCTGGGGTACTTGGTATATAATTCAGTCTCTGATTATGGTTTGACGATGAGTTTTTGACAGGTTAATGACAAATTTCCACACAACTGTGTCCGTTACTGCTTTAACAAACCGAGCTTGAGCTGAATTCCTGTTTTATTTTATTTTTTTCGAGGATTTCTAACTGACTGGTCTTAGAGGCTTTTTACACAAATATTTACCAGGGTCTGAGGTGTTTCTATTTTCAATTCAAAATACTCACTTGTGGGAATTGTTGCGTACCATAAGGTGCCATTTTCACCTTCTCAATATGGCTGACAGCTTTTATAAGGGAATGTCTGGATTATCTTTTTGTAGTACTCCTCAGGTGTTGTACACTAAACTTCAGTTGCACACACTCACTTGTCTCAATCTGTTTCTCCTCCCCCCTCACCTGATGTGGACTACAGGACCTATGAGCGGCGACGAGCGTGAAATGGGTGAGCATAGTCACATGACACGCCCAATTATTCTTTTTTAATAAGCTGAATACTTTCTCTTAAGAACATTTTGTAATTTTACTCTTTGTTTGTTGTAGGACGCCCTGAAGAGCAGGATGACTCTGAGAACAGCACAATCTACATCACAGGCCTGACCGAGAAGGCTAACCTGGAGGAGATGGCTGAGTTCTTCAAACATGTTGGCCCGATCAGGGTAAGCGATCGCTCCTCACTCTAAATGATGGTGTAAGCGAAACAAATGTGGAAACTCAACAAAGTTGGTTCTTTGCCGTCTAGATTAACCGCAGACTCGGCCAGCCTGCCATTAACATCTACACAGACAAGGACACAGGAAAGCCCAAGGGAGATGCCACCCTGTCCTACGAGGAGCCAGTCTGTGCCAAAGCAGCTGTGGAACATTTTGATGGTACGCTTTATTGACCATGAACAGAACTGCACAAATAAGCACCAGTTAAAGTTAATCTTGCTAATCTAACTTGTTTGAATGCTGATATTATCTTCATGTTTTTATTTTAGGGAAAGAGTTCCAAAGCCGAAGGCTCAAGGTGTCCATGGCCCGCCGTAAGCCCATGATGGGTGGGATGAGAGGCGGCATGCCCATGCGAGATGGCATGATGGGTCGTGGAGGTGAATGTTAGTGTTAAGACTGTTTAAGGGCACGTTAGCGCTACTCTTTACAAGTAACCACTGGTGTTAAAGGCTGAAATATTGGCTGCTCAGTGTCTTGAAGCTGTGAGCTGCATCCTAGTTGCTGGAGCTGTAATGTCCTTGTTTTATCAGGGATGATGGGCCGTGGAGGAGACCGTGGTGGCTTTGGCCCACGAGGTGGTCCACGTGGTATGGGCAGAGGTGGACCCACAGGAGGCAACATGCAGCAGAGAGCTGGAGACTGGGAGTGTCCAAACCCGTATGTATCAATTCATAGTGTAGTTTCTTCTTCTTTAGCCTCAAAGATGAGTTTTTAATTTAATTGTCTGTGCTTTCAGGGGTTGTGGCAACCAGAACTTTGCCTGGAGGATGGAGTGCAACCAGTGCAAAGCCCCCAAACCAGAAGGGTTAGGCGGCGGCCCTCCATTCCCCCCTGGCGGTGACCGAGGCAGAGGTGGAATGGGAATGCGTGGAGGAAGAGGGATGGACCGCGGTGGCCCGGCAGGAGCTGGAGGCCCAGGTGGCCCTGGAGGTTTCCGTGGCGGCTGGGGAGGCGACCGTGGTGGATTCAGAGGACGTGGCGGTATGGATAGGGGAGGCTTCCGTGGGGCCGGACGTGGAGGGCCACCCATGGACCGAATGGGTGGCAGAGGCGGAAGAGGGATGGGCCCACCAGGTGGAAAGATGGATATGAGGTAGGAGTAAGGTGTGTTTGTGTTGCTCTTACCAGCGAGTAATTCCAGGACTGTTTCTATAACATCGACGTGTTCTATTCTTTTTTTATTTTTCAGGGACCATCGCCAGGAGCGCAGGGAACGACCCTACTGAAGAACGTCTCGACTGTTCCATTTGTGGAATTTCATTTTTAAGATGAGGATTTTTAATTTATGATTCCATAGTTCAGTGGTTACAGAACTGCTTTTAAACATCTTGCAGTTTCTTTCAGCTCGTTTCCATATTTTTTTATTTTAGTTTACCCATGTTTCTGCTACATCTTGTATTGTGCACGTTTTTTTTTTTGTTGTTTCTGTTGTTGCTTTTTTTAAAGTAAGCTGATTTAGTTTTTGACTATGTATTGTAAAACATTTTTTCATTCATAATTGCTTCTTCTTCCCCTTTTCCCATAACTGACAATTGTATGATGGCAAATTTGGGAAATAAAATTTTACTGATTTGATGTTTTTGAGTTTTGAGCTTTCCTTCTTCTGAACATAATGTTTTATTTAAAAGCACTTTTCTAGGTACACAAAGACACTTTACATTGTTAAAACATCAAAACAATAACCGATCCTGAAGGTGTGGAGCAGAGGAGAGGAAAGTGTTGGGCAGAGTCTGGCTATGTTGGAAAAGTTCTGGTGATTTATGTGTTCAAATGATCAGTTGTCAGATGACTCTGAGGTTGCAGCCCTGTGGGCAGGGTGGAGGTGTCAGTGGTGAGGCAGAAACTATGAGTGGTTTTTGGTGAGGGATTTGGGGCTGAGGATCATCTGATTTCTTTCAGTTCAGTTGGTAAATGTCCCAAGGCTAGGACTTACTTGAAATATGCAGTTTTAAGTCTCTCGTCACCTCCCTTCACATGGCTTAATCATTTGGCTACAAATTCAACCACAGATAATGATTTAGCTCTGCTAGGGTCGTATTGATCGCTTTGTGGTGTCGGAGCAACCACCTCATTTTAAATGTGGCCACAAAAAAAAAAGGAGATGGTCGTGGACTTCAGGAGGACTTTGTCTGAATGGTTTCCCTCCATCCTGTGGAAGTGTTGGAGGACTACAGGTACTTAGGTGTGCAACACTGAAGCCGTCTACAGGAAGGGACAGAGCAGGTTCTACTTCTTGAGTAAGCTCAGGTCCTTTTTAAATGTGTGCAGCAGTCTGGGTTAGGGCAGTCTGAGACTTCTGCAACTCCACTGTCTTGTGATGAAGTCTCACTGCCTGGAGGGAGGCCTAAGGACACATTACTGTGCCAAATAAAAGACTTTCTTTAGTCCCACAAGGTTATGGACTTGATCTTCAGAGGAGTAGAGCTCTACATTTTAAGCTGTATTGATTTTTCATTTGGCTGTAGAGGGAGTACAACTGATTCTGCTGATGTTATTTTCCTGCCAGTAGGTGGCGCCAGTTGTATTGAAACGTGTGGTGCTGCAGTTGTGACTCACAGGATACTGACTGGACCTGCATCAGTGACCTCTGCTTATTCACCACAAGACTGAAGGACACAGGCTGTCCAACATTTAATGAATGAATGATGTAATCTAATGATGATACTTTAATTTAAATGATTTATAAGTGACAGTTTTAAAGAATTTGGTAGTTACTTTCTACCTTATCTGTGACTTGCTGTTGTCGATCACAGTTATAAAATTGTCTGAATCGGAGCCAAAACACACAAAGAGTTGATCTTTCCTCTGGTATCAGCATCTGCACTGGAGAAAAGTACGTCTTTTGTTTAGACATCACAAATACCTTGAACGTTTTCCCCTCAAAGTTAACTGCATCCATTGAGAGCCATTCCCTATAAGGCAATCAAGTTGAATTAAGCGCTATTATTAATCACAGATGTCAATCCTTGGCACATTTAAATCACACATCTGGCAAACATATGGCTCTTTAAGACCATCCTACAGCTCTTTGATGTTTCCTTTTCATACACCTATTTGGTTTCCACTGGATAATCCCTCCTGTAAGAGTCTGTCAAAATTGTTTTAGTGAGACAGTATGTCACATCCTTAGTTATATTTTCTTTTCTACAAATTGCTTCACTTGACTGGTGAAAAAACAGGCCGTAAACACATGTCTGACACACACAACTCAATAATCTTCATATCAGTGTACATTACAAGTGGTCTGACCTACAGTAATCAATGCTGGTGTCTCTGGTTTATTTTAACTTAATGCCCTGTAAGTATCCCATGGGGACACCCCGTCACAGCTGACATCTCAAAGTGCTTCTCATTTGCTGTGGCCAGTTGTTCATGTGGATTAATAGAGTGCTGAATTCTCTCCCCTCTCTCTCTCTTTCTACCGACAGAAAAGCTGATTCATCCAGGCCCAGAAAATGATCTCATCAACCCCCTCCTTCTCCCTCAGTCTCTCCCTCTCTCCCTCTCTCTCTTCCGCCCTGCCCCGTCCTTTCCTTTCTTTCTCTCTCTCTCTCTCTTTCTTAAACAGACACATCCCTCTTTTTTTTAAAATGAAAACAAGCCCTCCTTCTTGGCAGTGGGCTTAGCTTAAATTCAAACAATCACACATTAGCAGAGTACATGAGCGGCTCCAATAGAGGAGAGCCCACAAATTTTTCAAAAGATTAAACTTCAGAGGGGAAAAAATTAGATGTTATGAAAAGTATTTCGAGAGATCCGTCAGAAGTTTTTTTGAACGTACAAACTCCAGGTGTATTTATGTTTAATTGAAGAGCTGAGCTTATAAATGACAAATAAGGATTTCTTTTCAGAATAAGAGCACATATAATAAGTTTTCAACAGAAAAACACCCCTCTGGATTTATAGCCGTTTCTAATCATGTGCTAAGACTTCACCTTGTGTTTACATTCATCACACACAGTGTCTTTAAAGCCCCGATGCAAGTTTCTTTCCAACATTTAAACCTGAAAATCAGGTCTCTTGCACCAAAGTTTCAAACCTCTGAAGATCTGAACTGTAAACTCAGTATCAAGAACACATTTTCTGTCATGCACACGGTAGATCATGTGCTCTTGAATCGGGTACCTTGTCTTGAGCTCTGTTTACAGCCTGCTTGACACTGTCTATATATCTCTCACTATCTCCCTTTATAATCCCCAATCTCTCACTCTGTCCTCCAAGGTCCATCTTTTGATTTGTGCTCCTACAAACCAATAATCACTCATTACAAACCTCCAAAAGGTTCAGACAAAGCTTCTTCATCACACCCTTTAACCACTGATTGGATTTTACAGTTGGAGGGGGATTTCTTGCACCAAGCAGGCACGCAAAGTTGCTTGTCTCATGATCCTTAAGATGCAATCTTTAATTGACCTTTATCACTTGAGGGTATTTGGTAAAGAGATCACACAAAGGCTTCATTATTGGGACACTATGAGCCTGCTCACTGTACTGTATGTGCTCAGATGAATGAAAAATCATTTCCTTCCTGAATCAAGAGTCCAGATAGTTGAACAAGAAAAGATTCCCAGTTATTAATGCCTGGCACTTGCAGCATGTACTGTACTTGCAAATTCACCTTTGGGGTATTTATATTGAGGGAATATTATATTATATAATATTTAGGGTATTTTTTTTTATGTATTTTGCAGCTGTAATAATCAGTTACTTGTCACATTATGATTTCTCATTGTTGCACATGAAACCAGCAGCATTTAGCTGCAAGTGTTTGCAGTGTGTGCTGAGTTGGTGAACATGGGGTTAAGTTTTCCTTTCCTCTGCCGGGCGTTGATCCCTCATAATGGGATGTGCCACCGAGTCGCTCCGTCGGTCTAAAGCTACAGCAGGTCAACATATTCAGCGCGGGAGGCGGGCCTATGTGCGGGGAGGATGAGCTGCGGGACTCAGTGCTTGTGATTTCATCGATGCGGAGCTGAGCTCAGACACAGACATGATGGTGACACGTGGATTTCTGTGGGTGAGAGGACCCACCGTCCACCACCGGTTGGATTAACTTGCGCGTCCGTCGCATGGGTGTGTATCGGCGTCCCCGGACTCCCCTCCTCCTCCTACTCCTCCTCCACCTCCTCCTCTTCTCCTCCTCTCCATTCTGGCCCCGGCGATGCGCTCTTTAAAGGAAACGGGTTTCGCAGAGACATCCGGAAAACGCATCCATGCGCCACGGCCACTCCGCATCCAGATATGCCTCTGACAACACAAAGCTTCAAGGTCTCAAGGAGCTCCCACAAGAAACCACACATGCAAATCGGCATGGGTGCGTCAACACGGCTGTCTCGCTACCACGTTACGCGGATGATCTGGCTTTGGAGCGCAGTTGTGCAATGAGACAATCGGGAATTATCAAGTAGACTTTATTGATACGAATCCGACAATATGGCTGATCAGAGCAACATCCAATCCGCCGCCTCCAAGAGTATCCGGCCTTTTAAATCAAGCGAGGAATACCTGTATGCCATGAAGGAGGATCTGGCTGAATGGCTGAACACCCTTTACGACCTAGATATCACTGCGGATACCTTTATGGATGGGCTGGGGACGGGCTGTGCCCTCTGTCGGCACGCCAACAACGTGAACCGCGCCGCGCAGGACTTCCAGCTGGAATACCCGGAGGCTGCACAGTCCATGAAGATGCCATCTAAAGATGTTGTCTTCCAGTCGCGCAACGTCGTCCCCGGCTCGTTCGTGGCGCGGGATAACGTGTCCAATTTCATCACTTGGTGCAGACAGGAGCTCTGGATCAAGGACGTCCTCATGTTTGAGACCAACGACTTGGTGGAGAGATGCAACGAGAAGAATTTTGTTCTGTGCCTCCTCGAGGTGGCGCGACGTGGGTCCAAGTTTGGCATGTTGGCCCCCATGTTGATCCAGCTGGAGGAGGAGATAGAAGAGGAGATCCGGGACCAGGAGAGTCTTGGGATCGGGGATGCAGGGGAGCCAGCTGAGCAGAGCTCACCCAGCAGGTGTTTCAGTCGAAAGGAGAGCAGTAAAAGTGTGGATGAGGATGAGGATGATGAGCCTGATCCAGAGCCCTTCATCTGGCAGCAGAAGAGAGTTTTATGTGATATGCGAAATTTGGATGAGTTGGTGAGTTTAAAATACAAAAACACAAGCTGTTGTCCTGATTTAACTTCTCCGAATAACCCTATTGATGCCCTAAAATGTGTCATAGCTGCATTATGATTCATGCACATTCTAGTGTAATGATCCAATAACGCATCATTTCATCATTAATACTAACACAAGGATTTTCCCACAGGCTACTCACCTCACCCTCAGGCGTTACATGTATCATCCAGTGTCTGGAGCGGTTGATAGAAAACCAGTAAAACACAGAAATGTGTCAAAAGTCAAGCTCCCTCTCTGAAAATATCATGCCAGTGTTATGAAGAAGGCAGGCGCCTTATAGATTCCCTGTGGGGTGGGTGTGTGTGCATGATGCTGGTAAATTCCTGCTCACCTGTGGAGGATCAGTGTGGCTTTGACACCCAAATTATTGAAGTCAACAGGTCAACTCTGTGACATTTGACCTGCATTCCTGTAGAAATGTCAGCTCAGCCTCTAAAAGAGATTTTTTTAAGTCATATTCAGCCTCGATACAATACCCTGCAGGTGAGGAAGATGTACTACTTTGGTATTTGGTGCTAGATGCATTTCCTGTTCTGTGGAGTTTAAACCATTAACTCTTGTCACTTATCCTGTTGAACTGGCTGACCTCTGCCACTGCCTGCCCCACATGAGCGCATGAGAGAGGCAAAGATCTTGTTAGGGCAAAGCTAATGAGCAGACAGGCAAACCGGCGGAGCATGTGCTCGGGCTATGAGTGGGGGGGAGAAGTCAATGTTTTCATGTTGATGAGATGAACAATGTCCGTCTTTGGCACCATGAGATGTGAGGGACAGCAGAGAGGGGGGATGGAGGGAGGAAGAAAGGGGACAGTCACACTCAGCAGAGCGAGTCTAGTGTGACCTCCACAGACAGAAATAGGAGAGCATGCGGAGGAGGATGTGCGTTGTTCGTATTCAGACTGTCTGAGTCCTCACACTCTCGCTCATATGACTGAGGATTATACAAGCAGGGCTACATACTGGGACACGGGAAAGCTTCATCTGCACTGACACACCCCTCATGATCCATGAGAGACAGATACGTTTGATCAGCTTTGATTGATTCCCTGTCATCACCTCCAGCCACCATGTTAACCTTAGAAAATAGCCTGCATGTAAGCTGCAAAGAACTGCCCACATCAGCAACATGAGGCTCTTCAAACGAGAAACCACAGTGGTACCACGCGCAATATTAGAATAGTACAGTGTCATCGATTGTGCTTTAAGTTGTGTTAGCACATCTTGTGTAATGGCTTCAGCTGTTTGTTGTCAATTTCTCATTTTGATTTACAGATTTGGTTTCCGCTGAATAACCTCTTAATCTTCTGGACTGTAGTATATTTACCGGGAAACAATCAGCAAATGCATAATATGCATTAGGCCTAAATAATCTGATCAATATCTGCTTAATCTGCGACCCACTGCGAGGCGTCAGGCTTCTCTGTCCTCCACAACATCAGTCACAAGTTTATTCTGCAGAACAGTGTCCTCACAAGAGTTTAGTGTCTTGTTATCATCGGAAACCTTGTTGCTTGTAGTCATGAGTATCCGTCAGGAAGCGAGAGGAAGAAAGTTAAAGGGGTTAGTTTCACTGGTCGATCACTGGGACAGCAGACTGTGTGTCTGCTACCCTCAGTCAGTCGGGCAAATTTTCCTGCATCATCCAAGACAGATTGGATTTCACAGGGATGGTTTGGCTTTTTTTTTTGTTTACTGATTTTTCTCTGTAGAAGCTGCTGTTCATTATAACGTCATTTGGTAAGCTGCTTTATAAAAAAAACTGCTATTCCTAATTAATAACATAACTGATATTATCAATTCATTACCGTGTGATTAGCCTCCACAGAGATGTGATGCTCAGACGCTTGCACAAACTGAAATGCTGCAAGTTTCCATTTAGTTTTCTTATTTTTTTCACGTAAAACAGAATATGAGCCAACAGATCGAAGGTAGACGTTTTTCTATGTATCCTAAGTGCTGCTCTGCCAGCATGATGCTCTAATCCAGTTAAATCTCAAGCTGTACAATGTATGGCATGACCATCAAGTATACCTATATTTATAGTAGAAAGTATTTATTTATTATTCAGAATGGCACTACAATAGTACCAACGTGTATACGTTGTGTGGTTCACTTGAGGCTGGTTCCAGATGTGAGTCAGTGTCCATAAGTCCCCATGTTAAAATGTCCAACTTCACAGCAGAAATAAACATGTTTACAGCCTGGTACAAAAAACTGTTTTGGTCTCTATAGCTAATTTCCCAGTTCATGATAACTGTACTGAGTCTTATTTCTTTATAAAACTCACCTGCTCAAATTATATTAAAGCTTAAAGTTATCCATACCTAACAGTGTGGCCTCTTTGACTGACATGTAGGTGCTGTTCCAGACGGCTTCTCTGAGCACCGAGGCGTCATTTGGCTCACCTCAGGTCCGCCGATGATCCCTGTCTTGGCCGATTTTTAGATTAGACATGCGCCACAGATTTTAAGCTATATAGTGAGTGATTGAGTTTAACAATACAAGTGTAGTGATAACAGGATTACAGGTCATTGCAGTAATCTGCATACAAACATCAAGATCATTTAACGTCCCTTTTAGGACATCTTCAGTATGAATGTAGCTCCAAATATTAAGTTTGGATTTATTCTCAGTACACTCGGCTTATGTAACAGTAAAGTGACTCAGTTAATGTGTCACTTCAATTATACAATAGATATGCAATCTTCATAAAGCTGTTGTCTGTCCAGTTTACTTTGGTGGTTACAAAACATTGGTGTGTAAACACTCACCACCATTGTGTCTCCCACCTATCTGTCACTGCGTATGTTATTACTCATGTCACTGTGGGAAGGCTTTCCACTCTGAAGTTGAGGAAGTGACTGGCGTCTGATTCCCTCATCACAGTTTGAGTCAGTGACACTCAAAGTCTGAATGTTCCTTTTTTCCCACTTGTGGACGCATTGTTTTTTCTCAAAAGTGTTACAGTCAACAGCTGGTTCACACTGCTACATGTCCACTGCATTAGGGGATTTTCTTTCATATCACCACCAGATAGGGATTATTATGATTTGATTGAATCTATATTTTTCTATATGCTACAAGCACACTGAGGTAAAGAAACATGTTCATCTACCTACAAAAGAAGGAGCTTTTGTATATGTTCTACAATTAGGCCCTGGGCTTAGCTGTTAAAAAACACACGCAGAGCTATGTAAAGTGACATACATGTAACCATTTAAACAACACCTAATGACCCCTTGATGCACACTCTGATTGTTCATATGTTTACTGCATGCATAGGCATCCATACAGTCACAGCCTTTATCGCCATCCATCATGCGCATCTTTCCCTTCTTCTTGCTCGGTCACATAAACTGGTTCATATCTCTTCTCACCCCGGGCTTCAACATTCAGACCGTGTTTCGTTTATATATGTGCGAGCCCCTTGCTCCCATCCCCCACCCTGGTTTCCACCACAGATGATAAAGAAAAGAGCCCAACAGTATGTCTTGTTGGTGGCATTGAAGAGGGATGATGTGAATAGAGTGTTGACAGCGAGGTAATCAAAGGCTGACATCTCAATCAAAGCCTTTGGATGGAGCCACCGGCAGAGCCATAGGGAGAGGGCAATAAAGAGAATGTATGTATTATGCCTATATGGACAGTCTGCTCTATTAACCTTATGGTCCAATTCATGTATTCAAGGTATAAAAAAAGGGGAGAAGACAACAGATAATATGCCTAGAGTGACTTTACTGTACACTCTGTTAAACCTGACTGGAATGGATGTTACTCCGGGAGAGAGAGCTACAGTAGAGAGCCAGCTAGAGTGAAAGAGAAAAGTAGGTCATCGTGCTTTGCATTGGGTCACTCTCATACACTTTGCTGAGAGAGCATGGCATCCTTCAGTGTTTCTCCCTCCTGTGTCACATGCACTCATTTTTTCAGGGGTTTAATATTTTAAAATTGGGGTTTGCACAGTAACGTTGCAGTCCAGATCACACTCCTTCTCTTCCTCCTCACCATTTTCCATGCAGCAGCACACAGCAGCAGCAGCAATAGCTGACTTTGCACTTTGCATATTGCCCACTTTATGCCTTTAGTGCAGCGTTTGATGCTATCAGCTGATCATTTGCATGGCTATCGTTTAATTGAGTGTTAGTCTGTATAGGCTTCTGTCTGTGTTTAACAGTCTGGTTATTTTTCTGCACTTGCCGGCAGCCTCAGGTGGAGACTGTCCTCTCAGCAGGACATATAGTCCACTAACCTCAGATGCCACAAGCAGAGTGCTGAGTGTTCAAAACAAACCGGCAAAGGACTTCAACACTGGCCTGATATTTAACTGCACTGGGTGATTACATTGCTGTTTGACTGAAGCAGATAAATAATATAGTTATTCACCTTGCAGCAATTGAGGTCCATTAGATTACTATATCCTGCCAGCCCCTCCAGTGGGCAGTTTGTCATGTGGCCAGAAGATAGGCATCGATTTTCTGAGAATGGTTTCCTTGAAGAGGTGGATGAGACCTGCCCTGGAGAAATATCATTACATATGTTACCCTGATCAAAGTACACATCACAGGTTATAAAATATGTAAGGGGTTGATGTTTTTACAATTTGTGAAATATGATTATTCTCTGTATTTAGATAATGATGCCACTCTCTCATCTGTGTGGTAGATATGCAGCTACAGCCAGCAGCTTATCTTTAGCATTAAATCTGGAAATGTCAAGCCTTGCTCCGTCCAAAGGAAACAAAATCTGCCCACAAGCACCTCTAAAACTCACTAATTAACACCTTATATATTAGTTATAACGTGCTTCAAGATGTAAGCTAAATTTGGACAGAGCCAGGATAGCTGCTCTCGCTATTTCCAGCCATCTGCTGACTGTATCCTTATATTTTATGGACAGATGTAAGAGTGCTTTTCTTAGCCAGGAAAGAAAATCATATTTCCCAACACGTTGAGCTGAGAACCCTTCTTTGTTTGCATTCAATGCCAAAGCATAACCATAACTATTCTCTTCTTGTGGAAGGTTACCAGCATTACCAGACATACCTGCCTCTGAGGCGTTATCCAACTCTGTTTTCTTTCCGTCTCATGTCTGTGGGTTTGGCCTGTTGGACCAGGATGCTAATACTGTTTAAATACACGGATTTCCATATTCCAACCCCTTCAGGTCACAGCTCCAACATTATCATCAATCATTTGTCACTTCGCTACAGCCCCCAGGTTGTTTTAAAGAGATAATTTGTGCAAAGGAGGCTGTTCCATGTTTTTATGAGATGTTGCATGGTTGTCCACAGAGGAGTTGTTTATACAGGCTGTCAGGCCAGTGGTTTAATAGAGGATAGAGTCTAATATGTAGCAGTTTTCAGTGTGCGTTCACAGGCTTTAGGAATGCTTACTGTGGGTGGTGAAGCAATAACCCCTAAAGTTCAGAAAACGCCTGCCCCTCCTGCCCCCTGTGGCATAGTTTTCCTGTCTGTGTGTTTATCTGATGGTAAGGTTATTTTATCTTGGGAGGTTTCCAGTCATGACAAGAGATCCTTGAGGCAAGAAGACAAACTAAGTGAGAAGGGTGTTGTTGTCATTTTTGAAATTCATCTTGCAAGTACTGCATGTTGTGTAATTTTTTTTGATCCTCCCAATCTTCTTTCCCTTTTGAAAGTACCGTGTATTCTGTCTGTAAAAACCCCTCCAATCTGAGTTGAGTCCTGGAAACACCCTTGTGTAAATTCCTGCGGAGTGACTTGTTGCAATGTTCACTTTTTATTGTTGGAGTTTGGCAGTAATTATCGCTCTCATAGCAATCATAAAAAGGAGCCAGTTACAGCAGGCCAACACACCTATGTTTGATGACTCCACTAGAGCAAACTGTGTGGTCGTACAGTGTTTGTTGACTCACAAGGAGAGCTGACAAATGCTCAAATAAATGTGTGACTTGTTCATTAGTAAAGAAAAAACTCGACCCAGAAAACAAACCAGAACTATATTTTATGTATTCACACAACTACAACCAATAAGTTCAAATCATATAACCGCAAATTTATTGCCAACAATATAGGCAACTTTCCTTTGTTTACAGTATACAGTCTTAGTGAAACATTTCAAGTCAGTAACAGAGAAGAAAATAGGGAATAAAATCTTTATCTTTCCCCTCCTATTTCCTCTCTTCATCCCCAGGGTTTGCTCAGCCCTCAATCCCAGCCTATCTCTATCTCCATGAATGGCCCTTCAGATGTTTGCAGGTCAGGAAGGAAAGGCACGAAGAGGTTGTTGACTCACACTGCGCAGATATGACGTGATCTGAGCCGTGGGATCATTACAGTGATACGTTCCTGTGCATTAAACTCGCTCGGAGACAAACCCAGCTGCTCAACTTACAGAGAATGCCACAACATTTTCATTTTAATAATGAAAATGTTTCTTAGTTCAAGCCAAAACATCTCTGCATTCCTGTCTTAAGATAGATTCAGCAGATTCCCAGTATAGGGGCGTGCTGTGGATTGTCCTGTCGCTGCTCGTCTTTCTCTTTTTCTTCTTCTCCCCCTTCTCAAACATCTGCAGCTCTTGCTGAAATCCAGCATACATCCATAATTCATCCTTCAGTTTTTCACTGTTCCAGCTCCACTTCCGCATGTTTCCTGCGTGACCTTGTCGCTCCCCCCTCTCCGCCTATCTCATTCTGGTGTGTGAAAGTGTGTGTATTTTGGTTTCAGTGTGTCTGATTGTACCCGTTGTTGACACATTGAAGACATGGGAACTGCACACATTTCATACCAAAGGTTCCACAGAGTAAATATTTCAAATCTCAGGGCTGCTATTGATTAGCTTTTTTTTTTATTAAAACACTCGACTGTGTGTCCCGCTGAGTCCTTCACCTTCCCTCTGGAGGAAAACATATGACCTCAGCTGAACAGCTCTGGGGCAGATTTTAAAAGCGAGAGAAAGGCATTACTGTAGCAAGGACGAAAAAAAAAAGAAAGAACTGTACGGTTAAAAAGGGAAGGGTAAGGCAATGTGTGTGTCTGTTGCCATAGCAATCTTTCCATGAACTCACTGGCTGGGGTTTTTCCAAACAGGGCTCGTCCACCTACTGACAGAATGAAAGACTGAGTGACAGAGCGGAGAGAAGAAAAGGGAGCAAGCAGATGTAGAAATGTCAGCAAAACAAGGAAAGAGAAGTCAAATATAGGTCTGGGCTGCTAGTGCGCCGGCTAAAAATAAAGGCTGATAGACAACAAAGCAGACGAGAGGGAGAGAAAAGAAGGCAGGTTTGAAGCAGGTGAGACAGAGAACAGAGAGGCAGGTGAGATGCTGAAGGCTTAGTGCTGATTTCACCCTCTTTAATTAGCATGGGAAGGAAAGAAGGGTGCTGTTTCAAGAAAATAACAAGGTGCCTCCTTAATCTTCTGAATACACCATAGGCCAACCTGCTCACACACACACACACCATATCTCCAAAGCTGTGTATACAGCATAAGGCGTACTGTAAACAACCAGTGGGTGGGAGCTCACAACCTGAAATTTTCCCTCTTAACCACTCAAATATCAATAAAATATGCTCCTCCCTTCTGTAATGCACGCACAGTCATGGAGCAGTCATTCCTCTTGTCTTCCTCTGTCCACTTTGCTACTTTAATTTCTCTCCCTCGTGAGCCAACAAGTGTGTATACGCCTTTTGTCTGAGAGAGACGCCAAGAAAAACATCAAAGTTTGTCCAATCCTGCAAGAGCACACAGGCCTATGCAACACAAGCAGGATCTCGCTCCACCCTGCAGTTGTGTCTGACTGACTCCGGTTGCCTAATAAGCAACCCAGCAAGGGCACTGGCTCCGACTCTTGATTGAAAATGCAGCTGGCAGCGCAGGCCTGGTGACATCACCACCGCCAGTCTGGTTTCTGAGCTCTTTCTCCCCCCAAAGTTTATGATGTCACAACCAGAAACATTGTCGTGTAACAGCCCTAGAGAGGCAGAGAGGGAGAGTATTCATTAGCATGTCCACGTATGTATTTTTGTCACACTTTGTGGGAGAACTAAATGACCACAATGTTCTGGAGAGGCAGGGCTTTTAATGTGGTAAGAGAGCCGGGCGGGGCACTCTGTCACTGAGGTGCTTGAAGAGAAAGGTTGGCAGGAAGATGACGCACACTTAGAAGCCTTCTACACTCAGGCAGCCAAGACTGCTCATTCCTCACCCCATAAAACAGACTCATTGTGTTGTTGGCACATAGAGCTCAGGACCAGCGGGGCTTTGGCCACCGTTACAGATACGTGACTAAACATGATATCATGTGGGGGGCATTGACCCGAAGAACAGGAAGGGATTCCTGTCAGGTTCCTCTCAGATTGTGTGTGTGTCATGTTGTTAATGATGTTAATCTGTTCTGTTTTGTTCTCCTCAGGTGCGTGAGATCCTCGGCCGTTGTTCCTGTCCAGCTCAGTTTCCTATGATCAAGGTGTCGGAGGGGAAGTACAAAGTGGGAGACTCCAGTGCATTGATCTTCATAAGGGTGAGCCCTCTCATCTGTCACTGTGAACCATGAGACATGACTTTGTCTCTACGTTTTATATTCATAGATTAAGTTACAGTTCAGTAGCCAAAAAATAAATAAAAAATCCACAGTCACGTTTGATGCATTTTATGGTGTATAACAAATAAATAATAAACAGCTTAATTTGGTATAATGTAGCGAAACAAGACGAGATGGTCAATTAAAATATCCGAGCCTAACTTACCCTCTTTGTCTGAATCCCACCACTGAGTGAACAGTGTGCCAATTACCCAAAATTATAGTGATCCAGAGAACGTGTGAGATTTAAACAAATAAACAACACAACAAGCTATACAAACATTTTGACTCTTACAATACTCACTGTGTTAATTGCTGAGAGCCAGGAGCAAGACAACATCACAGCAAGAAAGATAAGCATTGTCCAGGATTTAAACAAACCCACTAAATTATACAAAGCGATTAGGAATGAACAACACAAAAATACTGGAATAATAATGATCCAAGCTATCTTTGGTAAAGATCCATCACAGATCCACCTCCTGGTGTGACCTTGATGAAAAAATACCCACCCGCAGCTTTCATGTAGCTATCTTAATTTTCTTTTATTCTACAGGGACACCTTAGGAAGATCATTTGTGTTTGAAATCTCATCATATTAATTTAGATGGGATGATAATGATGATTGCTTGGTTCAAATGTGACCCTCTGTATTTTCCGTAATTGTGTACACGCACAGTTTTCCTGCGGTATGAGGGATTGTTACCAACATTTCTGGTGTTTTCAACTTTCTTATCTCTGGATGAAGTGGTTTCTCTCACTGAACAGTCTGATTTATCTGATCCTCCTTGTCTTGTCCCTTCAGGCTTGTAGTGATGTAGTGATGTTGCCTTGTTCAGATTTCTTACAAAAACGACTGCCAAAAGCTTGTTTTAACCATGAATTATCATTTAACCTTCACCCTACCAACATATTTAACATACAAGGAGTACCAACTGGGGTCCCTAGAGTAAACTACTGTAAGAAACAACCATCATAACACTAACTTACGTCTTTTCAAAAGATTATTGGTTATGTAATAATGTCATCTGAAAACAAAAATAGACAGAAGTCATGCAGAGAGATATGATAAAAATATACCTCAGGGGTCTGCAGGTACCTCAGTTGGTAGGATTAAGGTTAAGTCAGTTTTACATGTTCAGTTGCATATATATAAGCTACTTTGGCACATAGCACAGAAGACTGTGAGGCCTCCAGTAATTGCATGGCACCATACGGTGTTGGCATATGGTGTCGTATGTTGTTTCAAGGAGAACAAGGTTATGCAGCAACAGATCAACCACTCAGCTGCTCGGCTGCCTCAAAGCCCAGTGAAATGTACAGAGTATGTAACGGTATTCTGATTTCTCTCTCTCTCTCTCTTTCATGTGAGTGTTTACAAGCTGCCTTTATCTGGCCCACTCCCAGGACTGTACTTTTTTCCACTGAGACACAATTAGAGCTTTAGGTCATTTCCTGAGTTGGCCCTTATCTTGGCTGTAGCCTGTTTCTGCTGGACTGTTTGTCTCAGTTTCAGTTTAAGAGCCGCCACTGTACCCACGCCGGGCCTCACAGGACTGTGCAGGAAGCCTGGTGGATACCGCGGATCGATTCGGTCTCACTTACCTAAACTGTATCCCCTGCCAGATTAATGGACTCTTTGGATCTTATTCCAAGTTGCCTGCCTTTACAGTGTAGATCTGGCTCACTGACACTAATGTCAATATTTCTTCACTTTTAGTGGCACCACTCGATCCAGACAGAGTTATATGATCTAATGTTTGGTATGCCCATAGCTAGGACACAGTTTTTTCTACCTTCATAGTGAGCTGTACATTTTTGTGTCATGTGTACTGAATTTAACAGGACTAACTATAAGGGACTGAATAAATAAAAGGCCATTATGTTGGTGTATTCTTATTAAAACATAAAGCCACTAACGCACACATTAGAAGTGGAATTAGCAATTTCGAAATTCAAATTATATTAAGGCTTAAAGCTTAAAGAGTGTGGCCGCTTTGATTGACGGGTAGGTGCAATTACAGGTGGCTTGTGCTTGAGCACACAGTTGTCATTCAGCCCTGCTCAGGTCCACTTATGTTCCACATCTTTGCCCATTTTTAGATTAGCAAGGAGGCAGAATAAGCAGGAATGCCAACATGAGCTTTTGAGCTTCAGTACGGCTCTTCAGAAACCTATGGTTGATATCATACATACACTGTCCGTTCTTTATACTGTCAGTGGATATTACACGTTTTTATGATGCGGAATAAAGTGGTTGTCTGTGATGAATGAAGTGAAACAGAGACAGGATTATTCCCCTCTGCATTTTCCATTAAGAACATAAAAGCCATTAATGGTTGGCTTTTTCAAAAAAGGCTCTAGTATAATTTTTGGTTGATGAAATATAAAAGACCATTTACTGCTCTCCAATACATAATCCTTCCCCTTTTCTAACCTCTCCTCCCTCCTAATAATTTTACTACAGTCCCTAAGATGGAGTGTCTATTTGTCTATGGAAGCTCATGTTTGCATGTTGCAACAACCATTTTAATGTCAGACATATTTAAGTGTGCCTGTTTGTAGTGTGCCTTTGACTTGTCGGATTAGCTCTTTTCACACTGTCTCCGCCCTCTCCTGATTCCTCACTGGTGATGACAGTGATTATGCATACGTCCCAGCAGCTACATGTGTGGCCAACACACTTCCCTTATTCTTCTGAGAGGAGGAAGCGGGCAGCCGCAACCCCTATTGAGCTGCCAAAGCCCTGACAATGATCTCGGGCTGAACGAGGGGATGAAGTGGAGAAAGCAAAAAGGGGGCGAACAGGCCTCATGAACAGACGTGTGGGGGGGGGGAGTTAATAAGGCGTCTTTGTCCCCGGGGAGGTCGCTCCCTAGTGGGAGGAGATGCCTTCAGTCGTGGGGCCACAACGGCTGAAAATGAACCATGGGCTCAATTTTTCAACACATCACTGAGATTTAAGACGAAATTGGTTCAACACGCCCCCGCGATGATGACAAGAAGTCTCTCTCTGTTCACTGTTGCCATAGAAACAGGGATTGGGTCTCTCTACACTGGTAAAGACTGTGATACCCCTTCAATGGTTGGGAAATTAGACAGCTAAGCCACAGATTTAAAGCGGTACATAGTCCCAAAACATCTCTCTCATTATATTTCAAATATGAAATGTGTTATAAGATAGTTTAATTTAAACCCAAAAATAAGCCTTTTAAGTCAGATAACTGCATAATGTAATATCTGTAAAATCTGCTACTCCTCCTCTTCCACAGAACAAAAACAACAATATAGAGATTTATGTGACATCAACACGTCTATAATAGCGCGGTGTACTGTTGACTATACAGAAACTAAAAATAAGTGATCGCAGATAGTCAGAAGTGACAGCAGATCAATCTTAAGGAAACAAAAGTATGTCTGCTGTGTTGAAAAAAGGTCTGTTCCTTCTGATGCAGCTCTACAGTGTGTGGATCTGTTCTGGGATGTTTTACGATGTTGTTATTGTGGAAATTTCTATCACTGCTGATCAAAATCTGAAGCCAAACTCGTGCTGCCTTGCTTTTCACTGCTTGCACATGATGGTCACGCAGCATCACACAAACAGTAAACCTGTTACTGACCTGAGGACAGAGCAGTGGCGAGTAAGCAGTTTATACTCTCAGTCAGGTCTGATAGAGATAAGCAGGTCAGCTGTTTTGATGGATTTCATGTAGTAGGAGAGCTCGGCGATCTGGTGCACATGCCGTGGCCTCCCTCTGACCACGATCAGGGCGATGAGTTGCTGTGTAACATGTGATTTGGTGGAAATAAACTCAGTGCCAACCTACATAGATGTACCATTGTGGCTTTGCCTTGCCTCCTCCCTGAGACACCCATGCAGCATTAAAAACATGCGGCTGGCAGACTCCGTGATGCATCCACGGGACCCTCACATCAGTCAAACCGTGTTGCATCAGTGAGGACAGCTTCTGCCTGAAGGGAGTGAAGCTCTTTGGTCTGATCTTGAGGATGTGTGTGTGCCTCACACGAGAGTAGGAAGTGACATATCTACCAGCCCCTCTCTGTTATGTCTATTCAGGCCCCCCTCTCCTCTCAGCTGAGGTTTGAGTTATCGGGGAGAGGAGCAGGGACGACAGCAGGGGTGAGTTGTTACCATGCTAATTCACTCCTGGTCCTCACTAAAAACACAAGGAAACCAGCTGAGAGGCATGAGAGCGAGGTGCCCAAAAAAAAGAGAGTCTTTCACAGCACTTTGGCTCTTTATTATACTACCATACACTTAATTGTGAGTTGGCATGGCAATGAACAGCCCTCATAATGGCAGCAGCTGGGGGTGATGTGGGAGAAAGAGGAGGTGTGGGGGAGGGAGAGTCAGGGGTGCATGTAGATGTTACGTAACACAGAAGACCAGCCTGCCAGCACTTGTGGCATTAGCATATGTATTAACTTGTGCAGAGTGTGTGTGTGGTAGTGCTGTATATCAAAAGCTTTAGCCATGTTACTTTCTGTTTATCTAATGAGGTCTCTCTTTTTTTCCTCCCTCAGGTCCTTCGTACTCATGTGATGGTGCGTGTTGGAGGTGGCTGGGACACATTAGAGCACTATTTGGACAAGCATGACCCGTGTCGCTGTGCTGCTTTTGGTGAGGTCACTTCCTATTCCTCGTCTGAACAACTTATTTTTTGTGTTGCATAATTCGTAACGCATTTAAGAAACAGAACAGACATTCACATCTGATGTACTACACATAAAACTATCATTTTACTACTGACTTGATTTGATATTGTTTCATCTCCCAGCAACAATCAGTCTGTTTCATACTAACACAGCACCATAATTACTTTCCCAGCGAAATGATGCAGGGTCGTAATGGAAAATGTGCAGTCACTCTTGACGCTGTAATTCCTCTACTTGCTACCTGATCCCACGACGCATTTGTCTAGCAAATCATCACAACACTAAGACCTTTTTTGCTTATAAACTAGACGTCTGTCCCAAGCAGTCAGTGTTTACACTCGCTTTGATTAGCAGCACAGTGATGCATGCTCATAACTATGCTGGGTGAGACCGTTACTCCTTATCTGTGGGTCCAAACTGCTGCTGAAATGATGATGTCAAGGGCCGAGTGTCTGGCCTGGACAGCTGACTGTGGCTTAAATCATAATTGGTGTTACATTTCTAGCCACAAGAGGCCATGTTGAAGATCATACAGTATTAAGTGATCACCGAAGTGTTCTATAAATGTTCTCCCTAAATGGTGGGATCATCAGTATTTCTCTGGTCTGGTTCATCTCTCTAGGTCCGGAAAGAATACAATATTATCTGCTGCTGCTATCTAAGAGCTTGATTACATTGATGTGGTTTGCTATGATGTATTTCTGGACCTCTAAATGACTTTCATCCACATTGATTCTGCAGTCTGTCTGACAATGTTGGTTAGACGCCCGTCTTAAACACTTTTTATCAATCTGTCTCCCCAGCTCACCGCTACCACCAAGCTAAACCCAGTGGACAAGGTCAGGGAGGTCATAGCAAGTCCTCCAGTGCCCACTCCTCCCGCTCCACTAGTCCAGGTCCACACTGGCGAAATGATGGCATAGCACCGTACAAACCTCCAGACAGACGGTCCTTGGAGCCCCCACCTGCTCCATGTGCTCTTTCCGCCTCCACACGGCCCGGCCGTTCTCAGAACCCATCCGGCTCCACTGAGACTGACTCTGGTGCAGCACGTACTCTGCTCCCACGGCCGCCACGAGACCGCTCAGAACCCCGCCACTTTAATCCTCTCAGGTGAGTGTGTGTGTCTACGCAAGGGTGCGGATAAGTGTTGGGATAAGTGTGTTACCGTGATAAGAAATTAATCTCTCCCGAGTAGCCTGTGCAGGCCACGGTCAGGTTTTGATGTTTGCTCTTTCGTGCCCACAGACAGAACAGAAACACGCAAACACACACAGAACTGGGAAATAAACACACGTCAGGAAGCCACAGATTAGACCAGAGCAGATTTATCTAATCTCAGGTGACGTTGGCCAGATAAATCCGTCTCACACAGCCACTTCTGCAGCACATCCTAGTGGCTAAAAGTCAGACACCAAACATGTTTACTCAGCTCTCCTTTCTGCCCAGTCTCCTCTCTTCTACTTTCATTCAGTTAATTAGACCGTTGACTAAAGATAGCTGTGATCCTCTGTGAGCTGTTGCTCAAGCCTTTCTTCTCTTGCCATGGTGAACAGATTGTCTGAATTAGTATGCAGTCAGTGTCAAAGGAAACCACACATCATCTTGATATGCCTCTGAAGTGACATATCAGTGATAGAGTAGTGGCCAGGCTGCTGGTATCAGAGTAGTGGCATTTTAAAGCCATCATTATTCGTGGCTCTCCCTATGAGATATAAAGATAGAAGATCTGCTTATGTTGATCATGAAGCTGGTTAAAGGTTTAGCCGCATACCTTCCCTATATGTCAGAGTGTGAAGGCGCCATTGTTTAACACAATTCGGAGCTGAATGGTGGTTTACTTTGGCTCCGAGCCAATGTTTGGATCATTTCTGGACCAGGCGATGGCTCAGACCAGACGTCAAGGCAACAGCTCATTCGAATTAACCCTGTGTGGGTGGGGCATCCCCTTTCAAGTGCGCCAGACCAGATAAAGACTAATCTGACAACTATCCCTAGACAACTGTTCATAGCTAACCGGGAAAGTAGGTCAACAGGTGGGCTGCATGCGGGAAAATTACCATGCCTGAAGTATACTAAATATATTTCTGAGGATAATTTTAGAAGTCCGGTTTAATTAAACTCTAAATAAAAACAGCACTGTATCCTCACGACCAAAACTAAAAACACTTGACCGATGAGTTTTTTAATGCAGTTAGGCAAGCATCAGGGAGAAGAAAATACTGAATTTGGCAACAAAGAAGCGTGTTCAGCTTGTATGAACATATATAATGCAAATAATTGTATTAAAAATTACTAAAATAGCACTAAAACTCATCTTTGATGCAGTATTCTCAGAAAATAATCAAAATTATTTCATTTTAGAAACTTCCTGCAGTTATTGTCCTTAAAATCTGACATGATTATACAGTTAAATCTTTGTTTGTATTGTTATATATACTGTATATATGTACGTATAAATGACTCTTTGTCTCCTCCCTACATTGTAGGAATAAGGAGACAAAGTTACCAGTGACAAGACGTCTGTCTGGAGACAGTGACTCCTCGACAGCCTCCTCTAAGGGTGGAGGAGGAGGTGGAGGGGGACGGTACTCTCTTGGTGGTGCTTCTCGGCGCTCTGGTGAAGAGGTAGTTCTGCTTGTCAATCGCAAGGAGGGTAAGCATATGATCGAGAGGCCTGGAGCTGGAAATCAGACCCCATCCCTGCGTCCTTCAATACCCCGTGCACGCAGCCAGTCTCGGGAACGATCTGGACTCACTCCACTACTCAAACCCAACCCACCACAAGGATCTTCTGATGGATCACGGGCATCTCGCACAGAGAGGGGCCGCTCTGTTGGAAACGATGGCCCGAGGAGGTTCCACGCTCCACGTTCCCACAGCCAGAGTAAGTTATCCAGCCGCACACGGTCAAGTGACGCCAGCCCTGGACCTGTTTCCCGCTACCCTCAACCCCCCTCCTCAGACAGAAGAGAGGACCTCCGGGTCAAACAAGTGCCCCCATCCTCTCCCAGATTAGGTGGGTTCACCAAAAGGCAGTCATCCTCGTGCACTAACTCACCTATTAAAGGAGTCCAGAACAACAACAGCAGCCCCAGCAAGAAGACTGTGACTACTCCTAGACCTCCTGCCCCTCGCTCACCCTCCATAGGCAAAGGTAGACTACTCCCACCAGTCAACTCAGGGGGGCGGCGTTCACCACACTCATCTCCCCGCAACTCACACCATCATGCTGTCCGCTCCCCTCGGACGTTACAGGGCCCACGCTCTGCTGGGCGAGGCCACCATAGGAACTGGTCTGACCAGGAGCGCCAGGAGTCAGAGGAGGAAGAAGTGGGCCTTGGTTTCCAGATGTTGCCAACACTAGACCCCCAGAGAGAACAGGATCTGTATCGCAGCTTTGAGGCTGAGTTTCTGGCCAATACACAGCAGGTTAAAGAGGTTCATAACAGAGGTCCAGGAGGAGTGACCCTGCTGGGAGCTGGGACACATTTAGTGCCAGTACCCACTGATCCTAATGTCACTGACTCCGCTTATTCCTCTTCAAACTCTTCCTCCTCCTCCCTGAATGTGGGGGCAAAGATAGGAGCTCTGCCTGACCTCAGGGAATCCAAGAGAACTAATCCCCGTCACTTCCCACTGGAGGACCCTTTAAATTTACTTTATGGACACAATTTTGGAGGACCACACAATTTTGGTCCAGGAGAACCTGAGCACTGGGGGGAGCGTGGAGGTCTCAAGAAGCTCCCAGCCATCTCTAGTTCCACAGAAGAGAGGGAACTTCCATCATCGCTTCCCGGTCTCAGAGACACAAATTCAGACATATTGATGCATCAGGTCCCCTCACAGCCTGCTTTCCTCTGTAGGAATATGAATGGAGACCATGGAGGTTTTCCTCCTACAGGGGGGCTGACAGGTCAGCAGGGTCAGCTTGGCTGGGGCACAGGTCCTGAAGGAGATGTTCCTCTAGAGAATCACCAGCCAAACTTACCTTATGACCTAGAAAACGGTGACGGCAGTGATGACCTCCCGCCCCCAGAGGCTTGTCCATCACCAGTGCCCCTTCCTCCCTCTGAGGACTGCTCCTTCCAGGATTCCTCTAGTGAAAACTCTTCCATGTGCTTCAGCCTGAGCGAATCCCGCTCTGAGTCCCCCCCACCATCTTCACCTCTAGCCAATGGAGACCCAGATGGAGAAGTGTTGCAGACTAAACAGGGGCAAAAGAAGGGAGAGAGGGTAGCATCTGTCTCAAAGCACAAAATGAGAACCAGGGTCAGGCCTCGCATTGACAATAGGCCAGAAAACAGCCCCTCACGTATCCCCACCCCAGTCAGCTACAGAGATCTTCAGGCTCATGGCTCGCTTTCCCCATGCCACACTCCACCGCTATCCCCTCACTCTTCGCACTCTACCGGTCATCCAGCAACATGCAAGGGCTTCCAGGCCTTCGCGGATATGATCCATCCTCAACAACGTTCCCCAGCCATGGGCAACAAAGATTGCTCTTACCCTGGACAGTCAGGGAGCCTGGACACTGAAGCTTGGATGTAGCACAAATGATACAGGGGGTTGTTGTCATGAACTCTGACTACTGTGTAAAGAAAAAAGACTTAAGACTGGGCTATAGACTGTTTTCATTGCATGTCTAACACTCCTTCTTTTTCACTTAGTTTCTCACGTTGCTTTTATTTTGCACTCAAGCCAAATTATTTATTACCAAAGGAACGGTCTTTAATATTACTTTTACTGTCATTTTAATGTGTGCATGGGGATGCTTTTGCCAATCATATGGTGTTTTATTTTTCTTTTCTTTTTTTTTCTTTAAAGACACTTGTGAAATTCTTGATACAGAGAGATAGAGAGAGAGCATATGTGCTGCCATGTGCCCCATTGAGGGTTATGGTGAAGTGCCAGGGATTTAAAGCTGCAACTCCATAAAACACTAAACCTTTAGTTAGATAGATCGGCGCCCTCTTGTGGTTTGCCAAAGCATCTCTGCTTGCCTTGATAGTCAAAGTACTGATATGACTGTGATATTTTCAGTCCCTCAACATCAGTGTTCTTCACATATGATCCACTATATTCATATTTACAGTATACTAAGTAACATAGGTAAAGGTACCCCCATAATACATGCACTACCAATCTCTGTACAGTTGTCTGTTGTTATTAATGTCGACTTTTCACAGCAATCGATGTGGTTTAAGATAGATATTTGTTTTAATGTGTTACAGGTTTTAAACATTATTTTAATGCAGTAAAACATTCTCCTTTCTAAGTGGATTAAGTGTAAAAAAAAAAAAAAAGATGAGCATTGAAGGTTGTATTACTTTGTGTCATTGTCACTGAAACAGAAATGTTGAGCGCTCTTCCTCTGACCAAACTGTACTCTGGAAAACAATGTGCAAAGGTGAAATGAATGTGTACATACACGTTGATGTGGGTATTTTGTACATAAAAAGGCATTGAATATACAGTTTAATGTACATACTCACTGTAATCAGTTCTGTGCTGCCTTAGCTATGCAATATCGGTGTTGGAAATGCCTTGACAATTCCCTTTGCCTTAAAGTTTGTTCGCAGGTTAGTTTTTGAATGTTTTTGCTCGACATCACTTAAGATCTATTCGGTAACACTACATTGCCATCGTTAACTATTTATGACAATAGAACATTTGCGGTGTTTGAGTGTGAATGTGGGTGGGGAAAAAATGAGGAACATTGCCAATTTTTAGTTATAAATTATATTTGATGTAGGTGTACAATTCATGATAAAGATATTTAATTTATTGCCTCTGAATCCTGTTTGTTGTTTTGAAACACAAGAAGCCAGATAACCTAGTTAGAGGATAGATTTCAAAGAAGTGGCACAATCTATGGTGACATCTAGTGGCTAAAGAAAGACATGTTTTATTCACAGTCAAAAGAGGTACAGTTGTACCTTTTCCTCTGTACATTTGGACTGACATGTTCAGGTGCTGTTTATAGCCGATATCAATGGTATTATAAGGTGAAGTTTGATGGATGAAGAATGATTTTGACTCGAGTGTGTGCAACAGTGCATGAATAATAGATACTGTAACTGGATATGTTCTCTTGTGACGCTCTTGCGCAGTCGTCAAGAGCATGAAAGGCCAGACTCCAGCAACTGTATGTCTGTATTTGGTGTGTAATCGGTATTTGAAAGTAGGAATTGCGGTGTTAGTGCCCTGCAGAAAATCTTACAACCTCCAAAAACATCTTTGTTTGTCAATTCAGATAATTTGGTTAGCCTCACAGCAAGCAAGAAGGTTCCCAGTTTGAACCTTGTTTATCTGTGTGGAGTTCTCTCCGGCTTCCTCCCACAGTCCAAAGACATCCACTTAATAGGTTAATTGGTGACTCTAAATTGCCTGTAGGTGTGAATGTTTGTCTCTTTGTGCCCTGTGATGAGCTGGCAACTTGTCTAGGGTGTACCCAAAGTCAGATGGGATAGGCTCCAGCCCTGCCGTAACCCTGATGAGGATAAGCAATTACAGATAATGGATGGGTGAATATTTTAGCAGGGCGCAAACACAGTGAATAGGCTAGACAAAAAAAAAGAGTGTGCATATATTTGTGTACATACTGTATGAGAATATGTACAGAGTTGTGAAGTGAAGAGGGGAGTGATGCTGGTCTAATTTATTTATTTATGAAATGAAACCTCATTGGGCTCGAGTGACAGCTGTGTCCTGAGTATGTTAAGCGAGCTTTAGGTGAATCCAAATGAGTTTGAGGGGCCCAACATGTAGAAACATTTAAGATTTTCAGTTCTTTCTGTACCCTGTGAAGAGACGTGATAAAGAGTTCAAATGTTACCGGTTTAAAAACTGGTACTGCAGACAAACTAAACACATCTGGGCTATTTTGCGATATTCACAGATACAGTAATTTGATTTAATGCTGACTCCTCATTGCTACAAATAATTTATGATGTATCAGTATTGTTAGAGCTACATTGATCCGATATGTAGCCTGTCATCAGTTTCACCTGTGTAAAAGTAATTCTTATTTGAAGACATTTGCATTTTGATCAACTGGTGTTTAAAAATCGGCCAGTTATGTGAACTGTGACTTCATACAAACACAGCGTTTGGTTATCAATCGCAGAAAGAGGGATTGTCCTCGCATAATCTGCTCTTTGTTCTGCACAGCTTCATGCAGTTTTCATGAAAGTCTCTCTCTCCTTCTCTCTATCCCCAATCAGCGAAATCTGAATGTTAATGATCAGACAATTCTCTTGTTTGCTATTTTTATTCTCACTAAAAACTTCAGTTATAAATGTACAGATTGCTTGACATTGTGGAATTTGTATGTATAAAATAGCAATACTGCAACATTTCACTGTTTTTTCTCTCTCTCTCTCTCTCTCTCTCTCTTGAAGTTGAAAATGCTGTCAAGTTGTTCTTGTAATAAATATTTTCCTCTGAAGTTTATGAATTTTCTCTGATACATTTTTCATGTAGAGCTTTGGTCGCAGTGTGGAGAATGTGAACGTGGATAATAATATTCTTGATGCACAATGTGATTTACTACATTTTTGTACTTGAAACAAAATGTTTTTGTTGCATAAGATGTATGATAATATGTGTAATTGTCCCATTTATCCATCTATTCAATCCAGTTATTATATCTTCATCACATATTATCATCATCGTGGGTCAAAGGGAAATTAACTGCAGATTTTTCAGTCTGAAGTTTAAAAATGCAACAAAGCTGACTACATTATACCCTGTCCTGACTTTGAAGATGTGCAGAGTAGGAGTAATGCATATTTTTGCCAGTTTATTTGGTAAAATACACAATACTTGCTAAAACTAATACTGTACAACAGTCCTTCTAGTGTTACATTTCTGTTTTAGAACAATGTTGATTCAGCTTTATGATAATTTTATAGGCTGTACTTTGTGGTGCTCTGTTACACTCAGAGGTATTTAGTAATTATTTAATGATTATTTACTCTAATATATTTAAATTAAATTGCAAAACAAAAGAAACACCTCTCAGTCTAAATTATTTAAAACATTTCTCAATATAGAATAAATTATGTGCACAGTTTAGAGTGCATCAGATATACACTTGCAACTGACTATACTGACATTATATTAATTCATTATATTCTATGAATACTTTACTCTTTCGGTAACTGCATAGACAAATCTCAACCACTTTCTCAAGACAGAGGAGATGGTGATTGACTTCAGGAGGCCAGAGGCCACCTGAGAACATACCGGTGAGCATCCAGGGATTAGATATCGAGATGGTGGTAGTATATAGTCCACCTCAACAATAAACTGGACTGGTCGGACAACACTGATGTCCTGTATATTAAAGTTCAAAGTTGTCTTCACTTGCTGATGAGACTGAGGTCCTTTGGAGTGCAGTATGTGGTCGACTGCTGAGGGGGCCACAGAGAGGGCCAGTTCTGTCCTGGACTGCACTTTAGATTCCATAGAGGAAGTGGGGCAGATCCTGAACAACTCCTCTCACCTCCTGCATGAGACTGTGGGGGCCTTAAACAGACTGCTACTCCCACCATGTAATAACAGCTGTCAGACTCTAGCACCTGACTATTTTCTATGTATTTCTTATTTATGAGTAATTCCATATCCACCTTGTGTACTAGAGCTGCTGTGACAAGTGAATTTCTCCAGTGTGGAATCATTAAAGTCTATCTTTTATCTTGTGTCCTGGACAGTCCTCTGGACTCCATAGAGGAAGTGGGTGAGAGGAGGATGTTAGCTCACCCCCTACATGACACTGTGGGGTCCCTGAGCAGCTCCTTCAGCAGCAGACTGTTTTCTATTTGATTTCATTTATAATGGTCACTACTCTTGCAATATTATTATTTGTATCATGGTCACTTTCTTTGCAATATTTCTTACACTATGGTCACTTCACATTACAATACTTTTTTTTATATATCATGCCACTTTTATCCTCAGTGTTTTTAGTGTTTATTGTGTAGGTTATTATTTATTATTATTTCTGTCTGTTTAATTTCTGTCTGTTTATTGTGTTTTTTTTTTTTTGCCTTTTCTATTTTTTTCTAATTCTGTAGTGTATATGCTACACTTTCCTCTAAACATTTTTATTCTTATGTTGTCTATCGTCACTGTGTGTAATACTGCTGCTGCACTGTAATTTCCCAGCTTGAGATAAAAAATCTATCTATCTATCTATCTATCTATCTATCTATCTATCTATCTATCTATCTATCTATCTATCTATCTATCTATCTATCTATCTATTAATTCTTTGCAATATTTCTTACACTATAGTCACTTTACATTACAATACTCTTTTTATATATCATGCCACTTTTATCCTCAGTACTTGTCTGTTTTGAAGGTTGATTGTTTTTCGTGTTTATTGTGTAGGTTATAGATATTTCTGTCTGTTTAATTTCTGTCTGTTTATTGTGTTTGTGTTTGTTTGTTTTTTACTTTTTTCTAACTCTGTAGTGTATGCTACACTTTCCTCTGCTGCTGTAACAAGTAAATCCCCCCCTTGGTGGTGGGATGAATAAAGTATATCTAATCTAATGACCTTAAAATGATTTTCTAAGTTAATTTATGCATGTTTACTTTATGCTGTACATCCAAAACAGTGCTGATCATACATATATATGCATATAGCTGAAGCACAGCCCCTCTGTGAGCTGAAGGCTGACGCTGATGTCTGTTTGCAAACGTTATTTTGTGGAGAAGACGGAAGTAAATCAAGTGGGAGGGGACGAAAGGCCATCACAGCCCCTACTACTACTACTACTACTACTGTCACGGTAAGATGCTTGTGCAGATTTTCTTTCCAGTTCGTGTGCTAGTCTGATTTCACCTCCAGAAGGTACGCTGATTCGTTGGGTAAGGTTTAAACCAGTGAGGACAGATTAAGAGCTTAACTCTCCCGGCACAGGCTTCCTTAAGCCCGGACTCAGAAGGTCATGTCTCAGCTGTGTGAGGCTGGAGAAGGCGCTAGCTGACACTGACAGGCAGCACCGCACACATCCAGCCTTTAATAGCACCGCTCTCCATTCATTAACTACTGCAAACATGCAGGAATGGGCGAACCAGTTATGCGTGAGTAAATGATCGTGGATTTAACGTGGTTAACTTTTATATATTTAAGCTTTTTTTTTGTTTTGTTTTTTTCCAGCGGTGCTCAGCTTAGCCTGCTATGCTAACGATAACGTCACGTTAGCCTGATGCTAACTAGCCTCTACTTCTTTTATTTTATTCCCCTCTCTACTTTTTAACATCTTAACCTAAAGTCAGCCCGTGTGAAGAACTCACGACAACTCGTTTAACAACACGCTGTCAAGTGTTGGTGTCTGTCTGGACAGCTGGGTCAATTATCGGACAAATGTTTTCGTTGTAGCCGAGCTGCGTTTGTCAGTTAACTTGAGGCTAACGCAGGCTACATGAAGCTCAGTGAATGATGAAGCTGCTGCATGTTTCTGTCATTTGATAATGAAATCATAAATAAACTCTAATAACCGACAGGCCTCTGAATTTTAAACGTAGCAGCGTCACGGGTTTTTATGTTTCAAGCAATTAAAGTTGATTTAAAATAGAGTTAATAGCTGTGCTGTTGTTATTTTGATGTGGTAAAGTGTGTTTATATGGATTATCAAATGAATGAAAGTCCTAATAATCATGCTGTCTGTTTTATTCACTGCATGCATTATGGTAGTAATGATACCTTATTACATATATGTTAGACCAGTGGTTCTTAACCTTGTTGAAGGTACCGAACCCCACCAGTTTCATATGCTCATTCACCGAACCCTTCTTTAGTAAAAAATAAAATATGATTTTTTTTTTACTGGTGCACAAAATGAACCGTGCATTAACATCACCTTGTTCAAATAACAAAACCAACACAGTGCATGAACTCACAACAACTTACCTCAGTGTGACTTCTGCTGTTGCCTTTGAGAGACCAGTTCAGATATGCGTGGCTTCACCTTGGCAAGTGCCAGTCTCATGTCACAGCAAAGTCTGTTCCTTTTCTTAGTTTTTATGTCCAGCATCCTCGAAAACGATTGCTCACAAAGATATGTTGTAACAAATGGTATAAAAAATTCCAGGGCGGAGGCTCCACCGAACCCCTGAGACCGACTCACCGAACCCCTTGGGTTCGATCGAACCCAGGTTAAGAACCACTGTGTTAGACTAATAGATCTATAATAGAGCTTTTTCTGTGTTGCGTGTGCACTGACATGACTATGCAAAGCTGCTTTCTTAAACAGATAACTTGAAGGAGCCGTGTGTGTGTAGGCTGGCAGTGCAGTTTGCTGATTGCAACCCTGTCGCCTCACCTTCTTCTTCCTCCTAGTGTAGGAGAAGAGGCTGCGACTCGTGCAACAACAAAACAATGAAGTTTTGTCCTTTCTGGGTTACTGTGGAGAAACGCAGGATTTTTTAAGTTAGTCTGTTTTAGCTGCGGCACATCAATTTATCTGTGTTGGCCAAGGTCCAAATCAATCTATTATTATTATTATTATTATTATTATTATAAAGTGGGACCGATGAAACATTCACAGATTACACGTGTTGGCAGATAACGTGAATGTTTTAACTGGAAGGAGAAATAGACCTTTTCTATGTGGCTCGTGTGCAAATATGACTATGCAAAGACACCTGGGAAGCTGCTTTCTTAAACAAATAACTTGTGTGCGTGTCGACTTTAGTGGCATTTAGTAGCTGCTGATTGCTGACTGATTATGTAAATAGAGCCCCTTAAATCTGACACTCTGGACCTTTAAATATTTGTCAAGGGCGCATTTGGATCAGGATCAGGCGCTGTGGTGAATAGCCATAGAGTTGTGTGGCTTCTGTGTGTGTGTGTCTATATGTGTTGAGCGTAACCGCTGTAAAACTATTAGGAACTCACTTTTTATTTCTCTGATTAACCGACTTTAATAAACCAACGCTCGCTCTCGCAAATCTTCGGACACGAAACAAATTAAACTTCTTCGTGACACTATTTTTCAGCGTGAATTTTGAGGCAGACACAGATTTAGAAGCTGGTTGATGAAATAACCAAAGCCAGAACACAACAGGTAGAGTATCAGAGTTTAGTCCATGAATCCACCTGGATAGTCTCAGTTTCAGAGACGTTTCAGGCTGACCGTGGAGGAGTTTGACTGGTCTGTTTGGCATGCTGCAGCGTGATGTTTGCTTCCAAAAGTTGGACTTAACTTCTCCGCGTTTTTTGCCACAGCACCAGATCTTGTCTGAATGCGGCCTAACATTTTAAATAACATTTACATTGTCACTCAAGTAGTTCACTGTCACCATTACATTAGCACAAGCACAGTTTTCCCATACAGGGTATTTCTGCGATAGGCTGATATCGGTCGTGCTGTAATCATTATCAATATATTTACAACGATACGTCACAATTTTCCCGCAACATCAGTGTGTTGTCACAAGATATTCACTGCATATTCAGGGCAACACTAAAAGAGCCAAAGGCAACATAACATGAAGTGTAAGGATTACACACAGATTTATTTTCTGTTCCTTTCTTTTGGCTTTAACTTCCCGTCAGATGGAGCAGTGTTGCCCACATTTTAAAGCAGGAACTATTGTGTTAAGTGTGGAAATCTACAACAGGAAATATATGCACATGCTGCAGAAAACATTTCAAGTTGACTCAGTAACTGATGTTTTTGGCCTCCATACCTGCTGACCAGAAAGATTCATGTTTAAGGAGGAGATGTTAGTGTCTGTTTTCTTAGCCGAGTCCTTTTTGTTTTCTTTTCTGATAGATCGCTGCCATTTGTTCAGGAGAAGACAGGAATTCCTCTTATTTCCCTGTGCTTGCACTTCTAGTATTTCCTGCTGCTGCTGTTGTGATTCTCCAAGTTTCCGCTCAGTAGAAAAAAATTTCACAATCATCGTTCTCACCCTCTCTGTCTTCTGCAGGAGAATCGACAATTTGGATCCAAGATGACGGACTCCAAGTACTTCACCACTACCAAGAAAGGTCTGATCGCTCGCTGTTTATTAATTCATGAGATTTAACATGTGAACTGCTTCAGTGAGAAGTTACTGTGATTCCATTGTTGGCTTTTTAAGTAAGTGCTTTGTGAAAATTGTGGCATAGTCTGCAGAGTGGTGCTTAAAGCTGTTCAGTGGTTTCATACATCCGTCCATTACATCCATTTTCTTTTGCTTATCCGGGGTTGGGTCATGATGGCAGCAGTTTAGCATTCAGCATTCCAGGCTAAATGGGCTATGTAGTCCCTCCAGCGGGTTCTGGGTCTGCCTTGGTGTCGTGCCCGGCACACCTCCAAAAGGAAGGTGTCCAGGAGGCATCGCATGCCCAAAGCTGGCTCCTTTCCACATGAAGGAGCAGTTCTCCATCTCACTCTGAGATACTTAACAGTTTTCCAGCAGAGAACCACAGCCCCCAGTGTGTGCTGAAGGTCACGGTGTGATGAAGCCAACAGAACCACATCATCTGGATTCAGAAGAATTAAATATTTAACATGATTCAGCATTATATGTTGATCGTCACTCAGTCGAGAGCTGCTATCTCCGTTTTAAAGTTTTAGAGATCCTCAAGACATGAATGCATAATCTGTTAAAGTTTGAGTTGTGTTTGTGAACATATTTACCCCTTACCAAATCCTAACTGACCTAGCTTGACCTTGAAAATTGAACCAAAGATGTTACCACCTTGCTTTGTATCAACAAGAACTGAACAGCTCTAGTTATTGTAAATCAGATTAGACATATTGAGCATTATCTGAATTAGATGTAACTGTCCTGCTGTCCTTCTCACACACGTTCCCACGCAGGGCTTAGGACATAAACAAACGGATGCTTATGAGTGATGGTGTATAGACTCCTTCTGTTTGTTAAGATTCCTCGACACAGTATCTGTTTTTTTTCGGTGCATCTGCCCGATGTTGCTGTGAGCAGTCTGCTGTTAACATCCTGGAGGAGATTAGGAGTTTACAATACCTGGAAAACTCTTAAGTAGGTAGACTCAAATTTAAGCTCAAAATTGGCAGTGTGCTGACAGTTTATGTTTTTATAGTCTAAGTCATGCAGGTAGGAACGTCAGTGACGCTGCACTAAAATGTCAATTAAATAAAGACCAAGAGAGTCTTTAACTCTTTGTCATCCCTCATGAGAGATTCACGTGACACGCTTACTCAAAACCTACACTACAAAAACAGCTTATGTTGTTCAGTTTGTAGTATTTTTAAAATATAACCACACACGAAACAAGAAGTTTTGTTTTGAATGTTGATTTTTTAAAAATCACATTAAATGTAGTGCTGCACAAACCTTTTCACATTTTCACAAACAAAACAATTCACTATCAAAACAGTTAGCAGATAATTGAATACTTCACCACTAATCAAATAATCAGCTAATCGCTCTAATTGAATAATTGCTCAGCCCTCAGGTAACATGACTTGTATGCTCTCATTTGCACTGTTATTACACCAGGACCCCACCGGGCTCGTCTCTGTCATGTCTCAGCCGTGACGCTGTTTTGTTCCGTTCTTCACACGACTTCAAACTCCACCAGGAGCGTTTTACTCGCCAGATTTGAACTTGCTTAGCTCGTTTGTTTCCCTTTTTGGCTGGGTGTTTTTTTTTATTTTGAAAAATGACCAGATGGTGGGGTTACCAACATTTTTTAGAATGGCTGCGATCAGCTCCGGCAGCCGTTGTATACCCGAAACCTGTCACTTCTGTGTCATAGTATGCAGCAGCATCATGCACTCTAATCAAGATTGTTGCTTGTGGCATGTTGACATGAAACTGCTGGGTATGAGCGTTTTTTTGAGGGATTAGGAAATGCTCTACGTTGTATGTCATGTGGCGTTATGACTTGCGAAAAGAGGGCAATACTGCACATTTCCCCTTTCTACCTCTAACATTTCAAAAGAATTACATGATTTGTGATTTATTTTTGTTTTGTGTGTACAGGGGAGATCTTTGAGCTCAAGGCAGAGCTAAACAGTGATAAGAAAGAGAAGAAGAAGGAGGCTGTGAAGAAGGTCATTGCATCTATGACAGTTGGCAAGGATGTCAGGTGAGCTGGAGAAAATGAATGTCCACAGTAAAATAATTTACTGTAACACATCACCTTTCTTTGTTACTCACATATCTCCTCGTCCCTCCTTCAGCGCTCTGTTCCCAGATGTTGTGAACTGCATGCAAACGGACAACCTGGAACTGAAGAAGCTGGTCTACCTCTACCTGATGAACTATGCCAAGAGTCAGCCAGACATGGCGATCATGGCTGTTAACACCTTTGTAAAGGTAAAGTTCAATCAATGTCAGATAATGTAGCTTGATATAGAAACAAATCAAAAGTTGTGACCAAACTTGTGATCTCTCCGAACCACCCACCTAGGACTGTGAAGACCCTAACCCTCTAATCAGGGCCCTTGCTGTTCGTACAATGGGCTGCATCCGTGTGGACAAGATCACCGAGTACCTCTGTGAGCCCCTGAGGAAATGTCTGAAGGATGAAGACCCATACGTGAGGAAGACAGCCGCTGTGTGTGTGGCAAAGCTCCATGATATCAACGCACAGTTGGTGGAGGACCAAGGCTTCCTGGACACCCTTAAAGACCTCATATCAGACTCCAACCCAATGGTACGACCCCTGGCTAGTGAGCCCGCCAGATGTCTTTCTCAGGGTGACACAGACGGCTCTGCCTTTCACTGATAAGCCTTACGTTGGCATACAAATGTTCAACATGTTGGCAGGATTTTGTTAGTTCAGTGACCTCTCTGTCACATCTTGATTTAGCTGGTGGCTACTGTTTTTCTGTCAGCATTTATCTATACTCTCTGTCTTTATCTTTAGGTTGTAGCAAACGCAGTAGCAGCGTTGTCTGAGATAGCAGAATCTCACCCCAACAGCAATCTGCTGGACCTGAACCCCCAGACCATTAACAAGTTGCTGACGGCTTTAAATGAGTGCACAGAGTGGGGACAGATATTCATTCTCGACTGCCTGGCAAATTACACACCTCGTGATGACCGTGAGTCCCAAAGGTAAGAGGAAACACTTCACTGACATTACATCTCAGTTAGCAAATATTCCCAGTCAACTCTGTGTCATCTTCTGCTCCTTCTCTCCCCAAATCATCGACATCTGTTAGCATTTGTGAGCGCGTGACCCCACGGCTCTCGCATGCCAACTCTGCAGTGGTGCTGTCAGCAGTAAAGGTTTTAATGAAGTTCATGGAGATGCTGCCCAAAGACTTGGACTACTACGGCACCCTGCTGAAGAAGCTCGCCCCTCCGCTGGTCACTCTCCTCTCTGCTGAGCCTGAGTTGCAATATGTGGCCCTCAGAAACATCAACCTCATTGTACAGAGACGGTAAGTGTGTGAAGATGACTTTGGGAATAGCACATTTTACTGTATTGTACGTTGTGTTACAGAATAAGTCGATTGCACCAAATAACAGGAAATGTTGTTGTCCCTTTGTAGCCCTGAGATCCTGAAACATGAGATGAAGGTTTTCTTTGTAAAGTACAATGATCCGATCTATGTCAAACTGGAGAAGCTGGATATCATGATTCGCCTTGCATCCCAAGCCAACATCGCTCAGGTAACAGACCAGCTACAGCACATCATACCTTATATCTAGATATTGTTCACAAGATGACCTGAGTGACACTACTGTTCGTCCATCTTGCTGTAGGTCCTGGCTGAGCTGAAGGAGTATGCCACTGAGGTGGATGTGGACTTTGTCCGTAAAGCGGTCAGAGCCATTGGCCGCTGTGCCATCAAAGTAGAGGTGGGTGGAGATGATGTCATACTGTCACATGATGCTTTATTGGTCAAATCCTTGTGTCACCTATGTAGTTTAGCAATAAAGTTTATGTAATTGTTCACATAAGGGCTGCAACCAACGATTATTTCCATGATGAATTCATCTGTCAACCACTTTCTTGATTAATTGAATTCTAGTCATTTACATATAATAAACTAAAGTGGAATATTTGAATACCTCTAAATTTGAAATAATTTAAAAATGATGATGAAAAACAGTAAGATTTATTACATTTTTTTTTTAATCTGCAGACCTATCATGACAGATTTGTCTTTTCCTCTTCCTTCATTAGCAATCAGCAGAGCGCTGTGTCAGCACACTGCTCGACCTCATCCAAACCAAGGTCAACTATGTGGTGCAGGAGGCCATTGTGGTCATCAAGGACATCTTCCGCAAGTACCCCAACAAGTAGGTTCTTACGTAGGCGTCACTGTTGTGGATTTAGATGATGTATGATTGTATGTATTGTATGACCTATTATGTGTTTTGCATAGTTGTCTGAGCTATATTATTTACTCACAAACTTACACCCCGACTGAGCCCGACTCTCTGTTGGTCTTTAAACGGGCAGAGTGAAGGCTCATTATGCAGACAAACAATGTTTTCTGATTGGCTTTTATACCAAGGGCAGGCTAAAGAGCTTTTAGGCAGGAAAATTGCCCTCCGTAACACAGAGTGTTTGTAGTGGACAGCACTTAACACCCAGCCTTGATTACACCTGGTCAAATGTCAGCCAGAGTGTGACTTCTGCTGTGGAGTAATGTGCCAGACAGAAACCTCTCCCACACATCACCGTGGAGTCGTGAGTTTCCAAGGGTGCAGCTTTGCAAAGGTTCCAGCTCAGCATGGATCAAAGCCGCATGAGTCACTAGCCACTCAAACTTCGCTGCCTTTTTTTATTAATTACACATCAACTAAATTGTCCGGCTTTGGCACATCTTTTGGAATAGGTAATTACCGAGCATTTCATGCAGATCAGGAATGCCTCAACCACTGGAATGAATCCACTACTTCAGAAAACATTGGCTGATGAGCATCTAGCAAGCAAAAGACACAAAGACAAACCCAGAGCTGAAAGAACAGTAAATATTGGATTTTCATTTGTCAGGCTGCCAGAATACAAAACTACAAAGTAATGCTAATGTTGCTCCGTGTCTCCTGGGTGGTGAAGTTGGCAGTTGTTTGTTACCATGGTTTATAAGCCAGCGACCTGTATTAGCTATTCATCTGTCAGCTTGTTTTCCTGCTTTTGTTTTTTCTCTCCCTGGTGGTCACGAAAAGATTAATCCAGTTTGAAGTCAATCAGAGTCATTTGCTCTGTGATATTGTTTACAGTTTTTGTCTCTCCCAATATATTTGAAATATTTGACTGCATGTATTGTTGTTGTGTCCAGGTATGAGAGCGTGATTGCCACTCTTTGTGAAAACCTGGATTCCCTGGATGAGCCAGAGGCACGTGCTGCTATGATCTGGATTGTCGGAGAGTACGCTGAGCGCATCGACAACGCTGATGAGCTGCTGGAGAGCTTTTTGGAGGGTTTCCACGATGAAAGCACTCAGGTGCGTTTTTTAGGAGAGTGCAAGAGGGTTTTATTTAAAAAATGTGAAGTCGATTTCTTTCTTTTTTTATGCTAATAGTACGAATATTATGCAGCCAGTGCTGGCAGTAAGTGTCAGACTTTTCTGTCGTCTAAAGGCTTTGGCGAGCTCTGAAAGCTCTGAAATGGAGGTGACATGCCATGGAAAAAAAATACCACAGAACTGGTTTATTTCAATTAATTTACAAAGTCTGTGAGCGAAATGAAAGAATTATAGGTGATTAAAATATTTTGTATGAGCCGTGCTTAATGGGAAGCTACTACAATAATGGGAACACTTCTGTTATATGGCTCAGACAGCCTTTGGGCTGAAGCGTGTTCCTGCCACAGTTTGTTGTGGGATTACACCAGGCTTTACTCACTTAGACGGCTCCCCCCTTAGTAATAGATCAATTCCCTTATTATTGCCTTGGAGAGACTTTTCTGATTACATTAAGTGATTTTGTGGGTAGAAATCAATGCGTTATGCATGAAACAATCCCTTTTGTGCTGTTGTTTGGTAACGGCGGATTGAACCAGTAGTTGCAGTGGGGAGTGTTTACTTTAGCAGGGTGTAGCATCCATGGGAAGCAATAGTCCTGAGAAGTAAAAGAAGACTCAAATTTGTATTATGTGTTTAGTGTGGTTTAACATGATTATCAGCATTAAGGGCATCCTGGTAGCTCACCTGGGAGAGTGTGCACCACATGTACCAAGGCTGGAGTCTTACCTTACCACAGCAGCTAAGGTTGGGTTCCAATCTACGGCCCTTTGCTGCATGTCATCCCCTGTTTCTACGCCTAACAGTTTCAGGCTAAATTGTACTTGTATCTAAAAGTAGTGCATGAGCAGTTGTAACTTGTACTATACGTGTTCACTACGTCCTGTAGGTGCAGCTGCAGCTACTGACGGCGATCGTCAAGTTGTTCCTGAAAAAGCCTACCGAGACCCAGGAGCTAGTGCAGCAGGTGTTAAGCCTTGCCACACAGGTGAGTAAATAAATAGACACAAACACATACATGTTATGTTCCTGCCATCATCTCTGTCTACAGATATTTGACAATCCTTATTGTGGTGTCTACTACTTTGAATGCTGTTCATCTCTGTCTCCTCTAGTTTGTGTAATCCGTTCTCATCAGACAGACTTTTAGATTTTGAATAGGAGTTTTCTATTACTCAGTCATTCTCGGGACACTGGAGGTTGTAATGGCCATATGGAGGCGAGTCTCACAACTCCCCCAGTAACGACTGAAGTGGTTTGAGCTTACGCAACACTAATTATGTTTTAATGATTTTAGGGAGTTCATTTAAAAAAAAAACTGAAAACAAACTTTCCTAGAAAATTCTATGTAGTATTATCTTAGCCAATATTATATGTCAGAATGTACCTTGACGCTCCACTGATTTGCAGTATTATTATATGTTAATACAAAATCCAAAAATTAGCTAAAGCATCTCAGCTCATTGTACGTGTGAGAAGGCACGAGTAAAACTTTGCACGTCTTTGTTTAATTTATTTTAGAGCAGGGACATTATCACCATGAAAACAATGAGTTGGTGCTTCTTTCTTTTGTCCACAGAGTCATCTCATTGTAATGCAGTCTAGTACAACACCACCAACAACTCTGGGTTTAGTAATGACTAATGGCTTCACAGAGATGGAAAATATTAGGCTTGTTTGTTGTGATTCTGTAGATTTATACAGCAATAAAGTTGGTAACTGTGTACGTGCAGCATTGCACAAACAAACATTTTGTTTCTGCTTTAAGCAGGCAGAAAAGAACAATGAGAAGAAAATGTGCCTTATACTTACTGCATACATAAAAAAACATTTGATTTATATAGAAAGTCTGTAAACTCTTCTACTTTTGCCTACACTCAGTTTTTGGTATCTTTGAATCCCTGCTCCTGCTCTCATATCGTGACCCAGAGTCTAACATTAAGTATTTATAAAACAAGCTCCATGAATAATAATCATCCTCGTGCCCTTATCTATTTCTACAGGACTCTGATAACCCGGACCTCAGGGACCGTGGCTACATCTACTGGCGTCTGCTCTCCACAGACCCTGTAGCCGCTAAGGAGGTGGTTTTGGCTGAGAAGCCCCTGATCTCTGAGGAGACGGATCTGATCGAGCCCACACTGCTGGAGGAGCTCATCTGCCACATTGGTACTCTGGCCTCTGTCTACCACAAGCCTCCCAGTGCCTTTGTTGAAGGCAGTCGCGGTGTTCAGCACAAGAGACTCCCTGGCAGTGCCGGATCGTGAGTCATGTGCTTTTTTTTTTCACTACAGACGAAGGGGTTTGTGCACTTCTTGACTCTGTTATTACTTTTTCCTTCAAATCTGCTGAGTGACACTTTCCAGCAGTGTCAAGCTGTGCAGCTTTTCTTCTTTGTTCCTTGGTGCCCTTTAAATACTAAGAACTCATCACATCTTCTTGCCATTTTTCTCAGCACTAGACATTAAATCAGCAGTTTAATGACACATTAGGCTCACGGTGTATCAGAAATAATCAGCATGAATATATAATTTGCCAAATAAATCAAATAAATGATGAATTAATTCTGTTTTTAATTCTACCAGTGGGGATAGTGTTGACAGCCCAGACACCGCCTCTGCTGCTGGAGTTTCTGAGGCACCGCCTGCTGTCATTCCATCTCAGGGAGACCTCCTGGGAGATCTGCTTAATCTGGACCTGACCCCTCCTACTGCCACAGGACCACCACCAGCACCCTCCTCTGGGTTGCAGATGGGTGCTATGGACCTTCTTGGAGGAGGGCTGGACAGCCTGGTAGGTGTTCAACACACCACTGAGAAGCTGTCGACTCTGAATGGTGGCTCTGCAACACCTTAGTTGATTTTTGTAATAGGATTAATGTCAGTGGGACCTAGTGACGGTAGTGTATCTTTGTATTTTCCACCTCTTGGTGCTTCTTTCTTTTTTCTTTTGACCCTTGTGTGTTTTCCTTTCTTTGTTCAACGCTGCATCTGCAGATGGGGGATGAGTCTGAGCCGGTAACTACATGGAGGGAGAGGGCACAACATTTACAAAAGGATTTATTTCATCACAGCTTGTTTTACTGTAGTTCTCATGCATCGGTCTGACACTTTCATTCATCATTCACCTATCTTTTATTATCATGATGTCTGTGGTGGTAAGAATGCTGTTAAATCCTCGAGTCCATCTCTTTTCTCATCTCTGGGCTCTGCGATGTGTTTCATGTTTCAATCAGCCACCCATTCCCCTGCGGACGGACACTCCTCAGTCACCTCAGTTCTATCATCAGTCCCCATCGCCCCCAGATTACAGCCCCACTGAGGTTGGTCTAGGAGACCACGCTGGACCAGTAAAGGCCAGCACCAGACTAAAACCCACCCTTTGTACCACTGTGTCCTCTGAATAGACCTCCCCAGCAGTCACTTGTTGTTTGCACTTTATATTACGCTGTTTGCTCCCATTTTAAGTCAGATTTCAGTTCAACTCTCCTGTTTTTTGTCTTCCACACACAGTAGTTTAGCTTTGCACTGTGTGGAGTTGCTACCAGTTTTGTTCACTATACCCTGAGCTATTTCATCACCGCAGTAGACACATTTAGTGAGTAGCATTTGAACAAAATGTATTGGATTTCAATAGCTGCTCAGTCAGATTTGTGTGGACGGTAACAAGATGGTTACATAAGAGGAGAAATTCTTCTGCACTTCTTCTTGCTGTTGCTTAATAGAATAAACCCCATAGCTGTCATTTATCACGGAAAGACCTCACCTCCTTTACATCCCTCCATCCATCCTCTTCAAACCCTCCGTAATATTATTTAATATTGCACAGATAGATAACAAGTTTTTTTGTGCTTCTCCCTCTTCTTTACCCAGCTTGGCGGAGACCTTGGAGGAAGTCCTGCTGTAAGTCATGTTGTTTCTGTTGAGCTTCGATTGCTCGGTACAAGATGACATTGAATGTGTGAGGGTAACGTGTTGCTTTGTGACCCACAGCTGGGAGCTGGTTTTGGTGCTCCTCCAGCTGCGATGCCGGCCTCTTTTAACGCCCCTGTGAGCGGCGGTCTGGATGACCTGTTTGATCTCGGAGGTGGAGTTGGTATGCCCATGGGCTCCTACAGCCCCCCTAAAACAGTGAGTCTTGATAAACTGGGATGAGACATACTACAGATTGATGTAACACCAGAGGTGGGATGGTAATAAAGCTGATCTTTACTCAGGTTTGGCTTCCAGCCATGAAGGCCAAGGGTCTGGAGATATCTGGCACTTTTGCCCGCCGTGCCGGGGTAATTCAAATGGAGATGACCCTCACTAATAAAGCTATGAGTGTCATGACTGATTTCGCCATCCAGTTTAACAGAAACAGGTAAGATCGCCTACCAAACAGCGTGCTGAGATCTCTCTATATTTTCACATTTTGTGACACTTTGCTGTTTCTTTTGTAGCTTCGGTCTCGCTCCCGCTGGTCCACTCCAGATTCTCACTCCTCTTAGCCCAAACCAGAGTATTGAAGCGGCTCTTCCCCTCAGTACTGTGGGACCTGTCATGAAAATGGAGCCTCTCACTAACCTGCAGGTAACACTTTCACCGTCCCTGCTTCTACTTCCATTTTCCATAAATCCTGAGCCGAGACTGAATTTTTGAGCGTCACGCTCTTGACGAGTGATGCATGTTGTCAACAAGATGATTGTCAGATGTCAAACTGAGACTAGTATGTAGGCCAAGTGTTTTTATTTTTTCAACACGGGCCTTATGAGGACACAGAGGCCTCGAGTTAGTTCTAACATGGCTTTCTATGGCGCTGAGGGCCTCGATCATAGTGACAGCGCTCTGTCGAGATGCATTGTAATGGAAACAGAGCTGGCAGACACTGAGGTGCATTTGTAAATTAAATTAAAACATTACTTATTAAAGTTTGCAGTATTTTAATTAAATTTATCGTTGTATATAAAAGTTCACAGAACTAAAATGTCAAAATACCTAATATAAGTTTTGTCCTGAACACATGAGCATGTGTGTTAAATGATTAGTAATGAATCCTCACTGTTATTCACCTTATACTGCTGGATTCCCATGTTGTGAAATAAATGGGATTGAAACATGAAACAGCCCTCAGAGCGGCTGTGATAAGTTGTGAGTAAAAAGAGCGGCAGAGGCTGGCTTGTTTTTGATCAGGGTGGTTCTTTTAACTGGGCAGAATGGCGGACGGCCGCTGTGTGCAGCTGGAGAGAGAAGATAAGAGTGTCGAGGGGGATGATAGAAGTGGGGGCGGTCATTAGTGGTCACACAACACATGGCTTCTTTGTTTGTCCTGGCCTCTGTAGCTTTGCTAACCTTTTTTTTTTTTTTTTTTCTAGGCCATGCTTTGATGTGTAACATTGTCTGTTCTGACATCTCAGATATTTTATTTTGAGAGGCTCTGCGTGGTTTTGTCTCGATGGAAGATAATGTCCCAGAACATTATTTTGAGTGTTCTTTACTGCTGATGAGTGGTAGCTTGTGCACCGTACACAGTCAATAAAACTTTAGTGAAATTCTTCATGTCTGTTCACAGAACTGGACATGTACGCTATGTTTATTCAGTAGTAAAGAGATTCAAAGAAGCAGTCTAGTACAGCGTTTGCCAAATGTTTGCTGTTAGATACAGCGCCTCCACTCTCTCTACAGTGTCTCTGAAGCTTCATGTTAAATAAAAATATGATTTCTTCTTGTGGTAGTGTGATCGACTCAAGTTTAATCTTATTTCTTTTCACGATTGTAAGACAACAGGCAAACATTCAAAAATGTGATGATGGTGGCGGTGTTTAGCTGACTTGGCAGAGCAGCCTACCAAACAGTGCGAAGGCTCAGTCCTTGCTCCGGAAGCCGAGGGTTCGATTCCGACCTGTGGCTCTCTCCCGCATGTCATTCCCCATCTCTCTCTCTCCCCACATTTCCTGTCACTCTTCAGCTGTCTCTATCAAAATAATGTGGGCTCTCTCCGGCTTCCTCCCACAGTCCAAAGACATGCACTTAATAAGTAAATGGTGACTCTGAATTGCCCTTAGGTGCAACATCTAGGTGTTGTTTGTCTCTGTGTGTCAGCCCTGTGATGAATTGGCGACTTGCCTAATGGCAGCTAGGACAAGGTGTGACCTTGATAAGGATAAGCAATTAACAAAGGCAAAATCAATTTCTGTTGATTAAATAATTGTTCAGTCTTGGTTCATTGTGGATGTGAACTGTTGGCCTAATTGGGATGAATAACGCTGTCCCAGCTAGCAACAGTATTTTGGAGCACTCTGTGTGCAAAAGAGAATCCTGAGTTTAGGACCCACTAGTCTAGTAGATTAACTCAGTAAAGACCCTGAATAATATATTATTTATAGTTTGGTTTAGTCTTTGACCTCCTCTTATACTTATAACAAAGCTCTGTGTAGTTCGACTTGCTGTGTTACTGGCAGTCCTGCATTGCACCCAGGAATAAGACGCCTTAATGAATAATTCATGAGTCCTTCCTCTGCTATCCTCTGTCTGAACTCACTGTCCTTCGCTCAGCACTTTGTTGTTGAGCAGCCTGATCGATATCATTGCCCTCACCACAGCTGTTCCCGTATTCCAGCATATTGTACTTTTGGACCCAAAGACTGTAAAAGGTCCTTCATGAGGAGGTTAATCAAACAGAACCGCTGTTAGGTGTTATTTTTGTCTTGTTTGTGTCTTATATTTTATTTTTAACCATCGTCAGCTACTCTTATATTTTTATCCTCTTGTAAACACTTTCTAAAGTCTGTTTGTTGAACATATTTTTCATCTGTTCAGCTTGTAAGCAATGTTTCTTTTGCAAATAGAAACCTTGTGCGTGCTTGTGAGATACGCTATGAAAGGAGGCCAGTAAAGAACGTCATCTTATTCATAATAATATAGGATATAGTATTGCCTGCGTGTGTGTGTATGTTTGTGAGAGAGGGACTGCAGCCCACATGTTCAGTAAACAACACACATAAACCAGCAAAGCCCACCCTTCAAGTGCACTTGAAAACTAATTACCAATATATTGCTTTCTCTTTCTCCTCCTGTCGTCCGCTTTACCCCCTTCCTTGGATGTAATCACTCTCACAGGTGGCTGTTAAGAACAACATCGATGTATTCTACTTCAGCTGCCAGTACCCCATCAGCATGCTGTTTGTAGAGGACGGGAAGATGGGTGAGTGTCTCTTGGTTAAATTGCTTCGCTCAGAAGCCTTGAAAACTCGCTGACGTCAACGTACACAGACGTCAGTCTTTCAGCAAGGACACATTATGAGCGTGTGACGTAGATGTGTGTGAGACTGTCCACCAGCCTGCACTCGTTGCTTAAAGACAGTAAACTATATATTTTCCCCTTTTTTGTGCGTTGCTGTTTATTTATTGTGTTGGCCTTTCTCCCCGTGGAGCCTCCTGATGTGCTTAGCAGTAGGAACGCTGCCAGTGCCTGCGAGCGAATGCCCTGGAGCCTCAGCAGGAAACCTTGTGTCTGGTGTTAAATCAAACTACTCGCGCCTTGCTTCTATTTCACCACAGCGTGAACATTTAGCACAAATCGTATTGTTTCAGTGCGTGCTCTGTCTCAGGACTCATGCTGTGATTGTGTCTCTTCATCCGCAGAGCGACAGGTGTTCCTCGCCACATGGAAGGACATTCCGAATGACAATGAGTCCCAGTTTCAGATCAAAGACTGCCACCTCAACTCAGGTAATGAGGACTGGAAAGAGAAAAGAGAGTGCACTACCTGGCGAAGAACAGCTCCTCTATATGTGAAAATCACCCGACAGAGCAGTGGCGATCTCAAATTCAAATCCTCGCTAATGAAGCAAATTGTATTTGATGAGAGCTCGTCAGCTGCAGTCCCTATTTACGTGTGATAATTTACTTTCACACAAGCACGAGAGCAGCTGAGCTGGAGAAGAATTCCTAATGACAGCTTAATGGAGATTTCCCCCCACAGATTAAATTTCTTCTTTATGAACAAAGAGAGAGGGTTTCAATGTCCTACTGGGGCGCAGCAGCAAGACAGAGACTGAGAGGAGAAGATTATTCCGAATTAGTGACTGCATCTCTTCACCACAGGCAGCCGCGAAAGAGTGAAACATTAGGGCGTGATAGGGGAAAAAGTTCTCCACATTGTGGCTCATTTAATGACTGTTTAATGGCTGAGTACTAAAAATGAGCAGCAGCTTGTTCAGATAGTTAAAACAGCTAAAACGCCGAGTGTGTTGTGTTAATTTTTGATAATGTTCTCCTGAACAGATGCAGCCTCCAACAAACTGCAGGGTAGCAACGTCTTCACCATAGCCAAGCGTACGGTGGAGGGTCAGGACATGCTGTATCAGTCGATGAAACTCACCAACGGCATCTGGGTGCTGGCCGAGCTGAGGGTGCAGACAGGAAACCCGAACTACACGGTGAGTACTGTACTAGATGTATTAGAAATAACATTGAATTTATTCCACTGGGAGACGGTGACTAGTAGAAGATATTACACGACACGATGGGGGGGAAAAATAATTTGAAGTCATTGAAGTCTTCTTCACAAGAGTTCCTTATCTCTGAAGGTCATTTTTATACAGCTTCAAAAAAGGTCCAACTCCTTCTTATCCACTGTGCACAGACTGAACTCCTTTGTGTCTACCCAAACTTTCAAATCTTTTACTGTTTTTTGGGTGGCTGTAATTATACCCACCATAGTAACTAAAATCAAACGTGTTGATGTGTTTGGTTCTGGAGATCTGTCTGTATAAACGATGACGACATGTCATGGAAGATTGTTTTTCCGTGACTGAACTGAGATGCAAAGACATGGCAATACAAATTGCAGTAGCAATCATGATTTGCTTCACCTTCTCCGAGTTGGGTTGAAGCTTTGCTTCACTCGCTTGTTGAAGAGATTTCTACCTAGCATCTGCAACCAATTGCTTCTCCTCCAACTCCAACTTTAAGTGTAAGAGTTGGTTCCTCGTGTTGGTTGTGTTGCCAAAATATTTAAATTTCATTCGACACCTTGAAAATTGTCCAAATCCTGTTTGCCTTCAATTTCACGAAAGCCAAAATGCTTCCTTACGGTAGCTTTCAAAGCAGTGGGTGCCGCTTTGTCCATTTTCACGTGTAGCTCAAACATAAACAAACCGTGCATAAGAGAACATGCCTCATGCAAGGCGGTCATATTTGTAGTTTTCTATGTCTGTCTATCGCACATAATCCATGTTGATTGAATCATTGATTATGTTTCCCACCCCTGATGTACATTTCTGTATTCAGTGTAGAAAAGTTCCCACGTCAGCACCAAGTAGAGCCTGACTTGTTGAATTAAGTCAGTGTGACGGACGTAAATACTGTCATCACTGCACATTTTCCTGTCACGATGGAGACAAATGACAGATTGATGTGCAGTAATGAGCGAGCTGAAGGTGGGAGGCTGGGTTGGTTGTGCGTTGATTTGAAGTGTGGCGTTGGTACTGTGGACTCATTCTTGTGTTTGTGCACATTTCGTTGTCGTCTCTGCTTTGTCAGCGGCCCGTGGTCTCTGCGCATGATGGATTGTGTTTGGCTTAGAAATTCAGCATGACTGGTCCAGAACGATGACCTTGGTGTGACTCTCCTCCCTGCTCATCAGTCAGGCTGCTTTCAGATCACGTTTTGATTCATAAGGCGGCATTAACTCTATTTTTGTTTTCTCATGTCTAGACTCGTCAATTTATCAGTCACCCGGCTCGCACTTATTAAATCTTCTGAATTTTAAACAAGTTCACACCTTTCTCTGTTTCGCATGTCAGCGTGGAGCCTAACTCGATGCAGGAGATTTTAAGCTTGAGGAGCATTTCCGGAAATTAATTGACTGAACTGAAAACTAATTTTTACTTAATGTTTGTTTGTTGAATGTTTATTGGATGTCATATATTTTTCAGCTGGAAGCAGTGTGCATTTTTCATTTCCTCGCTCTTGATTCATTCCATTTTTATTTCCCCCGTGCGTCCATTTGTGGTGTAACCTCATTAATTCAGGGGGATTTTCTGTTCTGTACTCTTCTTGTCATTTTGATTTCATGTTAATTTTTAAACTCAAATTGCTCCTCGGCGGGACTGGAAAAGCTCCCCTACTTTTTTTTTTTTAAGCAGAGAGAAGACTTCCAAATGAACCGTGCTGCACGTACAGTGCGTACTCTGACGCTTGTCTCTCTGAGCTGCTGGCTGCTGCATGGTCCCTGCACTCTCTTGGCTTGGCAAGCCGAGCTACTAAAGCCTTTTTTGTCAGCAGCTATTTTTAGATCTGAAGAAGTACAGCTTTGGCACAGTGTACTTTCTGGATTTTATTGTGCTTCTGGATAAATAATTTAAAAAATTCATGATTGGAGACGTACAAAAGCAGTTTTTTTTTCTGCCTTGATGTCTTACTACTTATAGATGTGTCCTAGTTACACACTCTGTAGCTACAGTGTTAATGGACAGTTGCCCAGTGTTGTAGTAAGGTTTTGGTCTCATTTCAGAGTCGACCTGATTTTACTCAGTCTTGTCTCAGTCTTAAAGACTGACTAAGACAGCTGGAAACGTGCCTCATGTTGCCTACATGCTACCGCCGCTTCTTCAGCCTCCTGGCTAATCTAAAAATCTAAAAAATAAAGGAGCTCACAGTCGGACAGTAGTAACATGGTGAACAGCTCATGGAAGATGGAAAAACCTTCAACAGCAACAAGTTGTGAACAGCACATCGACATATCACCAGCTTGACCGGTTGATATGTTGAACTTGTCCAGCTGTTTGGAAACAACATTAGTTCTTGCTTGAAGTCCAATATTCACACTTCTTGGTCTCCAATAACTCCTGAGGGAAATATCTGGCTCTCTCTCCACTATATTTCACCAGCTAGTGGCTAATGGTGTTGTCTGGTTCTGGGCAGGTAGTGTACAGTTTGTTGTTAGAGCTGTCTGCTGCTGCCAAACAGGAGAGTGAACCTTAACAGTAAACCAGGCAGCAGAACAAATAACTCTAAAGAAGCGCTGCAAGTTCAAGTGACGATTCTCTCTAGGTTCATCACTTTGTCCTTTGATACATTTAATCTAAAAATGTCGATTAGAGCCGCTGTAAGTCTCTGACTTCCATCGCAGCTCATGTATACTTTATAGTTTTTATAGCGGTGAATTGGGACAGCGCTTATCTTTTTGACATGAAGCATGGCATCTGCCGTTTCCTGTCCCCATGGCAACTACGCAACCAGTGATGTGGTTAAAGTGAGTTTGAACACAGAAAAACTGGCCACCGAATTGCAGCTCTACACACAAATCTATCCGCTGTCACTGACCGCTTCCTCGCATGTTAAAACAAGGAACACGTACACCCTGAGAGTCTATAAATTCAGCTTTCTTTAGAGACTTTGCAGTATCATTATAACCCTTTTAATATCTCAGAAATAGAGCAGTGTTACAAATCAATGAGATGCTACTGTGTGCTATTATTAAAGGTATTAAATTAACTGGATTAACCAAAAACATACACAACTGTCTGGTTATTTTATCCATTTAAAAACGAGCTACATCTGAATAAAATCAAATTACATAACAGAGGACTTTGTGTGTGTTACTGCATCAGGGAGTGTAGCAGCTCCACAGTCCCATTAATGCAGGTTTTACAACGACCCCTGCAGCCATGTGAATCTGTGCGTCACTCCGTGAAAAAGAAAGACCTACGTCACATTTTGTCACTGTGTCAACATCTTGACACTTAGAGTTCACGGCCACACACGCATTCAGATGAAACACCCTCCTTCATCTTTACTCATCTCTCATTTTCATGTCTCTGAAGCGCTAATATAATACTAATACTCCAGCAGCAAGCTTGAAGCTGAACACATGAATGGCGCAGTTCCTAATAGCAGGTTCTACACAGTGACACCAGCACCCGCGTTTCCTCATATCTCCTACCCCATGCCGACTGCAGAGCGGCTGCCTAAATGTTGCCAGCGGCAGCATGCATTAGTAAAGAGCTCTGAGCACGCGGAGACAGCACTTAAAGAGCTGTGCAATATTATTTCTTTATTCCACTGCAGCTCTTTGACACACACCACGACACACTCCCATCATCTTTGTCTTATCTTAATGTCCATTAATTATTAGAATGGTGCCAGAGAAAAGAGGAAACTTTGACACCTATGACAGGAAAAAAAACAACAGCACGACTGAAAGCCGTACTTGGAGGTCGTATTCTCAGATCTAGTTCCTCATCTTTGTGTTGTTTGTCGCAGAGGCCCCGTACTCGTTATCTTTAGCAAACTTACACTATGACCCCCTCCCAGGCTGTTTTCCAGTGCGATCCAAAGAGATGAAAGCTGAAAGAACAACACTCAGTTGGAGTGTGTTTCCATCAGGGCATGAAAAATTGAGGTTGTTTTCTTGAGTTTTCCACATCATCAAAAAAAACCTGTTTGTTATTCAAGGCTCCATTTGTCATAGGTGGGAAAGCACAGCTGGTTTTGATTGTGCAGAAATTAATTATTGACATATTTGGAAATATTAAGACTCACCGTTTAGTGTGACATCATGATGATATCTGTCCTGGTACAATTATTTCAAATCTCCAGCTGCTGTCTGTTTCTTGATCTGTCAGTTAAAAAAAACTGACTTGGTGAAGCCGTTTCAAATTTTTAAACCTGCTCCCAGCTGAGAATCACATCAAAGAGCGGAGAGGCTGCCTCCATATTCCCCAGTGTGTTTATGTATCTATATTTCTGTCGATGTGTTTTTCTTTTCTCTCCTTGTCTCGTCTACTAGACTTCTGCTTCTTAACCATTTTCATTTATAAGATAATATAATATATTGATCCCACATCGGGGAAATTCACTTGTTACAGCAGCTCACAATATACAAGGTGGATGAGAAAGATACTCATAACTAGAGCGAGTCCTTCCTGCAACGACCTGGTTCTGACTCCAGCCTTTGGTCCAACGGATGTTTCCTTTGCTGCGTGTCGTTCGCCCCCGCCCCCTGTCTCTCTCTCTCTGCTCTCCTGTCTGTCTTCTCCTGGCCGCTCTCACAAGTTGAAATCCGTCCAGAGTTCCCAGCGAGTCTGAAACGAGTTCATTCAGCCACATCTCTGTGATGCTACGCTCTCCATACTCTCTCTGTAAGCCTGGTTAGCGGTGCTAGCTCCTCCATCTTATTGAGGAGAGATCTTACGTTCCCCATGATAACAGACTTGTTACTGTCTTTGCCGGGCGCTTAGATACAGCTCTGCATCCCGGTCTTCTTCTTATCACTTCGGCATGGATCACAGATAATATGCTAGTACTAACATATATACCAACTTCACCTAATTTTATTGTACGGTTTGTGATTGAAATGACTCCTGAGTCTATCATTTTAAAGCTTTCTGTGACTTCATGTGTCTCAGTGTCCTGTGTTGACGTTAACAGCAGTGTTGCTCTCCTCTCCCTCAGGTCTCTCTGAAGTGCAGAGCTCCGGAGGTTTCCCAGTGTGTGTTCCAGAGCTACGAGGCGATGCTGAAGAACTGAACTGAAGACTGAACACCCCTACATCCACCCAGCCGCTGCCCTTCGCCGACTCCTGGCACTTTCTTCTGCTATCCCTCACCTGACCTACAACTTCACGCCGTGCAGGAGCCACTTCCTGCTGTGTTGTGTCTGGAGGCTGCACTCTGTGTGTCATTCAGCTGTTTAATTAGGATGGTTAATGATGTTTTTTTGGCCCATTTTAACCCCATTGATGATTTCTTTTTCTTTTTTTTTCCCCCTGCAAGACTACAGACATTTCTGGGTCACTGTGTTTAGCTTCCCTGTCCCTCTTTAGTGTTTGTTCACACACAATTTTCAGTTTCATTATCTCATCATATATTTTCTGAATGAGCGCCCTAAGCGGGTCCTCCACTCGTCCCTGCTGGGGCCCTCCTTTTGTTGACCTTTACTCTGCTGGAGACAGACGGCTGTATGACTTGCATTCCCGTGACTGTTTCCTCTGCATGAGGCTGTTTAATCATCGTCTAGCCCCATTTCTCTGCAAATTGGAGTCTATTTTTAGCATCTGCAATCAGCAGGTGAGGCATCACCGTCGGCATATTTATTTAGGGTACTTTTGATTAAAACGCGGCAGAAAAAGGCTTTAACCCTCCCTCCGAGTGTGTGTGTGTGTGTGTGTGAAGTGAAAGTTGGCTGTCTGGGCCTTTAGAAGAGACACATAAATACTTACAAACTACATTATTGTTGTCATTTTGTAGAGTTTTCTTTAGCGTCTGTGGTTAGCAGTGGGGTCGGATCCTCTGCGAGCAGAATGTCTGAAGTGTGCTTGGAAACTTGTTTGTTGGTGTGTGATTTTCTTTTAATTTCTACATCAATATCTGGACATTTTATAGACTAGCAGCAGTTGTCCGCTGCCTGCTCTCTTACTTAATCATTCCATGGTTTGATTTGTGTTCGTAGTTTTGTTTAGTCTGCATGTGGCAAACTGGGAGAGAGCCTCAGGTGTTGAGGATTTTGTATCAGCTGCTCCCCACCCCCTCTCCTGCGTCAGTGACAGCCACTCGGCCTCTCTCTCTCTTCCACTTTGCTCTCTCTGTATCCTCATCGCAGCTTTTGGAGTACCATGGCCACCTGAGATGAAGGCTCAGGTGAGATATCTCTAAACTTCTGAGTAATAAGTGTACACGCAGGTAGCACACTGTGTTAGTTGAACAACACCCGGTATCACTGTTTTACCTGCAGACTCTAGATTAACTGGTCTACTTTTCCCCCTCCCGAGTCATGACACTGAAGCCCTTTTTATCGGCTCTACAGGATGTATGCACTTTTGCTAACGCCTTGTAAAGATTACAACAGAGGTGGCTGTGTATTCTGAGTGTGTCTTTGTGTGTGGTGACGGCTGGTTCATATAAAATGCTGTAAAAAACAACAACAACAACAAAAACGTTTAATCAGATGCTTTTGATTGACATGATTTTGTTCATTGTGTGTACATCATTTGAAAAAGAACTATTAAAAGTGTTGATAAATTCACATGTTCAGTCTTTTCTTCAGTAAAGTCAAAGTCCCACAGTCACAGGAAACTAAAACATTATCTCAGCAAGTGTCTCAGATTGGGCAGCCCTCACAGCTTTTGCATGCAAAGTCTCGCTGTTGTTCAACCCTGAACCCTGAGTGAAGTCTCTGGGTTTATCCACAGCCGAGTGCATCTCTGAGGCAGCACAGCTCCTCTGAAGCGGTGACAGGGTCTTTGAAGTCTGAGCTGCTTGGGAAAGCTTAACAGGGATATCGTCCGCCGCATCTCCCCCGATGGAGAAGACAAACATCTCTGCTCCTCTGCGAACGATCAAAGTCAGCCGCAGACTCACTGAGCAGGAACAAGTCAGTCGTTCAAAGCTGTGAGAGGTGACAGTTCTGTATCGATCCGGGGTGATGAAAATGTTCCAAAAGGGGGCGCCGCTGCATTGCATTTTTGGAAAAGAACAATATTAACCAGGGATCATTGTGTTTTTACACTGAGGATAGAATTACACGAGTGTAAACAGAGTCTGTAGCCACGATTTTGAAAATACAGCTAAAAAAAGGTCCTAACTTATTTTGATTTTCATAGTTAACTCTACAGTTTATTTCCCAACATGAAGCACTTGTTGGCCTAAAAGGAATCAGCAGTATTTATATATTTAATAAATGATTTATAACCAGTGGATGACAGAGTATAAGTACCTCAAAATAACACTAAGTACAGTAGTTGAATGTATTAGTTGTTTGTACTCTCTCTGTGATGTAGTTGCACTTACTGAGTCTAAAACATGCTGGAACCAGCCTTTAAATAATTCAGCAAACTCGGTTGTTAAAACCTCAAATTTTCAGACGAATTACAAGAACATGACCTCAGTGTCCTTTAGGTTTTCTATCGCCCTGAGTCCTGTGCTACGGACACAGTCCATTAAAGATACACTTCTGACTTCTGAAGGTTGAAAACATTGAAGCACTGCACATAATCTACACAATACTATGCAGTCTTTGAAGACAAAGCTAGTGTATGGACGAACATACATATGAAGTGAGTGATTTAGAGAATACAGATAAAATGTCACATGCAATCTGTGCGAATAAACACATAAATTCACATCAAACTATGACGCCATAAGCAATCAATCACATTTTCTCGCTTTAAGACGTCCATGATGCAAACAGGCTCCTCGCTGCTTTATTTACGACCTTTGAGTGCCACTTTATCTGCTTTATAAAGGGTTTATATGTTTAACTAGTGGCTCCATAAATAGTTAATGAGTCATTTACCGATGATTTACAGGTTGGTTCTAAGCCATTTGTAAAAATGTTTTTTGGGTTGCCAGGTTGTAAACCCTTTCTGTCTTTCTGCTGCAGCAGGATATTACCTTTGTGTTTCATCCCCTCCCCTCTCGGACAGTTTGAGCACTTATTTGAAAAGGGGCTGCAGAGAATCTGGTCCAAAAAACATTTATTAATATTTACAGCTGCAGACCTGATGCATTGTTACAAAGATCATTTTCATAATGGATTACTAATGAATCCTAATGGATTACTAACATTTCTAACAGCAAAGAAGAGTGTGGACTCCTGTGGGCCACTGCCCCCCTTCTGTATGCTACCTCAGATACCAAACAGTGTTCCTCCTAAAATATGTACTGTGTACACAATATCAACCAAAATTAATAAATAATTCTAGATATATTTTGACACAAAGCCTCTCTAGAGGACTCAAGGCCCTTCTCCTGTGTCAGTTCATATTGTGCTTTATTGTTGCAAATGACAGAGTAACCTTAATAAAACTACTGTACCACTATAATCACCATGTACTGAATCTGTGGACTTCTGTGGAGGCTCCTGAAGATCTGGGGTCAGTTTCTGACCTCCCACACAACTAAATATATTTATCAAAGTAAAGTTGAGGTTCTTGTACTTTGTGTACTACTGTATACTTTTGGAAGCCGTTATTGTACTCAACATAAGTTACCAGTTACTTCGCAGATTCAGATTTTTAATGCAAAATATGATTAAACTAATAAATCATGATGTATTATTACAGATTTAGCTGCCCAGTATTTATGAAATTAGCTCCACTTTTACCAGCTGTAACATTATTGATGAACACATTATTCAACTGCTTGTCTCTTGGTGCAGAAGATTCTTCCTATCACACTGCTGTATAGTTACTTTTACATGTTAAGGACCTTATTGTGCATCTCTTTGTATTAGTGGTAAGTAATTATATTTGATAAAACCACCATAAAATCATTTCCACATATTGAATGTGTGGTCTTTGGGGCCTCAGGGGGTCTTAGGGTTGGAGGATAAACACCAATAACGCTGTTGTATGTTGTTGTATTAGTAAACGATACATTTTCCATTAATAAATTCATTACTTGCAGCTTTTAAACCCTTTACATGCGGTGTCTTATTAAGTGTTTCTATGAGATGAAGCCGAGGTTTCATGCTCCTCATCCTGCCTCATGTTTACTCCTCACACCTGTCACTGAGTGGATCTGTGATGCTGCCATCCAGCTGTGATTGATGGGAAGCATCGCCCGGTGCCCTGGCCCGAGGACCCTCTCCAATAATAAGTCGTGTCCCTGAGAGATATGATGCTCAGCCTTGCGCCGCTTCTCCATGACCCTCACACTGAGATGATGTATGGCGAGTGTGTGGGCCTATACTCCTTTGCAATTTATGTGCGGCGTATGGGAGCTCAAAGCTTTCACACGCCTTGCGCACGACATGATCCTATTGGACGAGCAGGGCAGGGGAGATAGAGAGAGAGAGAGACAGAAGGAGATAGAGAGAGAGAGAGAGAGAGAGAGAGAGAGAGAGAGAGAGAGCAGTGTTCACCATCTCCTGTCTCTCCAGCGGCAGACACACAATGCTCGTTAACAGGCTCCAGATGCCTTTACAAAAAACGCGCGTCTGCACGCTGCCTGGATCACCTCTTCTCTTTTGAATCGCGCACTTGAATCTGTCTGTCTGTCATCGAAGAATAATTAAAAAAAAAAAAAAAAAACAAGATTATGGGGTCGCCTGCGGTCTCAAAACACGTGGGAAGCTTATTTGCGAGGCTGGAGGCTGCGCGCCCGTCCTCCCTCCTGTGATGGAGGAGCGCGGTGGTGGTGCATCGGTGGAAATGAGTGAGTAGGTGCGGGAGGAGATAATCAATGAAGACACCGAGGGCTCCTGTGCGTTTGGACAAGGTCAGAGTCTAGACTGGGCGAGATTATGTCCATGTGGAGACAACAAGCAGGGACTTTTACGCTTCCTCTGAGGGGACGAGGTCGCCTGGGGATGTCCCCTGAAAACCAAGAGTTTCTCTCCGTGCGTCCGATTGCGGAGGCAGCGAAAATCCCTCCATCTGCATGATGATGGTTTCTTTTTGAGAAAACCTCCGAGCTGACATGGATCCCTCAGCCTGGAGATAAAGTTTCTCCTCTCTTTGCTCGATGATTTGCTCGCCGCTCGTTTCGATTATTACGCACAGTTGAACCCGGTTCATGTGATTTAAGAGGCTGCTTGTCAAAAGGAGGAAAGAGGAGGTGGGGTTAGGTTTGAATTCCATCAGAGCAGCAACCAAACAGCGGCGGCCAGCTGTGCCTCTGGACGGTCACATCTGTCGTTGTTGTCGTCGCTGTCCATGGTGCTCAACTCGTGCTCCAGGAATGGTGGAGACGCTGAGTATCGCAGTCATCGGTGCTCCCGGAGTGGGGAAAACTTCTATAATCCGCCAGTTCATCTATAACGATTTCTCGGAGGTGTACACACCGACCAGGAGCAGATATGTGTACAGACCCTCCGTCATACTGAACGGGAACATGTATGAGTTGAAGATTTTGGACGTCCCGCCAATCTCCTCCTTTCCATCAAGCTCCAGTCAGGTATAATGTCCTCCTCCAAAAAGATTTCACTTTATTAGAGGCTTCACATTTATGTCATTTCACCCATCTGCTCTCAGCCAATGGTATTCTTCAAAGACACACATTTTATTTATTCTTCCATCACTATCATATGTCTCTAGTCTAGTAGTTGCTATGGAGACCCGTCTGACTTAAAGCCTGTAAAGGAGAGCTTCACTTTGACGTTGTAAACTCTCTCTCTCTCTCCTTCACCCCCCATCACGGGGGGGAGGAGAAAGAAAGCCAGCTTGCATATTGCTGTCTATAAATCATGACATGTCCTCTGCAGGATCCTGAACCCAGAGCAAATATATGCAGATCAAGTTGATGGCAGTGGTGACTGTCTTGGCTCACATGCACATAAAATAATAGCAAAGGTTTGTGCTGCAGGCGTACAGCCACAGCACCTGGTTAAACCTCCTCTCCAATTTAAAAATAGAACAGACTGGCCTTTTATTCATGGCCACAGGTCATATGCCACACCTCATTAGTCAGAGACACATCTGATTGCAGGATCATAGCAAAAAAAAAAAAAAAGCAGTGTAGTGTAGCTCCAAATGCCCAAGGTTTGTAGTCACTTTGGAAAGCAGATCTGTTGCTCTGTATCCGCCAAGAATAGGGGATAATGAGGAATTATATAAAGCTTTGTTGTAGATTTTCATCTCTGGGAGTTTGAGTCTGTCTTAAAACAACACCAAATGCTCATATTACGCATATTAAAGCATTATTGGATGCTAGAGTTGTTTTTCTTGTCCATACTGGCTTTTTATTCTGTGCAAATATGGATTTTAAAGTTGAATATGATGAGACAAAGAAGGAATTTTATACCAGAATGTTAAAACTTTGGAAGATATCCACTTGATATCCAACTTATACATTTGTACATGTGTGCTGGTTGTTCAAAGTTTGGAAAAACATCAGTATCATTTGTAATTTATGTTGTCTCTGGTCTTTTTCTCCAAATACTGGTATCTTGTGAGCCTGTTTGTTCTGGGAATATTATCCCAGGTCACTTAGATTGAGGTGGGATGGGATCTCTTCACAACCTGTATGGAGAAGAGTGACCAAAATTTGTTTCAAGGTACATGTGAGTGTTGTTTTTAGTCAAAAAAGTGCAAAAAAAGAGAAAAAAGTATGAATTTCATGTGTGTTTGAGTGTGAAAGGCTCTTAGGTTTTTAAACAACGTGCACCACTCCGAGCTGTATTGACTCAGAGGTGTGTTTTTGACTGCTGCCCATCGCAGCCTCCCAGGTGGAGAGGCTGCGATGCTTTTCAAGATAGAAATCTCCAAGGTCACCACACCTGACTCTGCTGCTGCTTCAGCTGCTGCTGCTGAACATTTCCCTCCTTCTTTCCCCTTCAGTGTCAGACATAGCTACACAGAAGAGGTGCCACTGAGAAAATGAGATCAGGCCAAGGAGGAGACAAAAAAAAAAAAAAAAAAAAGTGTTGGTTTGCTGTGCGCTCTGGAAGTCTGGCGTTAACACAGAAAACATCAGACAGGCAGGCTGAGAGGGCCAGAGCGATCATCCTGTCAGGGCTTCTGCAGAATTACATGTAGCTGTTCTACTAGATTAAACATTTTGTTTGAGAGTGTTAAGAGGTCTGCAGAGTGCTCTATTCTTCCCTGCCCACAGAGACCGTCCGTAAAGACGGATTGAGTTAGTTTCTCCTTCTGCTAAATGATGTGTTTAACCCCCACCGGGGAACGTGTCGGCTGGTGTGAGGAAAAAGCGGGATGAATCTCATGAGTTGGTGTGCGTGAGTGTCTGAAAGGGTTGAGTCACATGAGAAAGCTTTCAAGCGCACACAGCTTGATATCATGCTGTATCATACAGTGTGAACATTTCATGCTCGTTTCAGAGTGTAGAGCAGCCTTTTTGTTGAAGGCACACAGGCAGAGGAAACCATGAGCCGAGTGCTGCCACAACATTTCTATCAGATAGATTTATGGTTAATCATTTGCTAAAGGAACGACCCTAAGAGGCCCGTTGTACCTTTTCTATTCTGTTATGTCCTGTGCTTGTTCAGAAGCTTTTGCTTTGTCTGGCGACGAGCAGCCACTATGATGATCCACGGGGCATTTCTTTGACTCACCGGTTCTGCTCTGTATTCCCCCCCCCCGTGGGCAGAGAGATGTATCCTGGGTCAGGGGCAGTGGACACAATGAGCGGCACGAAATGAACCTGATTGAAATTTACTTGCGCCACACAGCAGATTGAATTAAAGCGCAGTTCCCTGCTTGGAATACTGAGGGGACAGTAGGCATTTTCTGCAGTCAATTAGAAAGGTTAGACAGAGTTTAATGGACAGCGTCATAGTAAAGGGTTACCAAATGAGGTTTTATAATGTCCTCTGAAATTTGTGATGAACAAGCTGCAGAATGGAGTGAGTCAATACGCCTCCATGCTTATGCAGCGTGGCAATTTCTCATCAGTTCAGATTGTATTTGAAAGAAGAAGAAGAGTAATGTTCTGGCAGGCTATTGTGACCTCATTTTAACCACATAGACCATAGCCATTTTTATTCTTTCCAACACTGGAGACAGTCAAGACTCCTATTATCTTACTGTGAAGCCGTGAAGGTGTAATGATTTGTTTGCTTTAGCGGTATTCCTGTCTGTTGCTGATAGCGTTGCGTTGAGAGAGCATCTGTAACAGTATGTCAATAGGATGTGATGACAGATGGATTTAAGCCTGACAGGGGATTCAGCAATGATTTATCTTGTTCTTTTTCTTTTCTTTTCTTTTTTTTTGTTCTTGCCATCGCGTATCTCCATGACTTCCTCCCACATGAAATACTCCCTCTCCCCCTTCCTGCTCTTTCTGGACATTTTTCTCAGTTATCTCTGTCGATACTGTGTCTAATAACAATTATTGCATGTCGTGTCACGCTTTGTGTAGTTTTGACTCTCACGCTGGAGAAATATGATGTGTGCATCTGCGAAACCAGCATGAGGCGAGGCGTACAAACTATTTACGTGTTTGTGTGTCCAAGTGTTTTGCTTGCATCAGTTGCTAGTTTTATTGGTGTCTTTGTAGACAGCTGACAGCTGTAAGTGAAATGAATCCTTCTGTGTTCTTACAATAGAAACATTGAAATGAATTGTAACCAATTCAACATTTTTGGAAATACACTTGTTTGCCTTCTTTCCAAAAGTTAGATGACAAAATTAGCACAAAATAATAAAAATAGACATAAAGACTTAAAACAAGGGGAAACAGTTAACCTGGTTCTGTTTAAAAGAAACAAAATCTGCCTAACAGTGAAATGAAAAAAAAAAATGTTATCTTGTTTATGTAATCCATAAAAAAAGAGATCACTGCTCCAAGACACAAAACCTTCTGTAAAACCACAAATGGTCATTTTACCATTTGTTTTTATACAGATCCAACAAATGGGACATTAACATTAGCTATAGAGGTGCTGGTAGGTGGGTTTTCTTTCACTTTTTTGGACAGAACCAAGCAGCAACATCTGTGGCTGTGAAGTGAAGCCAGTGTGGAGGTGACAAAAACTGCCCACTTGACGCTGGCTACAGTATAGATCCCATGTTAAAATGTCCGTCTTAGAATGGGCTAGAACTAACCAGTCTACTAAGCTCAGCTCACCTTTAGTGGTGTCAGTCTTCTCATCGAGCCTTAGCTTCCTTCAACTTGTGTGAAGTGGTGTTAGCTCCTTAAATCAATAATTTGTGACTATATTTGCCGTATTGATCCTTTTATAAGTAACATTTAGTGATTGGGCGCAAGACACCAGCAATAGATCCTCTCCATGACTCAAAAAAACCCCCAAACATAAATCCTACAGATTTAATGGTTGCCCGGTACAGGTCAGCATTAAGTAATGTGAGTTTCATCCCCAGGGGATGTAATAGATTTTAATTGTAAATCAGCCAGCGTGGCCTATGTGTGACATATCTCTAATTGCTCAGCACCCTTCCCCCCACCAGGTTACGCCGGCCTCCCTCCTGTGCTTGAGTATTGATCCATCACAACCACTCATTTCAGTTAAGCTGCCCCCGTTAATATCAGGAGACATGACGGGCCTGCGGTTGTCACGGAGACGTGTTCTGTTTGGCTCTTGAGGAGCGAAGGACGAGATGCTCTTTTTGTCAAGAAGACCGACTGGTGGATGCAGACAGTGGCACCACACTTTCACATTCACGCTTCCACGAGCACACTCTCCCGTCTCCGCGAGCGCACACAAATAAACATGCCCACACATGCATCTTAAATGCATTTGCTGCACTCTTCTTCTTCTTCTTTTTCTTTTGTGTTTCGCCTCACGTGTTTGGGTTTTTTGAAGAAGTGGTGTTGCTGTTTCTAGCCCCTCCTCCACATTTAAAAACAGGACTTGGATGACAAAGAGATATGAGATGAGAACACAAGCTGCTATTTTTAGCCTGACAGGGATGTGAGGCTGCAACTGAAGCCAATGTGTGCATCTCACGTTGACAATTGCCTCAATTACCAGAAAAGGATTACCTGTGATGATATGTTGTGTTATCTCTATGCGTATTTTCCAAAGGTTGTTGTTGTATTGAACCCTCTACAGTAGAAATCATTTCTTCTGTGGCATATTTTTCCCTGCCTCTCTGGAGAGAGACAGGAAAATAATCACATTTATACCAGTGCCCCCTTACTTCCTCCCTTCCTCTGCTTTCTCTTTCAATTTTGATGGCAGCGATCTTCACAGGCCACATCGGCTTCATTATCTCCCTGCCAATGTGTGAGGCTGTTTCCTCACACTCACCTAGACACAAACGCTACCTTCCAAATTGAATAAGGCAAATTATTCCTCACTGACACAGATGTGTTAATGTTGTCATCATTAGAAGTTACACTGATCACCGCCTTGCTCCCTTAGCCACCCCTGTCTTACTGTACATTATCAGCTGATCTTGTTTGAGCAGATTGCCTGTAAAGCATGTTGATTTGAAAAGCATATTTTCCTTCTCCAACCTTGAGAGCAAAGTAATTAGATATCTCTCACGCTCCTATTTCGAGTTGCACAAGCTGTTGCAGGAGGTAGAACAAAACGTAAACAACACATGGAAAATTACTTCCATCAGATCAGTCATCGCTGGAAGAGCTGCTACGAACCAGGGTCACGTTAGCTCCATGCTAATTAGAGGCATAAAAATGAAGAGAGGTCTGATAATCAGCACTTTTCAAAGCAGCACAGTGGAACAAACAGAGCTCAAGAGACGGCAAATCATCTGTGCCTGTGCAGGTGCAGCAGTCAGAGAACACACAAAGCTAAATTATTTACTACGATGAGCAGGACAGCTTTGAAAATCATGACAATATATGAAATAGATAGTGATGGGAATTTCGTCTCTTTTTGGAGAGCCGGTTCTTTTGGCTCTGCATAGTATAAGGAGCCGGCTCTTTCGGCTCCCAAACGGCTCCTCACATTTTATTAATTGGTTTTATTAATTAATTATTATTATTATTTTGTTATTATTGCTGTTATTATTATTTTATATCTTTAAATGTTATTATATTTTATTTTATTTTTGACATTGTAAAGCACTTTGGTCAGTGCATGCGGTGTAAAAATGTGCTATATAAATAAAACGTACTAACTATTTAATTAATTTATCAACCAAAATAATGCAATAATGTAATAAATAACGTCTCTCGTCTCCCTCCTGTCGTGTTTGTCCTCCGCGACCGCTCTGTGTGTGTGTGTGTGTGTGTCTGTCACCCCTGCCTTGGATGCTGCTATACATAATTTCACCAATTACGTGCAGCTTTCACACAAAAAAAGTGGAGAAAAAAAAGGTTTTTCCCCGCTAGTTTTTTTTTCTTCCACTTTGTTAATTGAAAGCCGAACGTGATTGGTCAAGATGTGTGAGAACAGGCATGGCATGAGGGAGAGTGTCAGGGAGAGGAGACAGTGAGGCACAGAAGGGGGAAAAAAACAAAATCAACTCCCAACGAGGAGCCAGCTCCTGTCGTTCACTTCGAGGAGCCGGCTCTTAGAACCGGATCGTTCGCGACCGACACATCACTAGAAATAAACAACTTCAGCAGCCGTCATATACGGATTATGTTGGTGTTTTAAGGTTAAGCTGTTAAGAGATTAAACTCCTAAAGGATCCACACAAAATTACACAACCTCAACCAAACTAGACCACCAATACAACACTGCAGAAACAAAACTGTTAAATGAGTTGACACACAGTTCACAAGGACAGCAACAGACCAATCTGCTATTACTGAAAGTGAGTCCAGCACTTTGACATGACCTCTGTATATCTCTGCTGCATTACAGTTTACAGTTTTTAGAGTAGAGTATTGTCTGCTTGCTTGTCTGCTAAATTATAACGAGAATAAAACAGAATTGGACTGAATTGACTTAACCTGCACACAGTTCCTGACAGCTTCAGAGTCTCCAGACCCTTCATTAGCAGAGTGTGTGTGCACCACAGAGGTTATGTTGACACCCTGTCTGTTCATCCCTTGATCCACTGCTGCGGCTGTTTTTCCACTTTTTGACATTCTCTCTCAGCGTTCGTTTTCTCATTTCCATCCCTCAGCCGTCCTGAAGTTCCTCCGTTTTCCTCTCTGTCTTTTATCTGATCAAATGCTCATAAATTCATTGCATGTTGTCACAGGCTGTGGCGGATGGGTTTGGCAAGAGCTCTGGGAAACACAGCATGGATCGAAGAATTGATCAGCGTGTTTCTGTTGCAGCGACAGATCCCACAGTAAGGTGCAAATGTACCTACTCATGCCGTGTGTTTTTAGTACAGTTTGAAACTAATTACTGCATCACGAAGCTTAACCAAGCAACAGCAACAGTTAAACAGTTGTATGTGCTCCTCTTTCCTCTGTTTGCTTATCTCTTATGAGCTGTAACCTCTGTCATTGTCCTTGAACACTGCTAGGACTCACCGATCAGTGCTTACTGCTGAGCAGTCACCATGTTTTATGATTTTCTTCGAAGCTGTGAGGCTTCCAGAGCCATGTCAGCTTGAACAATTCACATTCGCTGAGCAGTAGAGGCAGGCAAACTGACTTTTTAGCCAAAATGCTTTAGCATAATTACATAAACACACACCACATGCTATTCAGCTGGCTGCTCTCTACTATTATTGTCCTCTGTTGGTATGTGCACCACACGTTGGCGGATCTGTGTGGCTGTTGGAACAGCATCACTTTCAGCTAAATGTTAAAATTGCTCAAATGTGCTTTTATTGTGTTAAATAAACTAAACTAAATGCTAACATGATGTTAAGCGGATAATATTTGCCACGTTCACCATCTTAGTTCAGCGTGGTATCGTGCTAACGTTTGAGAAAGTAGGAGTTTAAAGGAACTGTGTGTAATTTCTGGCTCCAAAAATATAGGGGGCAGTATTTCACCTCCTCACCCCCTCCAGATTGGTTATAGTTAAACATGTAATAAACCTTGCAATGTCTTCAAAAATGTGTAGTTTTCTAATTTACCAAACTTTCATTACAATACTGCCAAGTGGTTACGATATGACTGCAGGATCATTTATGTTTATTCGCGTGAGTGAGTAGTACTTACTAACAGATCCTGCTGCGATTTGATTGATTTGATGGTGATTTGTCTAAATTTATACTTTGTCGGGTCTGTCAACAAGGCGACAAGCAGACCAACCCTTGTTTGGATCAATTAAGTACAACCGATAACTGGAACATACGTATTTTACTTAACATTTAGTCACTTTCTTGCTTACTGTTTTTCTGCAAGCAGTCTCATTTTTTTTGTCCTTTCTCTGTATAAATAGTTGCATCATCGCAGCTGCAGACAGGTTGAGAAGTGTGAGTTAAGACAAATCAATTTTTTTTTATCCCCAAAATTGCTCTACTTCTGCCAGTACAAAGCTCCGGATCAGAGCAGATGATTTTGGGGTGATTCAAGGTGTTTGTTGTTTACTCCGGCTCTGCTGAAGCCAGGGTTGGCTCACAACACCTCTGTCCCTTTTCCCTGTCTGTAAACCCAGTTCTCTACATCTTTGCCTTCATGTTGGACTGAGGGCAGACTCAATGCTACAGTGACTCACTCGAGGCATAAGTGAAGTGGTGCTGCAAGAAAGTGCAAGCTGATCCTATGTATAGACACATTTTGACACATAACATCATCGTTGTTACCTCTTCAAGTTCTGTTGATAATGTTTCTTTGAATGTTTTCATGAACTATAATTCTTAACTCTTTTAATATCTTAAGTTATGCAGGCATTCAGACATAAACAAAGTTGGACAGATAAGAGATTGGATTTGGTCCTGGCAATCTATCCAAAAGTTGTCATGTTGCTCAAAACCACAAATATTGACGTCATGATGGCGCTCAGGACAGTCTTTACTTTACATCTAGTAGATGTTGAGATATTTCACAGGATAAAAAAAATGTTTTACTTACAGGTGGTGTTGGATAAAAAGTCAGAGGATCATCAGTTGTTGAGATATTTCAGTCTAGAGCCACTGCTATGTTTGTATATTTATGTATTTTCTCTCTGCATGTCTGTCCTGTAGGAGTGGCTGGATTTGCGCTGCAGAGGTGTTCGCAATGCCAACGCCTACATCCTGGTGTACGACATCTGCTGCGTGGAGAGCTTTGAATATGTCAAGATGATCAGGCAGCAGATAGTGGAACACAGGTATGGTCATCCGCTGACAGCGTGTTAACTCTCACATGTGATTTCTAATAACATCACCCGTGTCACGCATCTGGAGACACCATGCAATTTCACAGCCCGGGCCACAAAGCGAGTACAATTACACGTTTGTGACAGTGTGACAGTGATAGATAGTCTGCTCGTGGTGTATCTTTTAATTCAACACACTCCTCCCTGCATGCTGATAGTTTAGTAATGACAACTGATTCTGACATTTCTGCACAAGAGCTTGATTTTTTAAAAGATAATTTTAGGATATTTCTGCCTTTAATGAACAGAATAGAGAAGAACCAGGGGAAGATCCAGTACAAGTCAGGGTTTGAATCAATACAAGAGCAAAAAAAGGACCCAACATCACCTGCTCTATCAGCCTCACTGCATCCCGCCTGCATATTTTTACATACTGAAAGGTGCAATCAGTGGCCTCGTTTGTTCTGCTGTTGTACATGTCCAAAATGCCACTGCGCAGATCGCCTTCACCTTCCCATGGTTCCAAATGTGTTGCCATGAATGTTTATGGTCCATGACAGAAAAACCATTATCACCAGCACCTGGGAGAAGGGAGCGAGGGAGGGTGAATGCGAGAGGAATGGAAAACAGGGGAGATGTGTAATCAAAGGACAAAGATCTATGGTCAGACTGGAAGAGGGTAGGAAAGAGCGGAGAAGGGACAGATACTGTATATTAACTGCAGTCATGAATAATGGAGGCTGTTGCAGCATAGTGTGGCTGTCCTGTAGATGTCAGCTATAAAGAGTGCCTGTTTATTCTTATCTTTAAAAAACCTTCACTCAAAACCATAATAACCTAACCCTCTATAGCATGAAGCCCAGGGCACAGATGCATGCAGACTCGCACACATACAATACATCTCCTTCTGCTAAAATACTCGAGTGTGGATGAGCGAGGGAAGATATTTTTAAGTCTGTTATGTGAACCTGTGAAAAGGAGAAAAGTGAGACGATTACAGCGATCCACGTCTTAAAGAACTTGAGATGAAAACTGTACTGTGTGTTTCTCCCTTTGTGTCTTCCTCTCTGTCGAGATATCCGTCCAATCTGTCAAGGCAGACGGGCAAATATGCAAAAGTATGCAAGTTCTTGTCACAAGACAAGGCTCGATGTGACAAAAAAGAAGGCTTTGTAAGAGGAAGGGTGAATTGTTAATGCAGCAGTTTTATCGACTTATACCTCTACTGACATTGAACTCTGCAAGTCAGCAGATGCCTTGTGCTCCTTCAAGTTTTATAATATACCAGATTTAATAGCCCTCAGTGACTTTAACTTGACCCTGCCACTGCATTTGGCAACCGTAAAAACAGAAAGCCTTCAAAATAAAAATTAATCTCAGCCTTCTTTCCTTCATTGTATTTGCTCAACAGTCCAGGATTTCCTCTAAGAACCACTTTCCCCTCCACCATCCTCTCCTTTTTAAGCAGAACAGCAGATTGGATTTTCCAAAGCACCACCAATCAGCTGCTACTGGAAACCAATGGACTCGATGGCGTCCTCCTGGATGTGTCGTTCATTAACACTGTAGGATTACAAACACAAGACTTGAATCACTAATTTATGCCTACCTCTGGCTTTCACACTTCATAATGCTGTAAACCAGTCACTGCAGAGTGTGGTGGGAGGCCCCTTGAGCCTGTGAGCTGTAATCCTCCAGTCCGCCCCCGCACACCTCAGAAAGCAGGAAAAACTGCACACAGACATCTTGCACACACCCTGCCAACCACTGTGGCAAACATAAAGATGATAACTGTCGAAATCCATCATTTTATTTACGCTTTGTTTTGTTCTTTTTGCTCCTGCAGGGAAGGCAGCAGCAGCGAGGTGCCAATCCTCGTGGTGGGCAACAAGCGAGATCTGCAGCGGCAGCGCTTCATGCCTCGCAGGGCAGTGTCGGTCCTGGTGAAGAAGACCTGGAAATGCGGTTATGTGGAGTGCTCTGCCAAATTTAACTGGCACGTGGTCCTGCTCTTCAAGGAGCTGCTGGGCATCGCCGTGGCACGGGGCATGCGCCAGAACCACACCTCCATCCGTCTGCAGGGGGCGCTACAGAGGAATCGCTGCACCATCATGTGACCCAGAGAGCCCCCCTCCACCCCCTCTCACCTCAGTGGAGCGGCAGTGGAGAAAAGGACTTTTTATCTAAATGGCTGGAAATATACCCTGTGGCCTCCTGCTTTACTGAGCTGATTTTTCATAATGAGGTTTATTAGACTCTTGCGCTGTAAAAGACACTAAACATTTCACCCATGGTCATCCAACCACTTCCTAGTCCAACTCTACCAAATGCATAGATGCAAGAAGGGAGGTAGAAGAAGAGGAAGCAGGTGAAATATGACTAGCACAGTTATTTTTCCTCATATCCACTAGACATTTGATGGTTCCAAAATTACACAGCAGCAGCAGCAGCAGCAGCAGCAGGTCTTACGGAGGGTTGTTTTGTGGCTGTAGCTGGGCCTGACAGGATGGAAGCTGGAGATTGTGAGACTCAAAACGGAGAGGCAGCAATATCATCGAGTCTTCCTTTTGAATTTGTCATATTTAGTAAGGTTAACAGCAGATGCTCATACCAGACACATTTGGATTTCTCTGAGGGTGTGCGGTTAGCTTCCAGGGGAGATTATCTCGGGAAATGTACAGATACGATGAGATGGTGTTTAATTTTAGATTCTAAGAAGTAGCCTGCATTTTTCCCCCCCGCTTTCCCTGTCCTGGTTTCAAACTTAGCCTACAGTAAAAGCTGTTTTTTTTTTTCTTTTTCAGACGAAGGGTGTTTTAAGGTTGTCTTGCAGCAGAAAATACTGCAGTCCTTATCATGATGTACTGTAGGGCTTTAATCTGCTCCCTCCCCTCACTCAGTGTCTGTTTCTGATGAATACATTAAATCCAGGGAACTGGGGACCTGCAGGAGGCTGCAGAGCCTGAAACGAGAACCTGTGCATGCAATGTGGATGTTTACGTGTGTGTGTGTGTGTGTGTGTGTGTGTGTGTGTGTGTGTGTGTGTGTGTGTGTGAGAGAGAAAGAGACACAGAGCAAGACAGAGCGAGTGAGTGGGGGACAGAGAGGCGCAGGTTTGATAGCTGACATTCAGGCAAGCAAAGGACAGACACAAGAAGAAAAGAGACAGATGTTGAAGCTTTGGATTAGGAAGGAGCAATAACATCCCACAGGAATGTCCTGTCTGACTATATATACATATATATATCCACAAATTATATCAAATGTCTCACAAACAATACATGTGTGCTCAGACATCCTGCAGAAATAACGAAGACTTCCACAAAACACAACACGACTGCACGACAGAGACACAGGAAACCTTAGTAAAGCTTCAGTATCTGAATAGTATCTAATTGGTATTGTTGTTGAGATTAACAGTTGCTTTTTCCTTTGATTAGGCCTAGCTAGGTAGTTTGTGAATACGGCTGCGCTGAAAGTAAGCAGACCTATTGTATATAAGAGTGATTCATAGAGTAATTCGACTTGCATGCTTTTGTTGGTAGAGCCAACGGGGTCAGGGTTTAATTGCACTGATGTTTAAATTTGATATTGTGTTTAATTTTTTGTAATACATGGGTTTTTTCTGACACTGTAATGAGCAGCTGAGTGGAGTGAATGTCGTCGTTTTTCACTGGCATGTGAGAGCACAAGCTCCTGATTCTCTCCAAGATGTAGTGTTGAACCCTTCAATCAGGGCAGATGGCTGTGTGTAGTTTTTTTGGTTTTCTGTTCTGTTTCCTAGTTAAAAAAAAAAGAAAAAGAAATATGTAGCAGAGATTCTCTAGAAAGCAACTGTGTGTAGCATGAGTTCTCATCGGTTTGTCTGCTGCGCGTTTCCAAATAAAAAGGGCTACTGTTTTTTATCAGAAACATTACTTGTATTTATTTTTACTGTGTTAGTACTGTGAGTGTTATAATTTTTTTTTTCTTTTTGGACACATGATGAATTATTAAATGCATTTGAGAACAGCAACCTCACTCTGGTCACTTTTTTTGTGCACCACATTAAGATCATTTTGACAACATTGCCACCTTGTGGTAAAGCAATGTTATCAGGAGTCAAATCAGAGGCAGATAAAGGGGGCATCACACACACACCGAACCCCTTCCAGTTAAGATAAGATAGACTTCGATGATCCCACAGTGACAGTGAGGGAAATCCACTTGTCACAGCAGCTTGTCTACACGTGGTGGATAAGAAATCACTCATAAATGAGAAATATATAAATAAAAGGTGGTGTTAAAGAGTCTGACAGCTGTGGTAGCGCTCCTTCTTACATGGTGGGAGTAGCAGCTTGTTGCTGAAGGAGCTGCTTACAGTCTCATGCAGGAGGTGAGAGGAGTTGTTCATGATGGATGTCAGCTTTGCCAACATCCTCCTCTACCCCACTTTCTCTATGGAGTCTAGGGGGCAGTCCAGGACAGAGCTGGACCTCACCACCAGGTTGTAAATACATTAATTGAGTGCATGTTTAGCCTGATTGGTGGTTAAATTATGTTTTTCTTCTTTTCAACCTACTATTGAGGCCGGAGGCACAAGACACTGTTAGGGCCATTAGCCATCCCATTGGCCCCCTAATATATGGCATTGTGCATGCACCCTGTTGCCTCCAAATTCCAGATTAGGTTTGTGATAATTGTGTTAAACACAATTTTATTTGGCACCATGCAAACATAATACAAAATGAAATAATGACATCACATAGGAGCTCCTCTACAAGACAGGCAGCACCGGTGAACATCCAGGGACTGGATGTCGAGATGGTGAGAGAATACTGGTCAGGCAACACTGACGTCCTGTACAAGAAAGGTCAAAGTCATCTCCACTTGCTGAGGAGACTGAGGTCCTGGAGACTGGAGGACTTTCTATGACACTGTGGTAGTATGTCCATTATTCTATGGAGATGTCTGCTCGGGATCAAGAGGTCCAGCTCTGTCCTGGACTGCCCCCTAGACTCCATAGAGGAAGTGCCAAGCTGACATCCATCATGAACAACTCCTCTCACTGTAAACAGCTCCTTCAGTAACAGACTGCTACTCCCACCAAGAAGGAGCTCCACCACAGGTCCTTCATTCCAACAGCTGTCATTTTTCTATATATTTCTTATTTATGAGTGATTTCTTATCCACATTGTGTCTTGTAATAATGCACTAGAAAATCTATCAACAGGTGACCTCCCAGGGTGCCAAAAAAAAAAAGTATAAATACTGAATGCACTGCACAAACCTGACAAGCAGCAGGTCTGAGATCAGCAAAACCAAAACCGCATGTCAAATGTTTAGGAATGTTTAGATAACAACAACACCATCACGTGGTGCAGGTCTGAGTCATAGACCTGAATGGATAGAGCCGCTGTTTCCGTCCAGGTCCACTCTTAATGAATGGCCAGGTTATCAGCCGCTCCACCTCCTAATGTCACTGCCACAAACTGTTCTGGCGCTGTTGTCATGGAAATCATTGTTGATTTGGTGGCAGCCTTGTCAGATCATATGTTGGGCCACGTAAGGAGTTTCCTTTCTATCCAGTCCAGCTCTGTGCTCTGAATCCTCCGCAGTCTGCATCAGCAAAGTGTCTTGGCAACACTTCTCGTCCTTCCTTTCGGTGTCCATTCCGGCGTCTTTTGAAGGAGGTCCCCGGTGGTCTCTGTCTCTCTCTCTTTCTGTCTTTCCTCCGATCACCAGCGCAGACGTCCTCTCCTCGGGTAGTCCCGCTCGGGGTGGGTTGCCGTCCCCTGCAGCTGTCCCCGTCCCCCCCGGTTTATCCTGCAGCCTCTCGGCGTGCGGCGGAGCGGAGGATGAGCGAGCAAGGGAAGGGCTCGGCATCCGCCTCTGCCGCGGCCCCGGCTCCGGGCTCGGACACTTACAAAGGCTGGCTTTTTAAATGGACCAACTATTTGAAAGGGTACCAGCGGCGATGGTTCGTCCTGAGCAATGGCCTGCTTTCGTATTACAGGTAAATTTAGGCTCACAGGCTGCAGTGTGTGTGTAACATTTGTCTCCTCTCCGTGGGGGTCAGACACGGAGCTTTTCTGCCCACAGCTGGCTGCCTGCAGCTGGGCTTAGCACCGATGCTAACGGAGACCGAGTCCGCTTGTGTGTTTACTTCCAAAGCCGACTGTGACTATACAAACACGGACGTGTCACTTTGACTTGACTGCGTGTTGCGGGAAGGCACCGACACAGACAGACAGACAGACACGAAACAAGCGTCGGTGGAAATGTTTATAAGTGGATAAAGTGTAAAAATGTGGCTGTAGTAAGAAGCGACGGGGAGCTAGCAGGCTAGCCCGTTAGCCTCATAGTTAAACATCCAGCTGTCCTCCTCCTCTTAATAACACAACAACCATTCTTTAAATACACATTTAACGACGCTGATATTATTGTTTATTTTTATATTAACGTCACTGCTTAAACTTGTTGTTTTATTCCACATATCCCACATGAATATCACCTCCATACTGCGAAATTAATCCACTCATTTCATTAGCTGACCGAGCTTCTGCAACAAGATCCCCAACGCCAGAGATGGTCTCTGTCAGTATCATGCTCCCCTCCCTCCATGCAGGAGGAAGCCAATGCCAGCTGATGTTAGTAGCCATATAAACAGCCTTTAAACACCTGTGGCTCAGGTGCTTCTTTGCCTGGGAGTCATGTTTCCACAGGTGTGTGTGTGTGTGTATGTGTGTGTGTGTGTGTGTGTGTGTGTGTGTGGACCATAAAGCATGTCAGCCTGCTGGGTGACACACACACACACACACACTCTTGCTTGAACATGCAAGATTTTATAACTCTAGGTGAGTTTCAGAGCGAGTGAAGTGCGTCAATAAAACATGAGCAATAACTATGCAGCAGGTGAAAGAGGGAAAGTCCAGTTTGAAGGCTTCAATAGAGACTGAAGAGACCAGTCCAGAGTGTTGGAGTGACCCCTACAAAGGCAAGATCACCTTCAGTTTTCAGTTGCACGAAGGAGAACCAGTAAGCAGATCACAGGATGTGATGGTTAATTTAATTTATATCATCCTGACTAGATTATTGTAACTCTTCTTTCGCCTCAGCAAGACGTCCCTGGACCGTCTACAACTGGCCCAGAACGCTGCTGCAAGACTGTCGTCCAGGTCTAGAAGAACAACTCACATCACACCCATCTTATCCGCTTTACACTGGCCCCCCGTCAAGTTTAGGATTAATTTTAAGAGTGCTGCACAGCCAAGCACCGGCATACATCTCTGATCTGTTCCAACCTGATATCTTCTGACTGGGTAAAGCAGATAAGATTGGGTGTGATGTGAGTTGTTCTTCTAGACCTGGACAACTTGCAGCAGCGTTCTGGACCAGACATCTTGCTGAGGCGAAAGAAGAGTTACAGCTTGTGATATAATAGAGTCAAGAATCAAGAATAACTTGATTTCAGCATAAAGCAACAACTCAGTCTCCTTTGAGAAAGTTCAGTCTTGACCTTGGGATCAGTAAGACGGTGAGAAGGGGTTCAAAAGCCCCAAAAAATCTTCAAGTCGACCTCTGAGAGCGTAATAGTTGCTCTTGTGCAGCTTTCATAGCTTTCATTGCTCAACTCTTGCATGTTTAAACAGCTCACTTGACTTCTTCTGTCAACATTCGAATACTCTCCTGTGTCGCCTTGCAGGTCACACTGCCCTTGGTGCACTAAGGAGGTCATTTAAATAAATTTAAAGCCTCTATTACACAAAATATCAATACAGTGATAGAGCCAGCATTTAGACCTTTTTCACCTGAGCCACCTGTGAATATGCATGTTCCACTCAAAAGGAGACACCGAGTATTTGTTGCTGTAGGTGTTCACCCCGCCTGACCCAGTTTTCCTAATTAAATGGTTCACAGCAGAACGAAGGAGCACCCACTGGAGTTAACCTTCCTCTGCTAACAGTACTGTTAGTCACAGCTGTGACTGAAGTTTAAATGCCTTCACAAGTCAGATATTTATGAAAAAAAACTTAATGTGTCAATGCAAAATTTAATTGCTTTCAGTAATAAAAAAAATAATGAATGTGACACACAGCTGAACCCCTGTAGGATAACTGTCTTTTTCGAATGTCATCTTTTAAAGGCTCTTCTGCAGAGTGACGTCTCGTTAGCATGGGGGTTTAAAAGTCTGGATCCCCTGACTGCAAAGGCAGAATGTTGATTCACGATGCTTCCCTGCAGCTACAACAGTCATAAATGCACAATACCAAAAACATATAAATTTTCAAATTTGATAGAAAACTGATTGTTTCATCCCATGCTACACTTTCAGACGTTTGGTAACCCTTCTCTTGCCTTAGCATGTGGTGAAAGGAAAGATGCCCGTTGCCTCTACCCTCTATTAATAGTCCATTATGTTGGTAACTGGTTTCCCTGATGTAAAGGTAGCCCGTCAGCATCTGAGCACAGAGGCAGTGAAGCGCGCGAGTCATCCCCTCCTCTGATGTCTTCCTGGCACACCACATTGTGTTTGTGTCTGACTTCAGGCTTTGTGCGCCTTCTCCGGCCGACTATCTGCACTTCTATTGTGAGTGAAGTGAAAGGGATAATTGTGACAGCATGTTAATTAAAGCGTCTTCACTGTACGTCAAGTGATAATTGGGTTGCATCTCAGACGTACACTTTCTGCAGAATGTTTTGGTTTGTGTCCTACAATTATTAGATGAATACACAGAGAAATATGCCAGCTATAAAAAGCTTTATGCTGTTTTACTACTACTCACTCACTCAGTCACGAATATGAACTGGATGATTTGGTGTCTAATTTGGTGTTACAGATGGACATAAAGCCCAAGCGACTCACATGAAATTGGATGCATTGATCAGTTGTTTGATTTTCATTGTTCAATATTTGTTTGCCCTTTTCAAAGCCAGTTAATATTTAAATCAATAGTGATTGACTGCCAATTAGAGGTCCAGCCAATTACCTGAGGAGTCACTTTTATTCCCAAGGCCCGCTGTTGTCAAAGCGAAGGCTTAGTTCTCTAACTTGTAGCTGAGAAGCCAAAGGACAGCAGAGGACCATAATCAATGCTCTGTAGACACACTCAGCACTTGTGCCTGTTAAACTGTAATGAGTTTTATAGAGATTCAACTTTGTGCTTGCTATTGATCACTTTTGGCTCTGACACTGCAAGGCTGGCTGTCTTTTAGTCCACATCAGCCTTATGTCTTTAGTTTGAATCACAGAAAGAGCCTCATTGTGCCATGCTCGCCACGTGACGAGATCTTTGCTCTCGCTCTCTGAACGTCTTTCATTTCTAATTTCCTTAATTGACTTTTCCTCCCAGGTTTAATAGTCTCGCCACTACTCACTCACCTCTTAAAGTAAATCTGGCTCTGTGCTTTTGGGAAGATTACAGGGCATTAAAGCTTTAAGTGCTATCGGAGTTGCCATATCAGTGAATCCGAGCCTCGTCTTTCATAGCAGAGTCGCCCTGCCACGTTTCCTTCTCAGCTGCAGGAGAGTAACTAGATAGTATCAATTTAAGTGCTCAGTGGGGGTTCGGCACCATTCGCGTCCCTTTTGGAGAGTCAGATTATGGTGTTACTGCTGGCACACTCCTGTGTGCAGGGAGGCGTGGAAAAGGAGAGTGGTGAGCGAGTCAACCTTGGGCCCGGCTGGAGGGTAGAGCCTGGCCTGAACCCTGTTTACGAGTCTGGCACATTGGCAGAGTGACTGGAGCAAGAGATGTGGATGCTGTGATCTAATCTGTTTAATGGGCTCTTGGGACTAGGCTACAATGTGTGTGTGTGTGTGTGCATGCATGCATGTCCAGGTGGTCTTTGTGTTTATTTATTTATTTTTTATGTGAAGGTGAGAGCTGCAGTCCGGCCGCATTCTCATTGTTTCAGCGGGTAATGTCATGCTGTCCATGTTGCAGTATCATTGCTTTGGTTTTCTTGTCTTATGTTTCCTCTCTGTCTTCAGCACAACACGTTCCCCAGCATTTCTCTGGCACTCTCCATCCCATGTCTTGTGATATTTCTGCCCCCAGCTACAACAAAACCTATCTACATTCTCATGCTCTGGGTACTGTGTCCTATTTCCTCTGCCTGTGTCTGTGTGTATGTGTCCTCATGCTTATGGCCGCCTGTTCTGTGTTGTTCACTGGTTGTTGTTCTGTCATTACATGCTCCAGATCGGTGGATTTGTGTTTTATGAGGATGTGTGCACAGGGGACTGACAGGTAAAGCATTGCAACTCTCTCCCGGCTCAGCGCAACATGTAGGACCCCTCTCTCATGCCCTCACCTCCACCCTCCTCCCCTACTAGTGCCCCTTTAGTCCTTATCTCTCTTTCCCCAGCTTTTGTAGTCTCCTTGACTGTAGAATTTCACGGCCTTTGCATGGCCTCGCCTGCCCACAGGGCAGAAGCAATCAGTGGGGATCACATCTTACTCATCAGCAGTTCATTCACTTTGTTGACCCACTTGCAGCCAGGACTCTGCAGCTGAGCTCGGGCTGGGCTCGGCTGGAAACTGGACTGTTCAGGATCCCTGCACGCCATCCGCACGGCTTCGCATGGCCCCAGTGCGGTCCTGTCTGCACAACTGATGTGCACAGAGTGCTGGCAGAAGAGCGGTACACTGAAGCGCTTGTTCATGGATTGGCAATATAACAAGACTTGACTTCAGCCAGTAGAAGCAGTATGAAGGAAATCACTGCCTGGCAGAACTTATAAATACGCTTCAACCTCTGACTTAATAAGGCGGCAGCCACCTTGTCGGTGTCGACTGGGCTGGTGTAGAGCTTAGCGCTGCTGAGTGGCAGCTGCTCGTGGCAGTGAGTGCTCATTGAGGATGGACGAATGGATGTTGGCACCCACAGACGCATCCACGTGACTGCATGGCTGCATGCTTCGAAGTGGCTGTTTCGAAGAGTATGGTTGGGCACTCTGAGGTTTGAGGATGTGTTTGTTAACCCCCCCCCCCCCACAGCATGTGATTTTGCTGATTAGCTGCTGCTCTCCGGTCGAGGGCATTAATCAGCAAAATCAGCCGTGTGTGGCTGCGGTAAAGAGCTGCACAGGCTTATCGTAGCTCTCTGAGGGCCACAATGCTCCATCGCTGGAACTTCTCTGTTGAATTTTCTGACTTTAAGTTAATCACTTTAGTTTCTCGTAACAAAGATCTTCATGATGTCGAATAAATTAACAAATTCTGCAGTATTTTTTTTCTGTTTTGGTTTTATTGGATTTTTTGGAAACATGCAGTCTGTACATTTGGCTTAGACTAGCACAGTGTGCATGCATACAACACTCTTGCCCTTGCTCTTTGTTCTAATCCTTTGCTTGGCTGCTTTGGCTCTCTCCCCTCCTCTCTCTCTGTCTCTCTCTCTCTCTCTCTCTTTCTCTTTCTCTTTCTTTTTTTTGCCATCTTTCACACTCTGTCTCTCTTTGCTCACACTGTTATTCATTGTTTGGTTTGGTTCACTACAGAGGCTTGGAGACAGACAATGGCCTTGTTATCCAGACTACTGTGGTCCCACAATTCAGCACGCTCGTAGCTGGGGCAGACAGGTCACAATGTGTAAATTACAAGCTCAAACTATACAATTTGTTTTACGTTAGCTAATGAAGGTTCAGGTTTCATGAATGGGTGGATGTGCTAAAGAGAAGGTGTGTGTGTTTAGTCCAAATAATCATGTATTTTCTTTGTCTATTTCTCTGTCCCCCCTTGCCTCCCTGCTTGTGCTTATTGGCCGTGTGAATGTCAATTATTATGCTGCCTACAATAACAATACTGACAAATGATGCCTTACACCAGTGTCTTCAGCCCTTTCTTGTCTCTACTTGTCTTTCTCTTCCTCTCTATCTTCCTGTTTTTAGGACGCAGGCAGAGATGGCCCACACATGCCGTGGAACAATCAACTTGGCCACGGCGCACATCGACACAGAGGACGCCTGCAACATTGTCCTGAGCAGCGGCGGCCGCACTTACCACCTGAAGGCCAGCACGGAAGTGGAGCGGCAGAGATGGGTCACGGCGCTGGAGCTGGCTAAAGCTAAGGCCATCCGCATGATGAACGATCAGTCTGGTAAGAGCAGCTGAAGCGAGCAGCTACTTATATGGAACATTTAAGCTGCATGGCATGCTTTTTATAGCCCAAGCACAAGCTGAAAGAAGCGTTATACACCCATGAGGCTCTGTCGCAAGACATTAATGGTCAGAATTTAACCTTGATGAATAAGGCTGAGCTGATAACATATGTACACAAACACAAGAGTGTGTATTTACTTTGTTAGTTCAGTTATTGAGATTCCTGCAAGGTCGAAGGTGTGTTGTTCAGCGTGGCCCTCAGGCCTAGATATTTAGATAGATTAGATTTTTCAGTGTCCCCTGGCATTTCATATTCAGCACAGCTGGTGTTTCAGCTCACGCCCTCCTTCTTTAATGTAATTTAGTTTTCAGTGTGAGCCAGGAGAGGGCAGCGCCGCCTGCTCAGTCGAGTTGGAAAGCACACTGGAGTATCTTAACGGTGCTGTGAAAACTGGGCATCCATTCAGCCTCCTCCTGACAACAGAGCACTGTCCTTTCCAAGGGGAACCTATTCTTGTATGGGTGTATTAAGTGTTGCCGGTCAAAGGTTGTGGGAAAAAACCCGGGAGAACCGATTTTCTTCACATCACCCTGGCATCATTCCAGAGCCTCTCTGCCCCAGTCTTTTGCCGAGGGGGGTCTACAGAGACCGAGACAGGCTATATATTCCTCTGGCCTCCATTTGAAAGTCAGATCACCAAATATAGACCGGGGTGCTTTTAAAGCTCACCACTTCCAGTAAGCAGGAGAGAAATGTTGGTATTTTTGTATTTTTGAAAAGGTTAGGCTATTGAACCACCCACGTATTGTTTGTTTGTGTGTGTATGCGTATTTTCCACAGCTTGGTCCAGTGTCCAGTTGAACTGCAGTATGCTGATGTACAGCTACAGTCCACCTACCACAATCTGTCCCCTCTTAATTTATTGTGTGTTTTACATTTACTACACTGTGCCAGAATAAAATACCTTTTTTTTTATAAGAAAATGATATGAAATGTAGCGATACAGCAGTTTTAATGTCCTGCTCTCTGATCAAACACGATGCGATAGCACTTACAAGCTGATTCTAATGAAAATGAAGTGATTATCAAAGACTTTTGGCCAGACATCCTTTGAGCCACTGACTCAACAGTTCTTCTTTTTCATCCCACTCTTCTTTAGCAAACTGTTGACATTTGAATGCATGACATTACACACCTGCTCATGTGTATCTAGGATGCTGTTGAATGAGTCTGCTGCCATTTGTCACACCAGGTTCACTCCTGCCTCCATTGTGGATTTTTACTCTGATGTTTAGACGCTTTTATTATCATTTCCTTCAGGAAAACATACAGTAGCAATACATTTTGAGACTACAAATTACACACACAGACACTTAATTTGCACTAATACAAGGTAGAATACAAAAAATAAAATATTTCCTCACATTATTTACAGTTTCCTTTTATGTTTGGTTCCCAGAGCTCAACAAAATCTTTCTGCTTGCCCTCAGTGATGTAGGTTAGTCTTTTCAGACCAATACAATCTGAAAGCTCCCTTATCCACATCTTTAATGATGATGCATCCTTACTCTTACACAGTGCAATAGCTGTCCTGGATTGGTTCTGTTTCAATGTCAGTCCATCCATCAATCCATCCATTATCTGTAACTGCTTATCCTCATCAGGGTCACGGTGGGGCTGGAGCCTATCCCAGCTGACTTTGGGGCAAGAGGCGAGGTACACCCTGCAAGTCACCAGCTTATCGCAGGGCCTGTTTCAAGTCGTTCGGATATATTCCAAGTACACAGTTTGGCATTTAAAGGTTTGGTGTTAAACAAAGACAAACATCTTATAGCATCCTTCCAGAAGTTTTATATATTTTCTCATAGACATTTGTGAAATACTTAAAAACACAAAAACTTAAAATCTCTAATTAAAATGATTAAATTAGTGCCGTGCATTAGACCTTTGTTTAATTAAGCAGTAAATTGTTTGTTACTTTGTTCAAGCTTTGACTCAGTAACTGCTTTCAGGCTTAGAGCATGTGTCTTTGTGTTTTTCTAACATCCTTTCACAGCTAATCTATCTGTGGGAGGCGGATTTAAGAGAATGTGAGAAAAGGGACACTGTGTGAGTCTGTCAGCAGAAAATTAAGTATCTATTAGTGCAACTGCTCCTGAGAGTAATACCCCAATACCACAGTGAATGACTGTATCTGTTGTTTGTGCTTAAAATTGAATTTGTAGATAATTTTGCCACCAGGCTCTTTCAGAGTCGGTGGTGTCAGAGAAACATGGATCAGTGACAGGGTGCCTACATTCATCAGCCTGCCCTCCCCTCTCTGTCAGAGGAACAAAGAGCTCCTATCGATCACCTCAGGAGAGCACAGTGCAAACACCGGCCACATCATCTGTGTAGATACAGACTAAAGTTATAACTTGATAACCTTCAAATGGCTCGTTGTTTCATTACCATCTCTGATTGTGCTTTTATCTGCCTCACCTACAATCTAAAGCCTATCTTTGTCTGCGAGCCATGAGATTCTTCTCTTTGTACACCTGACCCTAACTCAAATCAATTACCTGAATTTCTCATTAGTACTCGTGTCACAGCGGCAGCCTTTTGCGTGTCTGAGCCTTCTCTTGTAAATTGCCCGTCCTTCCATGAGTGCATCTTGCTCTAATTTAGCCTTAAATTGGATTTCCAGCAGCTCACTGAGGCTTCTACGTGTACTCCCAGGCATACGTTCAGCAGGTGGCAGTGTTTACCCTCGCTTCAACATGACCTCTCTTGTGGGTTTGCCTGCCTGCTTTTGTTTTTGTCGCTGCTTGTGAAAGTGTCATCACACGCCCATTGAATCACTTGTTCCAGCGGTGGCACCTATTTGAATTTAACACAAGTGCAAACTTGCTGCTTAGATGGTGAAATTTTAGTGGATACAGGAGCGGTTTAGTAGAAGAAACGTAGGTTTCATGAAGGTTTGTTCAGTGGTGTCTAGACATATACAGATACAGCTGAGGTAGGCAGGAGTAGCAGCTACAGATTCACATAGGAGGCTCTCCTCCTGCACCTGAACCGGGTGTGCCCAGCATACGAGCTGATGTGTATCTTAAGTCCAACAGTTCATTGATCTGCATTAATGTTTGATCAGTAAGTCAATCTGACAGTCCTTGGGTGTTGTTTCACTTCACCTGACTCTGCTAGTCGTGTGATTTACTTATAAAGGTTCAGTTGTCTGAATCTACCTCTATCTTCCTCTTTTAGACTTTTATTTCACATCCTATACGCCATTCTCCTTTTACAGTAAAAGCCTGTGCTCTGTCCAAGGTCCTGAAACCGTTCAATATCAAAGGGGACGATGTGAGGACAGATTAGGACTGTCTCCCTAAACAAGCTTCATTTGTCATTCCTCCCCCCCACCACCACCATTCACTCCAGCACTCGCTCTTCCTCTCTCTTCCAGTCACCCTCTCACTCGCTGTCTGGTTTTCCCGCCCCCCTCCCTCTTTCTCCCTTTCCTCCTTCTCCTCCTCCTCCTCCTCCTCTCTCTCTGGAAGCTGTTTTACTCTGCTTTTCATCCAGTGGGTTTTTTTAGTCCTGAATGAAATGACCCTCTGCGTTCTCCACCCGTTTCTTTCACTTCGAAACATTGCTTCTGTCGTGCAAAGGAAAAAAAACAGGAACGGGGCGAGGGACAGTTTTTCTCCTGTAAGTATGCAGCTTCTCCTCCGTTGACATTGTGCTCAGGAATGTGTGTGTGTTGTTTGTCTGCACACATGTGTGTCTGGTTAAGATGATTAGATGCAGCTGTCTATGAATGTTGTAGCTTCTATTACAGTGTATTGATGAATACTGGCTGATTTGTTGTGGATCAATCAAAGGATATCTGTAATTTCTATTGTTAGACGGAGGCTGTATACAGTAGATATGTGCCCCCGAACTCATTCAGGAGACAAAATCCACTTTGAAACTGGAAAACATTGTGGAATTATTAAAGAAGTATGTAAATAACTTGTAAATTAATTAACAGTGAATTAAACACACTGATGAATAATTACTTTTGTGTACATTTCCTGCTGTGAAATAGATGAATCCTCCTAGATAGAGCAGGTATGCTGAGATAGAGATAGAGTGTGTGCTGCGTTCGTTTTATTACACCAGTCGACATGGCAATAAATTCAGACAGAAAATGTATACAGTAACAATGAACGTATCAGTAAATTCATGACTCACAAGATGATTTCAATGATTTACTAATAAAGTGATGAAATGTTTTCTGAGTGACACAAAATAAAGTCACTCTCTCTTGGCTAAAAATAGAAGATATTCTGCTATATCAATCTAAGTACTGTATCTGTGTCCCATGCACTACTTTCTGAGCTAATGAAAAGATGTTATGAGATGACAGATGGCATGCTTATTATCCTCGTCAATTTGTTCTGCAGCAGCTGTGTATCGAATCGCTTGTCCTTGTTTGTCTTGGATGTAAAAGCGTGTGTCGGCAGAGGTTGATTCGCCAGATCAGCTCCGTCCCCAAAGGCAAGGGGGACGGAGGCAAAGAGATCAGAGTTGGATTCAGTCTTGTAACATAACAAACATCACTGCACTGCTGAGATCACAAACATCAGGCCTGTCCAAGTAGTCAATCTGCCAGAAACCATCCTTTGGGTGATTTTCTGACTCTCTCTCTGTTTGTATTTTGGTTTAACGTCTTTCTCTCTATTCCATCTCTTTAAATCTGCTGTGAATGTAGCATCCAAATGTGTCTCATGACGGATTTGACCTTTCTGAACTAACACTCACTCCATAAACTGCAAATCCCACCCACCACTTTGGCCACACCAGCACATCAATCTTGGAGTTACATTCCTCCCGCTTCCTCTCCCACTGGTCCAACTAGCTCTTTGAAAGTCCATTGTGTCTGTGTTGTTTTTCTTAGAGTTATTTTCACCTCTTCAGTCTTTATCCTTGTCTTCCTCTGTCATTGTATCTCGAAAACCACACAGGCCTTTCTTTATGGACAGAATAAGGATTGCCCTTTCCTCTTATCTTATCATGCTTAGACATTAAAGGCAGCTCTCTTGGCTACAACCAAACACACAACACTGGGTCTTCTGCTGAGGTCAAATCACAAACCAGCACATGTGCCGTCGTGGTTTCTGCATGTGAGAGAGCCCTCTTCCTGCCATTATGCTGCAGAAGTGGTTTGAAAAGTTACGATGGCTTTTTAGACCACAGCCCCCTTCCTCTGAAAACAACAAACATTGTACAGTCTTTTGCTTTTAATCTTACTGGGGCTTAATGTTTCATAGAGGTCCTATAAGTGTGCAGCTTTAAACATGATTAAATTTTAGTCTTCTTTATGTAAACATATATTAGATTCAAATCAAGTTTGACTGTTTTAGAGATTTACTTTTAGTCTCGTTCACTGATTTATAATTTGTATGACTTTTTAAGCTTTCTGAGGATAAAGCTGTCACCATTTTTGACATAGAGCGTTACCATGGTTATAGGTGTTCTTCCTGGATTGCAGAAAATACACTGTTCACCTGTTAATGCCTGTTTATACCTGTTCACACACACTACCTTTTCTTTGTTACAGTAGGAGAGGAAAGCATCAGCAGCCAGAGAATTTGTGAAGCATAAAAAAGTATTCAGAAAGGATGATTAAATGAAATATTATGTGATAGTTGATAGTTGATCTTCTATTTGTTTAATTTTTGGGACGCCCTTGGCATTGTCGGAGCATCAGCTGTATTTTTAGCAGAGCTTAGATAAGAGTTGATCGGATAAAAATATTGTTGTAAATGATTGAGAGAGGCCACATGTTGAAGAAGAAAAATATTATGATAAATCAGTTTTCCTATCTGCTTGATTATGTACTGTGTGTGTGTGTGTGTGTGTGTGTGTGTGTGTGTGTGTGTGTGCGTGTGCGTTTGTGTGCTCGTGTTAGTCTCTCCGTTTGTCTCTTACTCTCTTACTACATGTTAATCATGACTCTATACAGTCAGTGGCCACTAAAGCACTGCATTGTTACACAACTCACACTACATTACTGGTATTCTTGTGCCGTCCTTTGTTGCACCGGGATTTATCCGCTCTGTATGGCTCAAGCGTGTCCAATGACCTGCTCTACGCTGCGAGAAAACTGAATTCATTATTAAGTCCACATTGTGTCCCAGTCGACACACTCTCTGTCGCTCACTACGTAGCTTTTTCCTGCTTTATCAGCAGCGAGGAGAAGTTGAGGAATTGAGAGCGCTGATTCAGGCAGGTCATTGAAATATAAATTAGTTAAACGTCGTGGATGGCAGTCTCCTAGGACAATAGTGGTTCACCATTCAGGTTTTTTCCATTTTCCTCCTTTTTCATCCTCTGAGTAGATTTCTGTGTTGTGACACCAGCCAGGTGTAGCTCTTTATGCCAACTTCTGCTCTTTTACCCCACAGCACTGCAGTCTGCCACAGTGGGCTGTTGTAAATGCTGTGAGATGAAAACAAATTATATACTTTTTTAATGAAGTATTCCTTTCAGCCAAGTTTTCAGTTCAGTACAGGAAACACAAGACTGAATGTTTTTGTTTGTAGTCTCAGTATCAGGAAAGAGACGGAAAGGGAGACGTGTTTTACAATATTTTATGTCCTCTTTTGTGCATTCAGTTGTTATTTCCTGTAATTTAGATCTTGGTTTTCTGTTAGCAAGAGCAGAGTCAGTCTGCATCAGGCAGCATTGGTCATGAGATTGGAAAAGACCCTTCATCTTTGTCTTCATATTGTCATATACGGTCCCATATTGTCACAATAAAAATCCATCCTTTGTACATTCATGAGCACTTTGGCATTAAGGTTATATTTAAAGGTTTGGAGTGTAAGATTTAGGAGTTCATAACTATGTTTTCATTAGTGTGTAATCACCTGAACATTAAAAATCAATATTTTTTGTTACTAGAACGAACCTTCGCTGCGGGTCCTCTTCCACAGAGTCTGCCATGTTGAACCACCATGCTTCTACAGTAGTTTCTCACATGTTTTGCGGCCACTGTGGTTTTTTAGCCTTAGCGATAGGGTCAGAAGGTCAGACATCAAAAGGGAGCTTGGAGTAGAGCCACTGCTCCTTTGCATAGAAAGAGGTGGAGGTGTTCCAGGCATGTCCAACTAAGAGGAGACCCCAGGGCAGATCCAGAACACGCTGGAGGGACTACGCCTGGAAGCACCTTGTGATCCCCCAGGAGGAGCTGGAATGAATTGCCAACACAGTCCAACCTTGGATAAGCCACAATTAAAAGACTCAATGCTACATTTTTGGAGGTACAAAGATCAGTATACAAACTGCAGGGTCCCATTCATGAAGCAACAGTGAAAGGATCCTTGTGGTTTGGGATTTGTTGGTTCAGGGTCTGGACAGCATGCAGAAATTCTACAAGTTCTTCAGAACTGTCACATATCAATACATTAAGACTTTAATGGTGAGAGCAGGTGGAGTCGGAGGACATAACTGGCTGAGATTGTGGAGATGAGACGTAGAGCGCTGCCTGATAGTTACAGTACTCTGATAGGATGGATCAGTGTCAGACAGACTGGTGCCTGAAGGTCGCCTGACAGAGGAAAGACAAATATGTCAGTGAAGAGGTGCTGCTCGAGTTAACAGCGGGAGGTACAGGTAGAGGTGCGGTCTATCTATAAAAGACTTCACCTGACAAACAAAGGACATTTATTATATTGTAGTCTATATCCACACTTATCAAACACCCCGAATCCTTACATCTGGATTGAAAACAGTCAGGCTCTGTAGTATGGAGGGTAAAAAGTGCAGCATTTCCTACTATACATGAAGATATTCCACATGGATACGTCTTAGTTAAGGTGTCTGATTAAGATCTGAATTTTAATGAGAAGTTGAGTCACAATGTGATAATGACTCCCACTCCACAGCTGGTTTTGCCTGCTAAAGTTTTACCGGAGTATTTGGAAAGTCTGAGTCACGACCTTAAGCCTATTAAACTGTACATGCAAGACATCTCCCAAATGTCACTGAACTGAAACTATTCTTTAATGAGCAAATGTTCAAAATTCTGCTCATTTCTGCAGCTCTGGTCAGCAGCCATTGAAACATTTGGTCGAGGTTATTGCTCCAAAGGAAGATTTAACACTTCTTCGATGTTGGATTCAGATACTTTTTGAAAAGTAAGTCTGTTGATGCCTCTTTATTCATGCCTTAAAGTACTACTTACTCTTTTTTTGTACTGTTAAACTACATTTGCTGCAGAAATCAAAGAAATTCAGAGGAACTTTGTTAAAATGTATGTCTCAGGAATTCATGATAAGTTGCACATTATAAAACATGAAGATAGAACCATATTTTTGAGTAAATTACCTCAAATCTATGAGCATCTGTGTTTGCATATGAATGAGAAAAATATAGTTTACTCTACAAGTTTTAAGATGGGTGCAGGGATATTTTTGAAGACATCAAGCATTAAAATCTTAAAGGCTCAACGCGCAGAGGTACTTGTTGCCAACACCACCAGCTGCCATGCGAAGATGCTGCCTAGACTTTTTATTTGTCAGTGATGACTAAGTGCACGCAGGGCAGGATGATTCATTGCCCCCAGTGTATAGAGCAGTAATTTCATTGTGCTGCGTGGAGCATTGATATGAAGTGTTGTGTCTGTTTGTGATTACTAAATCACCAAGTTGATGTATGGTTTCTCATCTATGAGCTGGCGCAGGCTGACACAGGAAGCAATTACTGTTAACTCTTACATTTGTGGTTAATTAAAGATCTTCCACCTCCTTTGGATAAGCGGGTCATTATCACCACAGGAGGAGTGTCAGTCCATTAGGACTCCTCAGTTTCAGGCTTGTATTTCACTGCAGTCGATGTTCGTCTTTTTGGTTCTTACATGCGAGTTGTCTTCGGTTCCCTCAGTGACAGTGAGGCAGCACAGTGTCAAGCATAATATCATCTTTTGGCATGGCTCAATAACATTTATATGACTACTGCTGCCTGGAATTCAAACAGGCTGATCTTATAAATTGTCTCATTTTCTTCTAAAAAGTAATTTTCCTGTTAAAAGGATCTTCTTGCCACAATGACCATTTTCTTGACCGGAGACATTTCAGCTAGTTTTAATGAGCTCAGTGCTTGTGCATTCAGGCTGTGGGGAGTGTTTGGGTTCCTGGATCTCAGTGCAGTAATTGGCCTAATGAGACTGTAACTTGTGCTCTTTAAACACTCTCTCTCTCTCTCTCTCTCTCTCTCTCTCTCTCCTTCGTTTGTCTTTCAGATAGTTTGGCCTTCAACCGTCTCTCCCTCCTGTAAATAAACAGGGAAATGTGGGGTTGAATTTCTGCTTAACTTTGGGATTTTAACAGAATATCATGTCACGTTTTGAACTACTTCGATTTCACTCCCGAGTCTACAGCGTTTATTAAACTTGATCCTTCTCATGGAAATGATAGTGTATAGATTGGAGTCATCTATATTTGGAAGTTAGGGTGCAGGATAATTTAGATGTATGTTCTTTTTTCTTTACTTGGATTCCCATTAACTTCCACAAAAGTGGTCGATAGTCCGTACAAAGACAAAAAACTGCAATATAAACCAAATATAAATAAGTGAAATGACTCTACACAATAAATAACAATGCCATATAATAGAGACAAAAACAAATGTAGTAAAGTAATGTCTATTTAAGATCAATACATTTTTGTTTTAGTGAATTTGTAAAAGAAAATCTGTTTTGGGGAGCATATTCCAGGCATAAGAAGCTCTATAAAGAACAGTTCTCATTATACAAATTGTCTGTGGACTTCAGCCTCCACAGTTAACAAGAATAATCATTTATGCATCTCACATGCATAGCACCGAAAGAACAATGAAGAACTAGTATATGTATGTACCGTATGTATTGAGTGTTGGTACTTGAAAGTACTGTACAATTATGCTCATGTTAATTAATAATTATAGTGTTTAGTTATTAATTAATCAAGATTATACTTCAGCTCTATTACCTGCATAGGATTCACATACCTTCAGCTGTGAGTTTATTAATCTCTGTTTAATCCAGAGATGATACTAATACTAATACTAATAAACTTTTCTGTAGTTCTTTTCATACACAAAATGCAGCTTTACTTTTAAGAGTAATGACTGCGAGCAAAACAAAGAACAGGCTGTTTAAGCAACTTTGAAAATATGCCCAAAAGGGCGTTGATAAAATGAGCAGCTACATCACACAACGCACTTGCTTTTTCCACCAGTCAGGTTTGACTCTTTGCATGGTTAAGCTTAACTGTATTGGAGAAAATAAATGATGAAGGTCAAGTATGAAATTAATTGAGGTTTCATGCTCCAGTGGCCCCTCGAACATGCCCTGGAACATTTAGGGGATGTTATTTATTTACAGTCCAACAGTCTTTCCCTGTCAGCACTTCTCTCACCTCACTTACAGTCCACAGCAGCCCTCCCCTGTTAACTGTTTTTGCTGCCATCAGATATTTTACAGAATCACTGCAACACAGATATTACAGTAGACAAGCATGTGATGCTGTAGCAGTGTTTTCAATCAGGGGAGGAGCACAGCACACTGTTAACCTAATTTTCACATCTGTTTTATGCATTGTATCCACGCTGTTACACATGAAAGAAGGAAGTGGTGTTGCATCATTAAACAGTGATAGCCTATGCTTTTCCTGAAGCCTCAGTCCAGATATACGCATAGCATTAGTTATACATGTAAGAGGTTATCAGTGTAAAAATAGATTTGTCGTTAGGGAAAGTGCAGAGTGTCCTGGCCAACTAAAGTACACTGATTACTGTCAATAACACTATAAAGAGTATAGTTCTCTGAACAAGGACAATGACCTTAATGTAATTTCAAATTTTCCCCCAGAGGCCGTGTTTACAAGTATTTCATTACTAGAGGTAATTAAAACCACAGCTGGGCTCTTTGATACAGCAACAAACATGAACAGAAACGAACACACACAACACTGGGTAGAGATGAACGATATCATTTGTAATATAAAAACAATATACACATTTTCTTACTTTATGTTCGTTTGTGTGGATTAATTACAGTATAACCAGGTACATATTTGGACTCCTGGAGCTGACTGGATTAGATGTAATTGTATGTTACTCTATTGCATGTATATTTAGGTTCATGGTTCTCTCTGGGTACTCCGGCTTCCTCCCACAGTCCAAAGACATGCACTTAATAGGTTAACTGATGACTGTAAATTGGCCTTAGGTGTGAATGTGAGTGCAAATGGTTGTTTGCCTCGGTGTGCATCTTGTCCAGGGTGTACCCTGCCTCTCGCTCCAGCCCCCTCTGTGGGGATAAGTGGTTACAGATAGTGCATGGATGATTGTTTAGGTTCGCAATGCTACCAATTCAGACTTGGTTTGGTCCAGCCCATGGGTGATATCTTTAAATTGTTATCACAATGATATAAAGGATACTTTCAGATATCACTGCATTACAGTAGAAAAGCACGTGACGCTGTAGCAGTGTCTTCAGTCAGGGGAGGAACTCAGCACACTGTTAGCCTAATTTGCACATCTGTTTTGTGGATTTTATCCACGCTGTTACACATGAAAGAAGGAAGTGGTGTTGCATCATTAAACAGACACAGCATATACTTTTATGTTCACAGTCCTCTCTGGCTTCCTCCTCCTAATTGGTGACTCTAAATTGCCTTTAGGTGTGAATGTGAGTGTATATAAATAAAACAGTAACACACATTATAAAATGACAAAACTCTTTATACTGTATGTGTGAAACAAAAAGGTCAATACCTAATTTTGAGTTGTGAGTTTGAGATGTTCTTATTATAGCATGATCTGACTCATACAAACAACAGGATATGGTCATACTGGACATTATGATTTGACTCTACTGTAAGTAAATAAACAATATATTGAATAATTACCTGGAACTGGTGTAATGTGTGTTCACAGAAACCCATAATTATCTCTAACTTGACCTTGAGTTACAGGACGGTGATATGTACACTGGCACTAAGGCTGAAAATGATGACCTTCACCTGCTTTGAAAAGGGAGGTTAAGCAGGTCTGAATTGTGACGCTGACCTCTGTGTTCGAGGTCAGATTTGAAGTAGTCCATCAACGGCTGTTGATAAGCACTATGAAGATATTCTGACAGAGGAGGGACACATCAATCAGCAGGAGAGGAAATAGACATCTTATTAAAGAATGTTTTCGCTGACCTTTCGCCCTTGTTCTGGTAGCATCACTCTGAGTTTGTATGGAAATCTTTTCACCCCTCATCATGCATAAGCTCTTCATGGTGTCATTTCTAAAGCAGCGTAGCTTTTACTTAATAGTATCTCTGTCATTTAGCTTTCCTGAAATAGCTGACTTTTTTTCTGTGGACGGGAGGGATGACAGAGAAGAAGCAATGCATTCTGGTCTTAGCTGTGTAGATGACTGGTGGCTGCCGAGTCCTATCTCCTCTCTGCTTCACTCACTCTCTCCCTCCCTCCTTCCCTCCCTCCCTCCCTCCCCTCTCCAATCTGCACTGCACTGAGAGAAGCATGTGGAGGAGAATTGTAAATGTGCCGAGCTTTGTGAATGTGTGTATCCCGAGTGCGTTTCCGGAAGAAGGGGAAGCAATGCAGGGGAGGAGATAGGAATTACAAGAGGGAGCGCCTGCATCGCTCCCCTGTCTGTGTACTGTATGTATGCGTGTGAGTGTCCATGTATGTGTATGCATGCTGCAATGCTGAACAGGGAAAGTCGCTACCTCAGCCCCCCCCCTCGCTGGGATCATGTAGTGGCCCGGGGCAGCGTTGCGTCTCAGGGAGCGTGGCGTGGGATCAGGCCTGCAGAGAGTGGGATGAAGGGCCGGAGCTGCTGGGAGTCGGGGGCGGTCCGCTCCCTCTGCAACTCGGGCTGCCTGAGTAAACTCAACCGGGGTCAGTACAGCTATGGCTAAAGCTATAACACAGGAGCACGGAGCTGTCACACTCCTCTCCATCTGTCCAACGACAAAACCTTCCTCATCCTGCTATCTCCTCCTTATCGTATGCCTGAGAGGTAGCTGTCATCCCTTCATCCATCTTCCTGTCTTGGGCATCTGTCATCTGTCGCTATGGATGCTCACTCATTTCTGTAGCCTCCCTCCACAATGCAGCGCCTCTGCTGCTGTAAAAAAAGAGCAGTCTGTCCTCTCTCCTGCACTCCTCACTGCATGCAGCCTCCTCTTTCCCTTCTTCTTTCTCCCGTGCTGCTCTCGCTCAGACTCATTTCCTCTCTTTTCTTTGCGCCTGCTCCACCTCACATTTGCATATGGATGAGTCGAAGCCTGCCAGTCCTACGTGTTGTGTTGGCAATGTGCAGACCTGTGTTCGCATATTATGTGTGAGGAGTTCATTGCACCATCAGAAACTGCAAAATGCGAAGTGCTGTATATCCCAGGGTGCTTGAAGCTGTCCCTGAGTGCCAACGTGAAGGATTGTGTTCATATAATGTAGTAGGCTGGTGAGGGCAGTAACTCAGATGTACAGATTAACAGGGTTTTTTGCACTGTCCACTCACAAGCAATACTAGCCTGCATAACATGTTGTCTCCAAAGGATTTTGCACAGAACAAATCAATATTCCATTACAGCTCATGGCAGGTTTACAGCATCTTATACAGTGTACGTCTGTATATGATTATGTTGTTACGTTTTTGGAGGAACTATGCAGAAATGTGTTAGCAGTCCCTGTTTCCCCTCACTCTTAGTCCTTCCTATTCTATGTTTCCACCTCTCTGACTTCGTATATGGCTTTCTTGCCTGTGGTGGAGTTGGACAGTGTTGAGTTGAGCAGCTGTGCTCTTGAGCCCTGGGCTCTCTGTGTCTGCTCACTTTTCCCTGTTTGCTCACTGAAATGAGTTTGGCAAAGGTGCTATGAGCCAAGACTTTTCATAGCAGGCTTCTGCACACTCTCTTTAATATGAATGTTGGGATGTGATTAAGTTGACAACATGAGTCAGAACCAACATATCACAACCAATCGATCCAATAGTATGAGTGGTTCTCTTCTAGTGTTACAACATGTGATATCGTTCTGTATGATCAGTGGTAATATTCAAATAAGTGCTTTGATTGTGAGTATAAACATTTGACTTTGCACTGTTGTCGCATAGCCTCCAAAGAGATTCATTGTGTCACTTTGTCATATTGAAATTTGAAACATGGATACATTAAATACATTTGACATGCAACATATATGTGAATATTATAATACAACATATGAGTTTGGGACCTTGACATTTGATGCATCCATCCATCTTCTGTAACCGCTTATCCTCATCAGGGTCGCGGGGGGCTGGAGTCTATCCCAGCTGACTTTGGGCAAGACCCTGAGCTTATCACAATTTAGAGTCACCAGTTAACCTATTAAGTGCATGTCTTTCAACCGAGGAAGGAAGCAGACGTCCCTTTGTGGCAATGTTAACTGAAGGGCTGCTAAGTTTCTTCTGTTGGTCAGTAATATGTCATGTAAAGATTATTAAATCGCTCCTTTTGTTTCGTTAGTACCATCAAAAAATACTTTGATGGTGTAATCGCAGTTCTGAGATTTCTTTCAAAACACATTAAATATGTTGGAAAATAGTTGCTGAAAACACGTAAAAAGACTTGAAATATGGAGTTAGAGGTTAAAAGAGGTTTTCACCAGTTTTCAGTGCAGAATTTTTTTGGGCGGTCCTTAAAGGGTGGCTCGATGACACGCTCAGGCCACCCTGAGCATACCGCTGCACCCCTAGCAGAGAGACAGAGATTAATTCATCTTGCTCGCAGTGTTTCAAAGTTAGTCATGTCATTTTCTGAACTCCTCAGACACGTTTCAGTCACTTCATAATGGCTGCTTGACTGCTCCCACAAGTGGGTGTGGCTTCAGCACATTCAGTGCTCATTTACCCGATTTTGACACCCTTTGACACCTTGTCGATATTTTTAATCATTCAAATTTGGCTGGTTGGTTGATAACACTCAGAACACATGTTTATTCTTACACATTCTTAACTAATAAAGATGAACTCTGAACTAAACAGTGTAAATCAGAGCCCACACTCCCTTACCAAACAGCCCAATCAACCTCCCGTGGTACCAATCGGAATAAATATTTGGTAGAACATAATTTAAAGTAAATTACTTGTGCAGAGTTCAGTAAAAATAGTAATAAACAATGGCTCAGGACAGTAAAAACCTCTTAAGCTCAGTAAATTGGAGTTTACTGTTCCAACTGGGGCATTGCTGGAAAAAGTAACAAATAAAAACAGAACAATGAGATGCTTCACAATGTCTTGGCCCCAGATGGAGAAGTCTGTGAGGCACACACATGCCAAACAATAATATCTCTGTCACTGTCATGAAGGCAGTGCTCCAGTTTTAGGCAGGAAGTTGGATTTGTGGAAAATAGAAAGTACAGTTGGTACCATATATATGGATGAATGTCACAATGTGACAAGCCTCTGAAACACTGTGTGACTTTTGTCTGATTTTTATCATATGCACTTACCAGGAACTTCATTAGGTACAATCTAATAAGATCCATGTGTACCTTATGAAGTGGCTGGTGTGTGTATATACATTATATTGTTTTAAAGTATATCAGCAGAGCACAAAAAAGCTCTCTTGTACTGTATTTTTATCTCAGAAAATGAAAACACTTTTGCCCTTTGCCGTATTTTCTAGGCCTGGTCATTCAGATCACTCCATTCCTATCTCATCTCTTTTAATGGATGCATTAGTCCCTGTCCACGTAAAATTTGTATTTATGAAATTGGAATCATCAGTAGCATCTGCAGTCGGATAATGAAATGTTCTCTTGCGCGGTGGAAATTTCTTGGCGTGCTCGGGCTGTTATGATGAACAGAATTATTTTGAATGGTCTGCGGACATGTACGGCCACCATGTGAGATTCCACATCACTCTGATAATCAGTTCACGGTAAAGTATGTCTGAGAAACTTTAAAACTTTGACAGTGTGCGCAGACAGTTGGCATTTTACTTTTATCCCTCCCCAGTTACAAACACACATAGTCCCTACACATATTGTATGCATATTTTAAGAGGGTTAGAGCACAGGGTTAGGCTTTTAAATATTAATGCACATAACTTAAGAGTACTTTAGAGACACCTCTAACACACCTCTGTGAAGGCAGGCACATTTTTTATGGTTTGATGGCAACCTTCATGGCTCATTATCTTGCAGCACTGGCACCTGGACAATTAGCATGATGGATCACGGTCTTGCTATGATCTGGGGTTACTGATTCACGGATCATGATCTTATTAAATCTTCCTCAGTGAGAGACAGTGACTCAGCAGTGAGTTCTCATCAAAAGTATGAACTGTCAAGTAGATCAAAAGATCAAAATGCTTGTCAGTCTGTTAAAACCAGCATGAAAAGCTTTGCTTAATTAGACTTGTCATTGCAGAGCTGAGTAAAAGTAGGTGATGTGGATAAAATACTAATGAAAATTTCCAGAAATTAATCACATCAGTACAAATTCACTTAAGAAATCCCGCTCATTGATACACAACATTTCCCATAACACAAAACAACCAGAGATATTACAAGGAGAAAAAACAGCATGGTTAAATCTCTGTGTACTTATTTGTATCATCTCATGGTTAATATCCTTTTGCCTCAACACTAGTGCTCAGATAAATATATTCAAGTAGGATCCTGAGAGCTGAAGTTAGTATAGTATAGTAGAAATCAGTGCCTGAACGTCACACAGAGGGGAGAGTAAGATTGTTTGGTAATAGTGATCCCAGAAATCTGAGGGTTAAAATGACAAAAAAAACAAACAAACAAAAAAAAAAAACGCTGGATTGGATGTATAGGTCATTTTCTGTGGATCCCACATGCATGTGAAACCAGTTTGGATCCAGCATGGGAATGGCAGACTCCGCCACTAACAATGAAAACCACTAGATCATATACAGAAAAAATGGCTACCATAAATAACGTCAAAAAAGTCTTTGATTTCATGAAAATGTTAAAGATTATAACTATACATGAGCTAAATCTTAAGGATGTGTTACTGTATCATGTTTATACACCTGGGTCAATGAGACCAGTCTGTCAAAAACATTAATATTGTTATATTCATTTTTATTTACATACCTTTTTTATAAATAAACAGTACTTTAGACAATGAAGACATCAATGCAGAATGTTTCATAGTTAACACAGGCTTAATGTTTTGATTCATTGTCTCTGTAGAGCTGCAAACTTTTTTTTATTTTTTTTATTACTGCAGTAAAATCCTGGAAATCCTGTCACAGTGACCAGACCTGTGCACATTAGATCAGTTAGTATTCTGAGGTTGTCGGATAATTAACGACCTCAACCTTCAGACTGTCGGAGTTATGCAGTAAGCAAGAGCCATTTTCCTCTCACGGGTTTGACGCACCAGCTGGGAATTTATCAGATTTACTTGGCAGATCAGAATATAAAATTTACAGTTTAGTAGTCAGCAGACTGTTTATTCTTTTTGTCTACCCGAGCACATTATTAAATGTTACTGAATTCAAGCTCATTGCTGCAGTTTGCTGTTAATCTTTTTCTTTTGTCGCTTTTGCTGCTTTCTGAGCGTTCCATTGGATACAGGGCCAGAGCTGTACTGCAGAGCTTTGGGGACAGTGATGAGTTGCACTGCACAGTTTCTCATTTGCTTGTGGAGAGCTGAGTGCTGTGTTACTCGGTTTAACCTGCCGTCTCCTCTGTTTGTCTCCCTGTGATGTATCTCAGGGGAGATATGGAGCCAGTTAGCAATTACTGGTCAGGATTACACTCTGCTCCCCTTGGATGCATCCTCGCTCTTCATCTAGCTTGTTCTCTCGTCTGTTTCTGATATTCTCTTTTATACTGTATATTCTCTTTCTCTAGCTCACTCCATCAGAACAGTCATCTCTCCTCTCTCTTTGCTAGCTGTACTTAAAGGAATCTTTTCCAACCACAGGTACAGACTCTTTCTGAACTAAAAATAGAGTTGGATGTGCATTAAGGCAGGCTAATTGGAAGTTATGATTATCTGCCTATATATATCACAGTGTGTATGCAAAAGCAAAAATCTACACCCTTGAGAAATTTAAAAAAAGATGTGGCGTGGTGAAGTGGGCCAAAAGATAACAAAGTATTAAACTATATAATAATATATATATAATATAAAAAACAAATGCAGTCTAATACAGCAGCACAATGTAAACATAGTGCAGAAATGTTGTAAGTTACTGTATCTGGTAATGTTAATTGAATATATGCGACGTCTGTTGTATCTTTTGGTAATATTTAGGCCAAGCAGTAACCTCTGTGTCTGTGAAGTAAAGCCAATGTGAAAGTGCCAAAAACTGCAGTTCCTCAAACGTCCACTTGAGGCTGGCTACAGAACAAGTCAATCAAAGTTACATATGGCTTGTTAGAACCCTCTAGGGTTCATCCAGCCAGTCTCAGGTCCACCGATGATCCACATCTTTGCTGATTTTTAGATTAGTGAAGAGATGGAAGAGGCGGTACTGGGAGCTGGGCAGCACAGGGTTAAGGTTAGGGAAAGATTGTGGACTTGGTTTAAACCAAAAAAGTGACTTGAATGATTTATATAGAAATGATGTTGTAAACCTTAACAATGTTTAACTACACTCAGATTTAGTACAGGCATAACTGCCTCATGGCTATGCTGCTGGGTGTTCAAATAACATCTTTAATCTAAAGGGGCAGTACATTTCTCCCAAGTGCTCGGCTGTATGACATGCCCGTCTTTCTGCCACAGGGTGACGTCTTGTCAGCCGGAGGCCCAGCTCCACTGACCTGACATCCTGTCCTCAGGGAGGAGCAGAGAGACAAGCCCTGACAGTGGGACAGCAGAGAGACTGCTGCTCTACCAATTACATTCTCCCCCATCCTATTCTTCTGCTTTCGCTCTCTCTCTCTCTTCCTCGCTCTTTTGTGTTCAGCACCGAGGTGCACAATGAGGAGGAAGAAGAAGTGAAGGGCAAAGAAGCTATCCACGTGCTGAAGAGGAAGATGGATGTCTGTTTACGTCTTAAAGTGCTGTGATTTGATGAGCTGTGACCTGTAAACTTGTGTCCCAGCTTCATCATCATCCTCTGAACAGGAGGGTTCAGTAGAGGCACGGTGGGAACAGGAAACAGGCCTGGATTTGTTTTGATGCAGGGTGTTCTCCGAGGTGGTAGGTTGTAGGGGAGGGGGAGGCAGCTCGCCCTTGAGGCATGACTGGCGTGGTAATGGGCTCCTGGCTTTGCCTCGTGGTGTTGACAGCTACAGAGAGCCATCCATCCACATCTGTTGTTGGGAAGAGGTTGAACGATGGGAGGGGTTGAGCTAAGCAGTGCACAGACAGCATACATTGGCTATTTGTTAACACTGGTTTAGTGTAAAACCCAGTCTTCACTTTTTATTACAGGTCTGAGTGATATACAGGTGATCTCTTAAAGTTTTCATCTCCAGCATTCAAACTCGTCCGGTGTTGCTTGACATTTTATCGATGTTATAGATCTGGCTCAGTGAACCAAAAGGATGCTGCAGAAAGGGCATGTCTGACACACTTTATTCTGTATCAAAGAAAGCCTCGTGTCCAGGTTTCTCCTTGTCATTGAAGGGTGTCTGTGCGTTCTTGCGGCTCCCAACTTGTTTCAGCGGTGCGTTGGAATGCGAATGAGTTTTGCAGGTGACGGGCTGTAAGCAGAGTGTCTTCTTAACAAATATGCCATGTGCCAAACATGTGACAGTTTATTTTTAAGTGGAGTCGCTTAGAGCTGCTGGACTCATTGGCAGAATGAGGAGGAATCATTCGAGCAAGTCACTGCAATGCTGTAAATCTCTTTACTCAGCCATGTCTGCTTGCAACAACCACCCCAACTGTACATATCTTTTCAAATCGGGTGTTTAAAATGTGTTCAGTGCTCTCCACAGGAACAGATTCATGCCCTAGCATCCCATGAGCTTCTTGTTTCTTCTGTAAAGCACCTCTGAAATGTCTAAATACCACCCAGTGACCCTCTGACAGGATACTGCATATTGTCCTAATATTATCCAGACCCTACTCTGTAATTTCACACTCTCGAATGTGGACGTGATGCAGAGCACTGGTGTTGAGTTTGCTGTAGGTGCAGTTCAGTCAGTGGTGACTTTGTCATTCAGTAACCTTGGTTTTCCATCAGAACAGAAAATAATCCTCATCTTGGGGGGAGGTTACTATAGGTCTATAAACAGCTATCTGCATATAAATGCAAAATCTATAGCCAAGGGACAACATTTTAGTATTAATCCGTGTAGTTTCGACCAATCATGTCAGCAGATATTGGTTGCCTGTAAGTACACAAACTATGTGATGAACAAAAGAGGCAAAAAATCTCAGAAATCCATCATCTGACCACGATTTAGTTTTTTTTTAAACAATCTGCTCCTTCATGTTGTATCTCAAAACCAACCCCATCCTCACGCCTCAAGTTGATAATCGGACTGTAAACAGTGACTAGCGCACAGAAGAGAAGACTTATGTGGATATCCACTGTCTACACCAGAAGCCCCGAAATATTGGCCAATACATTTATCAGATGATGATGATTTATGAGTTTGCTATGGATCTGTTTAACTGTTTGCATAGGCCTGTTTTCAACGAAAGCAACTTGCATGATTCTGGTTTCAGTTTTACTGAACACTGTTAAATTGCATTGCCTTCATGTGTGATACACAATCTCCTGTTAAGATTGAAACTGGTGGGGGGTGTTGTTTAGCTCAGTCGATAGAGCAGCCGCCGTGTACAAAGGCTCAATCCTTGCCGCGGCAGCCCAGGGTTCGAATCCGACCTGTGGCTCTTTCCTGCATGTCATTCCCCATCTCTCTCTCCTCACATTTCCTGTCACTCTTCAAGCTGTCTCCATACAATAAAGCTCAAAACAGGCCAAAAAAAAATCTTTAAAAAAAAGATTGAAACTGGCGTTTTTCTGAGCGGTTTATTTGGCGAGTACAGATCGAAATTAGGAGTTGTGATAACCTGCCATTAGATATTAGATTAAATACTTAGATTAGATGTTAGAAGTATTTTATCATTTATTTTCTGATTTTAAGACACAGTGAAATACATTTTCCAAGTTTTATTCCTGTGTTCTTAGATCTACTGTTCTGCTCTCTCACAATAGATAACAATTGTATGGAAAAATATCATTTTTCTATTTATCTACTAATTTCTCCCCTTAAGAAATAAAAATGTTTACGTACTTACATACCTAGTTGTACATTTATCCAATCAAATGTGATTTGGGACAGGCTTATTGTTGTCCCGTGGGAGGAACTACACCAATTAGCCAATTACCTTATCTATTTAAAGCTGCTCTTCCACAGTCACACGTTATCAATTTAAGCTTATTTCATTATCCTCTGCAACTCTCTCTGAAGTTACTCACCTCCTTTTTACTGTCTCATGCTTTTTCTTTGCTCTGCAGCTGCCTGTCTGTCGACTCACACGCTTCGCTGACTTCACGGCGTCAGCCTTTTTTCCTCTTCTTTACCTGCCTTTCTTTGCAGTGATTTTATCGAAATACCTACTCTATTGCTGGCTGGTAACGGGTCGATGCTAGAATCATTTTCTGATCCATGTTCCCTTCAGGTTTTATTGTGGCTGTCGGTGCTGCTGGTTTGACCTTTTAGCTGGACTGTTTTGTCTCTAATGTCCAGGCAGTTGTGTCCCTGTGATTCAACATGTTCACACATTACCTCTGAGGCTTAGAGCTCAGTGACCTGTGTGTGCTGCTTCTTCCTGGCTGAACTTTTGTTACCTTTGGGTGGAAATGGATGCCCAGGAATTCAAACATGGTGAGAGATTTTGTTTCCTCCCCTCTTTCTCCCTTTTGCTTCCTTTTGGATTTCACCTCTATCTTTTCATGATCGATATATGTAATGCTAAGCAGCTCGAATTTAGTTTCTAAAAAGTTAAATCAACAAACAGGATGCAGACAATGCTGCTGACATGAGCGTTTACTAAAAAAAAAAAGATTATGTGGCCATTAAAGTCAAGTGAAATTAAGTGATATGTAAAATAAGTCCACAGCCACGCTAGCAGCTGAGGCTGTTCTTAGGCACGGTGGTGCTTTTAAATGCTTACATCAGTAATCTGCTGTGATGTTTTATTAATGTAACCATCTTAGTTTAGTATTTCAATATGTTAACACTTGCTAATTAGCACTAAACTAACTAAGCACTAAGTATAGCTGCGACTAATGAGAGTGTCAGTAGTTTTTTAGGTGTTTGGTCAAAACTATTGGCCTAATATTTGACCTGATTGTATAATTTATCGTGAGGGGGACATATGTCATGGAAATTCTTCCAATAATAAAGAAATAAGCGTCAACCTCACGGTCGTGCAAGATGCAAAGTGGGGATTCATCTTATGATTCATCATCTGGGGACCATGAATGAATGTACCAAAGTTCATAGCAATTAATTCGGTATTGGACATTTCAGTCTGGACCAAATTAGTTGAGCAACAGACCAACTTTGATAAGCCATGTCGCTTAGCATAGCTAAAAATATTTGTTATCTTTGTATGTTGGTTTTAGCCTCCTCTTGATACTGAGATTACTAGCACTGTGAAAAATGTTAACGTAAAATGAGATTTAAATTGAGATTTTGTGAGGATTTATTTTGTCGATTGCTTTATTTTTCTCAGGTTTGGTGAGAGAAATGATAACTCTTTATATGATACACCATGCCTGTAATGGTAAGTGGTGGTTAACTTGGTGATATGAGGTAAAACAGTGGATCACATCCGTTGTACAGCTGTTCGAATGTTGAAGCGGACATTAAAGTTACCCAGAGAAAGCTGTCCCCGTGCTTTTGATTTACGGCAGTCCAAAACTAATTCAATTCAGTAACAGTCAAGTTCGCAGTTAACTTGAAGAGTAACCAGGATTACATTATGTACTTAAAAGAACTTGATGTGCTGCATTTAACAAAAATAGTGTTTGGATATCAAGTGTCGACTCGACTTAACAATTAGTCCAGCTTGGATATATATCTGTGGCACTCATTCCTCAGTGGAGCTGGACGTTCTACTGGACAAAGGTCAAATTTGAACTCCATATATTGCTGTTACATGATGTAGTCCTGAGATCGCAAGGCTACCAGCTTCCCCCGGGCGATGATCCATGTTATACTTGGATGATGTAAATAGACTTGACAGAGGTGATAGTCTCCTCCACTGCGAGGTCACAGCCAGCTGCCACGTTCTTAGAAGAAAGTGTCGCTGTAGTGTTGCCTCTCGCCAAGACTGTGCGATCAGCTACATAACAGACCTTTTCAATGTGACGGAGCATACTCTGTATGGTAGCATCTAGAAGCAGACAGTGGAGGTGGATTAGAGGCTGGAGAGACCTTCTCTCCACATTCCAACCTTTAACCTTGGCATGTCCTCCACCATGTTCTCGTTATACTTATCTCTCTCCATGTTCTCCTGCTGCTTCTCCTCCCTCTCCCTCCTCTATTTTTTTAAGTCTTAGCAGTAGTTTGATGTCCCTCCTATGGTGGGTTGTTGGGATGTTACTGGCTTTCAGCATGTCAGACAGTTTCAGCATCGAAGCTGGGACTTTTAATTTATCTCAGCCATATGGGCTTGTTTTGTTAGTGTCATTTATTAGACAGAAACAGACAAACACATGTTTATGTAGGAAATATTCTTCTGTGTGTCTATAGAGTAGCAATGTGCAAATATTCTTCAGTAGTTCAAAATCCAACATGCAAGCTCTCTAGTGTTTTGCTAGAAAAAAGACGGACATCAGGAAATCAGGAGATCTGTTTTCGCTTTGGATTTGTTCCCTTTTACGAGGTCACTCAGCTGTTTATGGAGCTCGGTCTTACCCCTGGTGTATTTCTGTCTCTCCGTGTCTGTGCTTGTCCTTGCAGCGTGTGCATACGTGCATGTAGCGCTGCAGCACTGTTCTCGTATGTTCCGTTTAAGCTCGAGTAACCTCTTTTTAGTGACGTCACAGTGAGTGGCAGCTGCTATCGCAAAGGGGTCATGTGTATGGATGAGCTGTCTGTGTTCAAAAGCCCTGATGCAGCTTTACATTTACATTTGATAAAAAGCTTTTCTGCAGTCATATTTAATGTGTCACTGTCTATTTATTATTTATTTATGTGAAAGCATCTGTAAAGTCAGACTAATGGCTGTGCAATTAACATCAATTTCATGATTGGTACTAATCACTGCTAAACATTTTACCATAAAAGTGGCAAAGACAAAATATTGATATGAGTAAACAGAACTTTGCTGATTTAACACAATTCTTTTCTGGGTAGCTCGGGAAGTCAGCATATCTCTAACGGGAAATATCTCATAAAAAGGAAGGTGTGCACATATTTTGCAGTTAGACATCTAAATTGTTGTATGTGACCTCTGGCCTCTCCCTTCCAGATGACTCTGGGGACGAGGAGCCTACATCCCAGTCGGACCGCAGCGAGATTCAGGGCACCCTGAAGATACTTGTCAGCAAGCTCGACGACCTCAGCACATGTAATGATCTGATCGCCAAGCACGGGGCGGCCCTGCAGCGTTCCCTGAGTGAACTCGAGGGTCTGAAAGTCCCCGTGGAGGGAGGGGAGAAGATCAAAGCAGTGAACGAGCGAGCCACCCTCTTCCGCATCACTTCCAATGCTATGATCAATGTAAGTAGCCGAGACAGAGCAGCGTCCCACATGCTTTGGCATGATCAGTGTGACAGGAATGCCAGTCATCTATAATATCCTGGTTATTGAGTGATGAGAGATGAGATCGCCTCACAGCGAGCTGCAGGCATGAATGCTGCTGGTTTAGAAAAGCAGCTCCTGGCCTGATAACCTATCTGTCTCTAATTTAATGGTTAAAAATGATGTTCAAAAACTGAGCTGTTAAGAATACAAACATGTCTGCTGCTGCTCAAGTCAAGTCAAGTCAAATAATATTAGTTTTTACTAAATCAACCCAAATCATAAACAAGGTTGAAACTCTATCCTTATATTTGTGATTTTAAAACTTACTAAGAGAGGAAGAGCAGTAGAAATAACTCTACTTCTGTTGCACTTAAGCCAAATGTTTCACCTTCACAGCTTCAGTTAACAGACCACAGCAACAAACAGTACCAGGTTTGCAGTGACCACTATGTGTTGCAGCATCAGACTAAGAAATGCTCTACTGTATCTGGCCCTGTTCCATTCTCCTCAATGATAAATACCATTGGCTTTACAGTATGTTAGTAGTGAACAGGAGTTCAGGCAGGGTTGAGGTCCTCAGGGAGTGATACTAGATATGATAGTGGGTGGGAGGAGGAGGTTGGGGGTAGACAGGAATAGCCCCTGCTCCCCACCTCTCCAAACCTCCAAACCCCTCTACCCTCCCTGACTGGTGAAGAATTTCAGACCCTTCTGGACCAGAGTTAGACAGACAGACCTGCTCTGACTAAAACCAGACAATCACACAAGGTTTGTCTTTCTTCCTGTTTCTGTTGTTTATTTTTTACATAAAGCGCATGCCTGATTTTTTTTTTCTGTGAGACATCTCGCTGTTGGATGTAAAATAATATAACATTCGAGTATTGTGATCTTGAGATTAGGTTTGTCATGCATGTAAAAAAGAATATTACTCCTAATATACTGAAGTATGTTCTAATACAGCTTGTTAAGAGACTTGAGTGTTATGATAAGACAAAAAAAAGCATAATCGAGATTGCGCTTTAATTATGTGAAAGGCCATGGCTCAGAATAATCAGCCCCTTGTTTCTCTCTGACGTTTTTTATTTTTTTTTTATTAATTGATAGGGGGAATTTAAACTTACTGGACAAGCAATAAAATAGACCCTCTTGGATTGCCTAACTTATTAAAATTAGGGTTTGCCAAGATTCTAATGAGAAAAAGTGCTGCCACAAACTCCCTGTAATGATTTTTGGTCTTGTAAATGGCTCCCTTCAGGATACGGGTATTTGTATTTCTGCAGCCACGTCGTTCAGCCACTGTTAAGACATGTAGTTTGAGACTGTGAGCCACTGTAAAGAAATGGAGCTATACGTGCAAGGAGGGTTGGAGGAGAGAGGGGCTGTGGAGTGAAGAAGGAGGCCATAATGGCAAGACACAACTGCATGCTGTCTGTGATCTGACCCCATCCCAGTGGGCGGGGTTGCATTAGTTCATTCAGTGGTGATGTAACATCTCATGTGTCATTGAATCCAAGCTCTTGTCCGTCCGTGTGTGTGTGTGTGTGTGTGTGTGTGTGTGTGTGTGTGTGTGTGTGTGTATACATTTACACACCCACAACTTTCGGTTTGTATAGTTTCACATCACAAGACTTGAGTGTATTTGTATATTTTTGCTTTGTTGCTCATTCTGCAAAGTGTATCAGGAGTTTGAATTTGACACCGCCACCTCTTACTCACATATCTACATGCCCATTCACTATTTTAGCCTTTAACAACCCCATCGCTCCCCTCCACCGACGGAAGTCACATGCAGTCTGTGTTTGTATCGTACACTCAGCATAAAAAAGTGGAACTATTAGGCTTTTTTTTAAGTGGCTGTTGAGTTTCATATCATGGTTATGTTTGAGGAAGTGGACCACAGCGTCACATGCACTTCTAACATTTAAGCTGAGGCTCAGACTCCGATTGTTAGACACTGCTCAAGGTAAGAGATTGAATGGATATTTTTGATGTCAGATATTTTGAGCAAAGTGAGTTTTATTATAATAATCTATCATTAAAATATCATGTTATGAGCATTAATTTAGCATAAATCTCACCAAACTTTCCATTTTATATTTAGTTTAACAAATGAAAGTTATTCTCTTTGCCTTCATTTGGCAGCTTGGACACACAGGATCGTCCTACACTTATCAGTAATGGTGAGGTATCAACTTTTGGAATAATACACCACATTACGAGATTAATAGGTATTGCTGGAGAACATGTCAAGCTTTTTCATTTTTGTTTATGAAGCTAAAAATCTACATTTATAATAATTGACTGCATGTGTTTGTCAATCACTTGCTATTTGCACTGACAATGACGATAAAAACGTTAACTATAACTCTATTCGAAATTTGTAGTAATAATTAGGATTATAATAATATCGATAGTAATCGATGCAACCACAAGCCCTGATCCCTACGATCCATGGGAACCTGCGAGACAAGAAAGCACAAAAAACGGGACATTAATGTGTGCAGAGGCAGAGAAGAAGAGAGAAGCTCTCTTAAGCTTGTTACGGTTAAGTACAATCATAAAAAATATGTATTTATCATATGTAACTTTATATTTTTTAATTTAAAGCATTCATTTATTGTTACACGTACTCGATATAGTGTGAATGGTTGTTTGTCGCTGTGTGTCACCCCTGAGTGAGTGAGTGAGTGAGTGAGTGAGTGAGTGAGTGAGTGAGTGAGTGAGTGAGTGAGTGAGTGAGTGAGTCGGTGCTGAAAAGCACTTTCTCGCCAGACAGATAGGTATCCTGCTTTCTCGATCCAAATCAAGGAAGGAGTCAGGTGTTGTTACTGCATCCTTTTTTCTCTTCCTGCTGCCTAAAAGTGATACCGCACATCCTGACTGCATTTTCACCAGACAGAGAACAGAGATTATCTGAGCTGTGTGACACCTTCGTCCCTCAAGCACTTCGCCTGCAGCCACAACTTTATCGAAGTGGTTCGAGATAACTCTCAACAGCCCCTCTGGCTCTGGGACCAAAGTGACATTTGTTGCAAATACTGAGTGGACAATATGTAATCATGTGCTGCTCCACTTATGTGGGCTGAACAGTGACAAGCCCACATGAAATGCTCCAAAAATGCTCGATTGCAGTTTTAAAGTGATCACTCAGATCACCTCCTCTGAGGCCCACTATGCTGACAGCTCAGTGACGGTCACATGACATTTTTATCATGCATGTTGTCAGCTGCGAGGTGTTATTTAAGTTCATTGACCTTTGAGCTTGGTGTGAGGAAATGCTGTGAGATATACGATGCAGTGGGAACAAATGCTGACATGAAATATATATTTGATCTGAAGTAACCCTCCTTGTCTCTGCAGTAAAAGCACGATGACTCAAATATAGACTGGCGTGCAATCAGAGGTTTAACCTCTAGCTCATCACTCACTGATGAATTCTGTGTTTACGCTGCGCTCCGAGGCATATTTGACACAGCAGGGAGACTCTGTAAACGCTCGACAGACAGCTAATTAACATATTGATGACTGCTCGAAACAATGCTGATAAATAGGCTTGATTACAATGACTGACATGAATGTCTTCCCACCTTTCTCCATCTTAAATTGTATCCGCAGAATTCAGTGTGGTAATTTGTGTTGCCCCAAATAAAGGTGGAATCATTCACAGGATTTGATGATTTTAATGAGTTTTAGGATTGAACATGAACTAAAAGAAGTCACTCCTGCAACTGTATTGTTAAGTCATGAGAAGAGCTACTTACAACGTACTTTCAACACAAAAATCTGAGCTGTTAAAGCAAATGGAAAGTAAGTTGTTCCCTGTTAAGAATTAGAACTTTTTCACACTGTATACTACAGAAATTAAACTTTCAGTGCTGTCTGTCTGTGTGTTTATGTACTTGTGTTCCCCCAGGCGTGTCGAGACTTCTTGGACCTAGCAGAGACTCACAGTAGGAGATGGCAGCGGGCGCTGCAGTATGAGCGAGAGCAGCGTACCCACCTAGAAGAGACCATTGAGCAGCTAGCCAAGCAACATAACAGCCTGGAGCGAGCGTGGAGAGAAGCGCCCACGCTCGTTTCCACCACACCCAGTGCCCCTACCACCAACAAGGGTGAGACTGCTGACTGTCTGTGTGTGTGTTACTTACTCCTGCTTAAAGTCATGTGTGACCTCAGGCTCAATATTATAGACATTCCTCATGTGGGCGAAGGACAGTTGTGTCAGAATTGGATTATCGCTAAAGCAGAGATGGCAATTACCTTCACCAAAGACTGTAAGTCATGTGGTCTCTTCTGTCAGTCTGTCCATCCATTTGTTGATTTTCTTTTTAATTACATATAACCAGAATCATGAAAACAAACTAGTTTTCTTTCAAGAGAAAGAAACTTGATTTTAGTGACCTCTGATGCCATTTTCCAGTTTCAAATCTGACTCTTTGTCTCAAACTTACATGTGTTGTGCCTTCAACGGGAAGAAGCCTATTGATTTTAGTGACCCCATGACCTTTGCTTCAGTGTAAAACTCAGAAAAATACCCAATACCCAATACTGAAAGAAGAAGGGAGAGATCTTACATTCCCCATGATAGCTCAAAGACACACGGTTAATGGATAGACATACAAGTGTGTGTTTTTAAAACTGGAGAATGGGATGCCCCATAGCTCAGGACTTGAGCCCCAGTTTGAGTCCAACCTTTGTAGCATCTGTCTCTCTCTCTCACTATAATGGCTTAAAATGTCCCACAAAATACACAAAGAAACTGGAGCAACTGGAGTCTCCCACCAGCCACCATGAAGCGGTCTTTCCAGAACAATAACTCAGTTGTATGAGTTGCCTATATTTAATTATTCCTTAATCACAGAGGGAGAACATCAGGACAGACTCATGTGGGTCATTTGGAAGACTGAAAAACAACTTTGGTTGTTGTTTTAAGAGTGAGGACTCACCGGTGTATTCCTGATTTTGGCTACACTTTACAGTATTCTAATATTTATACAGTACAACACTAGCTTTAAATGTGCAGTTACATTTAAGATGAGTCTTTTCGACTACTAAAATGTTTCTTAACCCTTTTTTGTGTTCATGACACGGTGGGTTGGAGGTTATCAAGTAGAATTTGATCATCTGAGCATGATACAACGCTTGATTTAATTAATAGCTATTTTTGAAACTACAGGAGGTTTTGTTCATATTGGTGGTTGGTTTAGGCTCATTTTTAATTGAATCAACATGTGACTCTCGGTTGAAGCCCTAGTTTATATACATAACAGATCGCTGAACATCCTGAATATTGAATGTCGGATACTGAATATTAGAAGCACACCCCGAGGAGCTCACATCATATAGTTAACCAGCAGGAACATTGGCAATTTTCCTAAGCTGATTATTCCTTGATTAATCACCGTGGGTATGTGATTATACGCTGCTCTCTCCTGAACTCTGTAAAATACAAACTCCACACACCACGTGATGATACTGCTTGACCGATATGCCGCTTGAATGTACTCACGAATGTATACGTCCCGACAGAAGGGAGTGAGAGGCTGCGCAAAGAAGAAGCGAGTGATGAAGATGAGGATACTGAGTATTTTGATGCCATGGAGGATTCCCCTGCATTCATCACAGTGACTGCCACTGAGAACACACAGCACAGGTCAGTCACACACACGAGGATCCATGTTGTTTTTTTGATTCAGCCAAACAGAAAGATGACTAACAGTTTAGTTTACTATTTAGTCTGCTTGTGCTCTAATTTATCATCATAGTGAATTTGACTCTGGCTGACAGCTGGACAAGTTTCTGATGATGGCTCATCGTGTGACAACTTAACACACATCACAGTGGTGTGCCCTTCACATTTCCTCAGATGTGTTGTGTGACAGATAAAAAGAACATAAGACTCTCTCTCCCCTGTCTGCGTTTATTTTTGCTCCTTCAGTATATTTTCATAGCATATTTGTTCACTGCATTCGAGTCCATCTCTTCCAACTTTCTTTACTTTTTTAAGAACGTCTTTTAGTGCTTTTTCCCCCCGTCGTTATGGTCCACTAGCACCATTACGAGTGATGGAAACTGTTAGACAGCATTCATCTGTAATACCCAGCAATCTGTTCGCCCTGTTGTGTGTATTGTGTGTGAAGAGTGAAATGAGAGAGAGAGAGGGATACTGAGTCTGTTTGTCCAGCGCTCATGGGAGAAAATAATCTCACTGTGTTCCAGGCGATCTCAGAGTAATTTGAGCGGAGCAAGCGGAGGTCAGCCCCACGACTGGAACCAGGACGACCACGTAAGTTTTCATCCTCCTAACAAGTCTGACTGAAAGGACTGACATTTGTGTGCGCTGCTGACTTCTGTAATATCAATATAGATTCATTTATGCTGCTGGGAGGCTCACAGCTCGCTGATTTATTCATATTCTTCACTTGCTTTCAGTCCTCATTTCCTACCCGACATTAATCCCATGCTCGTACACACACACATATACACACATGCACAGCCTTTGTCTGTGTTTCCTGCAGTCTCACTGTCATCCCTGTGGTGCCACAAGATACACAGCTGCTCCAATCCACTAAATCTTAATTACCAGTCAAACATCTGCTCTTCTCTCCCCTCAACTCTCCCTTGTTTCTTCCTTCCTCTAACACACATCTGTGACTTTACCTTACGCTGTCATTCTGTCTCCACTTGGTGATGTGCTGCCAAGCTGTCCGTGGAGTTGAGAGTGTGTTTCTCAAACTTTTATGTATCAGATATTCTCTTTTTACAAAGCTCATACCATCTTCTCCTCCTCCATCGAATCCCAGATGTCTCCGAACTTTAATGATGTGTTAGGGAAGGAGCTGCAGCCACGCAGACAGAGGCGGACTCATGTCCCAGACAAGCCCAACTACTCCCTCAATTTGTGGAGCATCATGAAGAACTGCATCGGCAAGGAGCTCTCCAAAATTCCTATGCCTGTAAGTGTATGAGGCATGGCCCTCCCTCTTGCTGAAGTAAGTCTGTGTGTGTCTGTGTGTCTCATGTCTTCTTGATTCTCCCATTCAGGTAAACTTCAACGAGCCTCTGTCGATGCTGCAGCGCCTTACCGAGGACCTGGAGTATCACGAGCTTCTGGACAAGGCAGCGCGCTGCGAGTCCTCCCTGGAGCAGATGTGCCTGGTCGCTGCCTTCTCCGTATCATCCTACTCCACTACGGTCCACCGGACAGCCAAGCCCTTCAACCCCCTCCTAGGCGAAACCTATGAGCTCGATCGCCTGGAGGACTTTGGCTACCGCTCGCTGTGTGAGCAGGTAACAGCACAGCCGCAGGGAGTTTACTCACTGATGTGCACAAGCTGAAATACACAAGCTTCTCCAAACAAGGATATTCTTCTTTACCAACATGTCTGTCTTTCTCCTAAGGTGAGCCATCACCCCCCTGCAGCTGCTCATCATGTGATTTCCCAACGAGGCTGGACCCTGTGGCAGGAAATCACCATCGCCAGCAAGTTCCGTGGCAAATACCTCTCCATAATGCCTCTGGGTGAGATATTTCATATTCACTTGGGAAGGAAACCAGCTCTATGTGTAAATAAAGGTTCCATCATGCAAATTTAACAGTCACACCAGGCAGCGTTTAGTTAAGAAGGACTCCCGCTTGAGAGCACAGCAGACGACTGTGCTGCCTCCCACACAATCCAAAGCCGAAGGAAAAGGTGGGAGAATGAATCAGGAGGGTTTTATGACCCTTTTGACACGTTCATAAAGTATGGGTGTAAAGGGAGCTCTCTATTGCACTGGGACAGCAGAGAGCAGGAGTCTGTTGGCTCAGATAAATGAGAGGTTTGATAGATACAGGTCCAACCAAGGGATGCAGTGGTATTTATCTGACTTCTCTCACTTCCTGCGCGCTGTGTGGTGCCATGTAATAGAAAAACTCTTAAGTGGAAAGCATTTATGGTCAAATACATGGCGTCAATCTTCCAGGGTTAGGTCACACTGGAAATAGGTGTAAACGTATTACCTGTGCACAGCGCATAAATGTGTCAGATGATGCATTTTTCAGCTGCTGCAGGTACTTTGAGGTTTAAAATTGCGGTTTAGTAACAGAGCAGCACTGTGATATTTCTTTGCTCTTATATCCTTTTGTCCCCTGTTTCCTTCCCAGGTGCCATTCACCTGCACTTCCACTCCAGCGGGAACCACTACGTATGGAGAAAGGTCACCTCCACAGTGCACAACATCATCGTGGGCAAGCTGTGGATTGACCAGGTCTGTTTTTGAACCCTCTACAGCCCTGCCTGAACACCTCTGATCTTCAGGAATAGCCTTTAGATGTTTTTTTCTTCTTTGCAGTAGTGCATGTGTGTGTGTGTGTGTGTGTGTGGTACAGACCAGCACAGTAGAGTGCTGTGAAGAATCGGAGCAAAGCCTCACAGTACATGAATGAGGAGCTTCACGATCCCAAGGGATTTATCTTCAGCTTTGATCTCTAATAACGCCCTAAAATAACAGCCTCTTCTTTGTGTGAGATGGCCCAGTTATATTTTTTTCCTTTTTCTTGTTTCTACTTATGCTGTGTGTCCCATCAATCTGTCTGTCTGTTTGTGTTTGCATGTAAGAATACGGCAGGTTCGCTTACATCTCTTGAATTATCTTGCAGCTGCAGACGACTAAAAGAACACCAGCTCTGAATTATGAAACCAAAAGATGGAATAATTTGCAAATATCCAGTATTTTCTGGATACATATGATCAAAGTTGGAGTTCTGTGTATGCTGTGCTTGCATTAAACACAGTGTGTGTGTTGTTAAGGTCTAACAAACGTTTTGAATGCATTTACCACCTCCACCACCAAACTGCGGTGCATTTTCCTGGAAAGTTTTCAAACCTCCTTTGTTAACATTTTGTGATTACGCTGGTCTTTTTCTGCTTATGCTGCTTTTATTTGAAAACTTAGAATATACTGTAGTGCGTCCCAGCTAGTAAAAATATGCAATAAAAGTATTTCTACTATTGGCACGTAAATTTAAGAGGCGGGTCTCGTAAAAACAGTACCTCCTCCGTGTTGATACAAATTCCTCTCTTCACTAAGAAAACTTCTCAGTAACATTAACACGTTTTTATTGTTTATCTTTACCCGCTCAATAATTTTGCCTTCTGCCTGGATCTGATGGTGTGTAAGAAAGCGTTTTAAATAAATATACACAGTAGGCTTATATCTCTGCACAACCCTGTCCAATTCAAACCAGTAAGGACTCTATGGCGTATAATAACAATAATGAGAAATTTGTTTTTCAGGGCTTTTGAAATAGAGATGACTAATTTTCACTATTGATACACCCCATCTGCCTCTGCTCAGCTTTAATATTCTATAATTTCTCACTGTTTTCATGCCTGTGTGTCTGTATTTGTGCAGTCGGGGGACATTGAGATTGTGAATCACAGGACGAAGGAGACATGCCAACTCAAGTTCTCACCCTACAGTTATTTCTCCAGGGATGTTCCACGAAAGGTAAAGGCTTTTGTTTCCACACACAATGATGTCATGTGATGAGGGGTTAATTTATGTGATGCTGCCTCCTGCTGGACAGTGCCAACAAATATACTAGTACTATAACTAATATAGAAGGTCACATTGCAGTGAGATAACCTCCTTTGGAGTCGTAACAGTTACCTAAAAATGGGGCACAATGCTGCCTTCCCTTGGTGGTGACTGATTTGGGATAAGCTAATGGGAATTTACTGGTGTCCTACCTCGGGGACTGTGCATGTTACGGTTTAACATTGGCGAGAAAAGGACACGGTTATGCTTCCCTCCAGGTCTGTGCAGTATTTTCTGATTTTATTTTTGTCCTTTCCAGGTGACAGGTGTGGTGGCAGACAGTGGTGGCCAGGCTCACTACATCCTCTCCGGTACGTGGGATGATAAAATAGAGAGTGCCAAGATCATTCAGAGCAGCCGAGGGGGCAGTGGATCAGAAGGCAAGCAGAAGACCGTCTATCAGACATTGTCCCCCAAACTGCTGTGGAAGAAATACCCTCTCCCGTAAGCACTTGACTCGTCAGTCTCATAATGCAGAATATAGCAATATATGAGTCATAGTTGTTGTATAACCGCTGCAATGTTTAGTCAATATCATTGATTGCAGAGCATCACACACGCATCAATTTCCTCTAACCATCTTAGGGAGAATGCTGAGAACATGTACTACTTCTCCACTCTGGCCCTGACCCTGAACGAGCCGGAGGAAGGAGTGGGAATGACTGACAGCCGTCTGAGACCAGACCAGAAGCTGATGGAGGAAGGACGATGGGACGAGGCAAACTCAGAAAAACAGAGGCTAGAGGAAAAACAAAGAGCCGTGAGGAGGAGGAGGGAAGCAGAGGCTTCAGACGCTCTGGATGATGGTACGAAATGGATGAACAGGATGTGTGGTGTCTGAGTGAGAGACAGAGACAGGCAGGGAGGGAAAGGGTGCAGGGTTGAGAAGTTGGAGTAGTTTTTTTTGGGGGGGGAATCTAGGGTTCCTGACAATTGGAGCATCATCAGTGCAAAAAAATAAGGAGCCAAAGATAAAAGACTCAAGAATAGAAGTTACCTATGACTCCAAACAGCATGTTGGTGACATCAAAGCATCCGTTTTTATACTTACCTTATAATACAATGGTATTAATCAACTCACTTTCAGATTCTGGATATTTTTTTGGATGAATTCTTTAACTATAAGGCAGTGATTTGTTCAATTACAAAAACATTTCGGATTTGACACAGCTTTGATTCGCACCTCTGTCTTCTTCTTGGGTATTGTAGTATTTAAGGCTGCCTGCCATAAAAGCCGACAACATGATTATTCAGAAATGAATGTGAAAAATTGTTGACAGTAACCTAAATCTATAATATTATTAAACTCTCTAGAAGACATTGACAGTCATTTAAAGAAAACTTTGAAATTGGACTTTATAGTGGATAAAAATACAAATATGTAGTATTATATTTAGCATTAGAGGCAGTTTACAGATGTGCGTTAAGACCACAAACCAAATCAGTACACAAGATGATAAATCAGTAGTCAGTGTTAAGTTAATTTCATTATTATGGATGATTTTTTGAGGTTTCCCGGTGCTTAGTATTTATTCCAGTTATAAGAAGAGCAATATTTAACTGAACTTTACGGAGACCTGAGCAGATAGGTTTCATCCTGGTGGCATTCCTGTGTGTGTGTTGTGTGCGTAGGCTAGACTGTATTTGATGTACCCATGACTTGTCTTTCTTTTCCTCCCTCTATTGGTGGTCAGAGTGTGATTATGACTCTGGTGAGTGGGGGTTGCCCTGTGCCCCTCTGTTGTGCATCACTCCCACACACACACACACACGCACACACACACACACACACACACACACAGACACCCCATCCTCTGTGTGTCCTCTGTGTGGTCTGCCTCTGTGTGGGAACTGCATGATACCCCTCCCATGTCAACTTCTCCAGATAATGACTCAGGAAAAAAAACAAAAAACTTTTTCCTGCATACATGTGACATTTTTCATGCAGAACTGGCCTCAATAATTTATTACACGAAATAATAAACACAACTCTGAAATACATACAAATATTCTCTGTGTGCGATGGTGAAGCCACATTAGCAAGTCATTAATTTGCATTGTCATGTGGGCACTTTTCTGGTGCTCTGACTCGACAGTAAACAGGTTTTCGTTGATCTGAGTTAAATCTTCGTTACGCTTTTACAACAGCATGAGCTGTTTGCATCAGAAAGCTGCAATTTTTCCCTTTTTTGACCGAGATTAAGTAATAAACGAAACTTTTTAAGTTCTTGTTTTAAATCTAATCTTCACCGTGATCCACGCAGGTTTCTGCATCGCACCTATTGTGCTAGTTTGTATTTTATTGATGCTTTTGAGTTCAACATTAGCTCGATTCACATTTGAAGCTACCCCAAATGCAGTGCACAGCCATTGATTGCTTCCCATATACTATATGCATATGTATGAAGGTGAATTGATCGCTCAGCGAATTGCCTGCAAGTGTGGCTTCTCCTTAAATACAGTTAAATGACAGCGATTTGAGTAACACCTGTGCTTCCTCCCACAGGTAGAGAATATGAAGGCTACCAGCCGCTGTGGTTTCACCAGAGGAGAGACTCAGTCACTGGAGAGACAAACTTTGTGTACAAGGGAGGTTACTGGGAGGCGAAGGAGAGACAGGACTGGAGCATGTGTCCTGACATCTTCTAACCCAGGAGCTCACCCCGGATCACTCCTAACCTCATTGGACAGGGAACTGCTCTGCCGCTGGTCCTTAAAGCAACGGGGCGTAGCTGGCTTTTGAGCACCATGTGGACCTTTTTGTGAGCACGAGAACGTGTATGTTTCACACACTCTCGGATTACACTGTACCTCCAAATGTGCACTCTCATTCTGTTTTTATTGCGGGGAAAAAGAGTGGGTGTTCCCCGAGTAGTCCTCTCTGACACTATACTGAAACAGCAGTGAGATAATGTGTGGATGTGAGGCACCTGCACACTCCTGAAATCAGGTGCTCTCTAAATCCTCCTCACGATGCACTTTTCTGTGTCCACCCCATTTAAGAGTTTTACAGATTAGACAGAATCCCGTATCAAAGCAGCTGACAATTACAAACAGGGACAAAGTCATAAACGGGCACATAGAAACAGAAAGAAAGTTACAAGAAAAGTGTCCCCATCCTGCATTTTATCCAGCACAACTGAGATTACCCGAGACCCATTTTATAAAACTTAATTCACTTCAAGTGCTCATTGTTTGCTTAAGAAAGAGGCCAAGGCCTGAAAGTGGTGTCTTCTGGTTTCATTGTTAGTTATGCTGACACAAAGTGTTAAAAATGAATATAAATAGAAAAGACATTTTGAAAAACATTTTTTCTTTAAATAACTACAGACAAAATAGCTAAGGTGACCTAAATAATCAATAATAATAACAGAAAATAATCCAATATAAGTGTTATTTCATGCTGCTCTTGTTTATTGCAAGTTTCTATTAATTATCTATTTTCTTAAGTTCATGATGCCTTTTTTAATCAAAATGTCTCAAGACAAACTAGGCTGAGTCAGGTATTTGATTGGCTTTATTCCGAATGAGCTGACAGGCAAAAAAAAAAAAAGACAGTTTGACAGTTTGAATAAAATCTAGACTTAAAATAAACTCTGTCATTGTGAAAATAAGCAGGTTGAAATAACATGTTAAAAATATATTGGATTACTCCACAATTTTCTAAAGATATTCTATATTTTGTCTGTATTATTCACAGATTGTTTACTGCATAATGTCTTTTTTACTTTGATTTAATTTTCAACATTTTGGGTCCCCATAACATCTAAATATATATATATATAATATATATATATATTATATATATTATATATATATATATATATATAGTAGAGGCTGGTTTATCTGAACTGGTGACGTATGCAGCAGTGCAGAAATACATTTTATTATCTGGTGTGAATGTTGGGAGTTTCTCTCTAGGCACATGAAATCACTATAGTCCGTGTAGAGATAATATGGCTGCTTCTTCATTTCATATTTCGAGGCTACAGTTGCCTCTATGCTTCGATGCATTTTAATCATCTAAACATGCTTCAGACATCCTCCATTTGTGACTCTGATTAGTAACATTGTGCAGTAGTCAGCCCTTTAGTTGTAACACATTAGTAGAACATTGCACATCCATACGACTCTTAATAGGAACCTCCATCAGGAGAAGAACTGAATACGCACTTTTCACTGTGGTTGACCATAGGTTACTGTAGTTCATATCTCTTTGATGCGTTGATGTTGAGAAAATCTCACTCTGTACGTGTACTTTACCTTGTCCTCTGGTGCTCTCCCATAGCAACACATACCGTATCCTTGGTGACCATTTTCACTGATCATACTACGTCTGCACCAAATCACTGAGACACTCACCCAGTACAGTACATCCAGGAACAACTATCCGTCACTGGTTTCACTCAGACTGAGTCTGGAGCGGTTTCTCTCAGGAGTCCACGGTGGCTTCAGCTGACAGGAGGTTATAGAGGCAGGCAGGGCTGGTTCCTGTAGCACACACCACTGTGCAGTCAGCTCCAGCCACAGATGACTCCCCCCGGCTGCCGCTCCAGGCTTCCAACTCCACTCGTGTAGTCCTCTCATCCAGTGTTTGTGGACATGCTGATCTGGGATCAGCTCATGAAGGTACCCTCAGTCTTTTGCCTTTAATTGACTGAACAAGGGAAAAGAGTCCCCTGACCTGTGCACTACGCGTCTCCGGTGACAAGAGTTTTAAAAAACCAGTTAGTATTTTTTTGTAATTATTGTTAGGAATGTAGAATTCAAGGATGGAGGTATTGTATCTACTGTACCGTCTAGTCTATTTGTGTGAATATTTTGTGATAAATGAATGATATTGTAAAATGAAGAATAATTATACTAATCTGAGTATTAAGTTATCTGTACAGCATAGTTCAAATCTGATTTAAAAAAAAAAAAAAAAGAAAGAAAGAAATTGACTGAATGAGCCTGGAGGATTTGCTGTAATTTTAACTTTTAATCCAGATTGATTCTGCAAAGTTGGATGTTAACTCTGAGGCACCCTCAATTTGGCTGCAGATTTCTTGTTTTATATTTAAAAAAAAAAAAAAAACTGTCTTAACTCACTGAAAATATTTTTTATAGAGTCCTTGATACTAGCACATTAGTAACCGTGGTTCAGTTCCTCTGATGTGCAGGCCATAAAGATGTACAAAATGCACTGGGAAAAGACGTATAGAATATTCACATAGAGTGAAGGAGGTTTGTAATATGAGCTGATAAAAGTATAAAATGTTTATCTGTCGGATTGTTCATCAGTGAATTTATGATTTGATAATGAAATTCATGATTATTTCTGTTGCTTTGTTTCACGTTTTTGCACAAAAGATGCTTCTTCTACTCATTTACAGAAAATGTTTTAATGAATTCTTTTTAAATTTTGCTTGAAGGAATAACATTTTTTTGGATGAGGAGATCAAGATCTCTCTCGTGTCTTGACGATAGATACAAAGCTGGTTATCTCAGCTTAGCATAAGACTGGAAACAGAGGGCAAACAGTTACCCTGACTCTGTCCAGAGGTAACAAAAACCACCTATTAGCACCTCTAAAGTTACGTCTTATTAAAAACAAACAAACATCTAATTATTCCTTTGATTGTACTTCTTGCTTTAGTTCTCCTCTTGTCTATCCACTTCACACAAACAAACATGTACATAGATAGAAGCTATTGATAGAGGTTGTGTACACTTTAACTCATATCGAGGGTGTCGCATGTTAAGGATGGACACTGTTGCGGCGAGTTTAATTTAACTATCTTGAAAATAGTCATTGCACAGTTAGTTCTGCATCATAATGCACAGCCATGACACCTGAAAGAACACAGATCGCTGCAGAAACAGAAGGTTAGTGCTGCGATTTACGTTCTCAGCGATCAGCTTGAGGTTACTAGAGATTTACTTTAATATATTGTTTTTGAGATGATTTTATATTTGAAGAAAACATGTTATATTTTGAATGACAGTGGAGAGCTTATTATATGTTTTAAATCTATGTATTTCCAAATAATGTGACCTCAGTACTTGATGGTGACTCGCCTACTGAAGTTGCCCCAGTGAGGGCCTGTACAGTATCGGACAGCTGTAGCAATAAGCAGTGAGGTGTAGATTTGTCAGTTCGTGGCTGTTGTTGATTCAAACAAAGCAGCAGAAAGGGAAAAAAAAAACAACCAAAGTGTATGTGGAGAGTGTACTGTAGACTTTAACCTCTTCATCTGCCTTCCCTGACTCAGAGGGTTTTAATGTAAAACCACCTCCCTCTCATCGTTTCTCTCATTTCAACTCACCCAACTCTTAATTCACTATGGTGTGATTTCTTTTTTCTTTTATTTTTGTTTAGCTTTGATTTTTATGCTTTTTATTTTTCTGTTCTGATTTCTACCTTCTCACGGGTGCCATTATTCTTATGTTGGTGTTTTCATACTGTTTGTATGCATAATGAGCTTGATTTGTGTGCTTGATGTGTGGCGCACATTTCCTCCCTCATTCAATGCTGCTCAGTTTTGAGGCGGAGGTGGACTAACGAAGATGGGGAGATTTGTCTTGCCTTGTCTTAACTGAACCCTGCTTCTCCTTGGACTGTGGACAGTTGTCTGATGATGATGATGAAAGTTATTAGACACATCACAACAGCGGCCTGGTACAGGAGGTCAAAGGTGATGCCTGACCTGCCTTGATTACTACTCTTACTCCCCAAATACACATCGGTGTATTCAGGTGTACCTGCGGATTCACAACTGAGGTTTTGCTTCTTCTTTTTTTTAAATTGTGTATTTTCTCCCTTAATTTATACTCGTATAACATTGTCTTTCAACAACAAAGACACAATAATGAGAAAAGAAGATAATAAAGTTGTTATTGTTGACACTGGACGTCTGTCTGCTTTATTTGCTGCAAAAGCTGGAAGATGGGATGAGTTGAAACGTCATATTTGAGATTGTATATCAATTTTAGCACAGAAAAGTGTCCCTCACTGTAAATAATGACACCCTAACAACTGTTTTTGTGATACTTAAGAAGAGCAGCAGTAGCACTGTACACAATAAGCACACAATAAAACATCTGAAAGCTACATAATGTGGTGCAGCACACAGTTTTATAAGCGGACAAAACAATAAATAGAGGACAAAGCCCTGCACGAGTTACTATCAAGGTTGTTACTTTGCTGTACACTTTGTTAAAGTCTGTTAAGTGCAGTCCAGGCCATTTTTAATGGGACACATAAGAAGTCCACAATTATGCATGAAATCATGATCCAAAGTAGTTTTCTAGTTCTTTCACCTGCAAATATAACATTTTCAGTGGAGGTCTTTTGTGGTATAGCGCACTGCAGTTATACCTACACAGACAGTTTTGTCCCAAGCAAAGGAAAATCATTTTATTTATGCACTCCAACCATGTGTCCTACTTTAAAGGCCACTGTACTGTACAAACGATCAGGGTCCAGGCAGCCACTGAGGTCATGTATTTTTCAGTGTCAGCTGAGGGACTCTGGTAAAGTGGTTTTATACAAATGAACACATTTAAAGGAACAGTATGTCACTTTATGTGTAACACTGATGTATAGCGGTTAGAAATTGGTAATGCAGTCCAAATTCAAAATATTGGACAGTCGTCTCCTCCCCAAAGCTCACGCGGGTTGCCAGATTCAAGACACCGAACCTTCAGCAAGCTTAAAAACAAGGTTAGACCCCAGGTCGTGTTTTTGTTTACTATGAGAAAAATATCAGCTATAGGCCAAAACACAATCAGACTGTCCTTTCCAGAAATTTCAAAAGATGGACATACTGGTTTGTAGTATTGTCAGGAAGCTGGTATTTCAATTTAGCATGTTTCCTTAATCTGTGATGACATGGCATGGTATTTTTATGATTTAATACAATATATATTTAATGTATTATTACAGCTGATTAACCAGCTGATCCAGTTTAAATCCAATATATTTAATTTGTGCAATTGTTATAAGCCAACAGAAAAAGAGTTTGAATGATATTAGTAAAAAAAAATCAAATACATTATGATTTTACAAATATTAGCATCAATATATATATATAAATATTTAGCCCATTTTAAAGTTTTTGGTAATAGTTTTGGCGCCAAAATGCCCGCTGCTCGCGCGGTATTGCGCCTCCTGCTGTTAGTAACCGCCCCGTGCGTGCTGTTTGACCGTTTCCAGGGCAACCAACTGCTGTCAATCAAACCGCCGGTGCAGCAGCTTCATTCACTGAAGAGTCCAGCATCGATTTAAAGTCTGCTGAAAGTAGGTTAGTCATGTTTGTTTGTTTGTTTGTGTGATGATTTCATTTTCTTTTATATTAACCTATGACTATATTTATATGAAACCATTAGGATAGAGATAGATTAGATTGCATGCTAGTGGTGTTAAGTAACTGCACTGCAGGTTCTGAATTCTGAATAATAATAATATATACTTTAATACCACTGTCATTCACATTTCAGATGGAAAATTCTGCTTGCTTTACACTGTTAAAATAGACTTGCACAGCTCCTGAGCTTAATGTTCATTCTCAGGAGTGAGAGAGGCAGGCACAGGAATTTATAACCCTCTGACTGAAAAGAAGTCAGTTTGGCTTGCTAACAAGCTAAATTGTCCTGGTTTCCTGGACGACTGAGCAACATCAACTCCCCCTACCACCACTACTCCTCATGACTGCCCAGTCAGGCCTTAACCGCTGTAGATGTCGTGGTGAATGTCTGCATATTTGTCTTCAGCCACAGGACATGGCTGACAGAGGCCATGACGGAGAAAAGAGGGATGCAGAGGACACAGATGTGCTTCTTTACTCTGGTCTGATGTTTTATAAGCACGTCCACGCTTAATATTATTTATCATCAAGTGTTCGCATCCACTCTTCTTGACCCTTTTGTCTGCAATCACAGATCTCAACGACAACAACAGTGCGTTTGGACTGGACTCTCCGTCTCTCAAACTGGACCACTGTGACCTCCTGTTAGATGCTATTGATGCTCAGCTCGGCCAGCTGCAGGTTTGTGTTTCTTATTATTCAGTTTGTGCTATATGTGTAATTGTCTTTTTTTTTATTAAGCATTAAGCATGATTAATGTGTGCAGGTCCAGCCCCAGAAACGTCAGGCAGTTTCCAGACAGCTTGATTGCAGCAGTGCAGGTAATTTATGTCATAACACACACCTTTATACCAAAGTGAGAGGTGTGTGCAGCTCTATACATCATGTTAAATGTACAAAACAGCAGGTCTTTGCTCTGTTATTATTATTTCACTATGTTTTAGCACCTATTGACTCGTACCGTAAAATATCTGCTCTCAGTCACACAGATTTAACACGTATTAAACATCAAAGTGGTGGTTTAGTTGTATTTTTTTTCAGGCGATAATTTGTGGTCTTGTTTTTTTCCTAGCTCCTCTTAGGTGGAGTCAGTCTCTGAGTAAAGACACGGGTCTTGGAAGTACAACTCAAACGAATGACACCCCCATGTCTTGTCTCGATTTGATACACACACCGACGATGGAACAAACATCAGGTAATATTTAAATATCATAAAAGGTGTAGCTAAACCAAACTCCTCTCAGTACCCCCCGTATAAACAGGTGTTTTGTCAACGTGACTATTTGTGCGAGCTTGCATTTGCACAGATGAAAACTAAAAATGAATTGTAAGAGTAAGATGTGCACATGCTCCAGTGACTTACTTAATATTAGAGTAAGCCAGGTGTCTTTTCTTTATATGAAAGTGTTGTCTTCCCCCCAGAGAGGAGCACAAGCTGCTGGGAAGCTCCTGTCACTCATGAGGAAACTAAACAGAAGTTAGACAGGAAGACAAAAGAGGAAATGGACTTTCACAGGGAGCAGGTCATCTGGAGGCTCGAGAGGCTGCTCGGAGACACCTGTAACGAGGGAAGCATGGCAGGAGATACTCACCCTCCTTCAGACAGCATCTGCACCGAGGACTTTGTCAGACGCTTCAAAGACGAGATGGTTGAATTGACGTTGCCAGACAGTAATATGGAGCAACTAGACAAAGAAGAAGAGGCAGAGAGGACAAAGATATCTGACTGTGAGCAAAAGGGACAAAGTATTCTTGATGTCAACTGTAAAGACGCAGGGACTGCTCACTATTTCCAGTCAAATGAGCCATGTCTAGGAAAAGAACTGGGGAAATGTCTCTCTGGCAGTAATGGAGTAAATACATCATGTAGTAAGAAGGCAGGAGCTGGAGGGGGATGCAGCACACCACAGATGCCTGGTGGTGATAGTAGCAGTGAGTACTCTCTTTACAAACTCTTGGGAGACGAAAAGCTGTCAAACATGCATTTTGTCTCTTAGTTACAGACACGGAGTGAAAGAAAAGTCCATCCATCAGGTTATGTCCACAACTACTTGACAAGTTGCCATTTATTTGGGTATAGATCCTCCCCTGAGGATTGTTCCTAATTATTTTGACTAAGACTATATGAACTCTCTGAAGCCAAATCTTGTCCTCTTAATTAACTGAGTTTTGCAGTACCCATCAGCCAAATATCAACTTTACACACCTAATTACAATGAAATTTGCAGAACATATTCGTGCTCACAGGGGGATGATCCCTTTTAATTTGAAGTGCCACTCAAAGGAAAAACTTCACATCTCTTCCCCTACAATAGCACATTGTAGTAGTTTCTTTGTTTTGTCTCTCTCCTCTTGTAGTCTTTCACAGAGCGGAGGATGTAACAGAACATGAAACCCCGAGGCAGAACAACAGGTGTTCCCCTAAAGCCAGGTGCTTGGCAGGTACCACACACAGATTACAAGTGCTAATCCTCCTGCACATTCATTCAGTACAAACAGTGATTGGAGGCTGCTTGTTTCTTTTATAGGAGTACCTGTGTGGAGTTTTGACACCGTGTCCATCGACAGCGACCTCGACTCAGTCTGCACGGAGCAAGTCAGGAAACATATTCACACGCGGCCAGGTAAGAGACTGCAGAAGCATTTTAAAACGACAAAACATGTTTATATAGAAAGAAATAAAAGATAATGAAAGATGAAAACAAACTCTTTAAATGTACCAGCAGTATTACAGTTGGTCTGTTCCTTCCCAGGATGGCACTCTCTCATTCAGTCTGTTACAGACATGGATGACTACTGTACCAACCAGAGCGACTATGATACACCCACACAGGAAGAAAGTGAACCTCAGTCTACATCAGGTAGAGGATGAGTTCTAACTGTGCATGTCTTTATGAGTCCAGAAGATCTATTTAATCTTTAAATGTTACAGTTTGTTCCTTTCTTTGTTTACAAAGGTCAGAAATCCTCTTCTGCGAATGTACAAAACAGAAGTCCATCTGTCCGTAAAGCACAGCGCAGTAAGAGAGAAACTTCCAGGTAAACGAAGTGGAAGAACATTTAAAAAACATTTTGGTCTTCAGGGTTGTTTTGCGCATTCTTCTGATTTATACACTGTGCATGTTCGTGTATCCCAGATTTGCGTCTTCCTCGGTTGACAATGACAAGGACACAGATGAGGAAATAAATCACTGGAGCAGGAGATGCAGACCTGAGAGGACATCAGAGAAAATGCAGTCTGATTGGGCCAAGATGAAAGAGCGTCTCTGCACACTTCGACAGGTGATTATAGGTCTCTCAGTGTATTATCTTGTTTAGTATAATTTGATAAATGTTTTTATGCCACTTGGTTTGTGTGTCCGGTTTAGAAATGTGAGAAAGAGGAGGAGACACTGCAGTTGAAGAGGACTCAGTTAAAAGATGCTGAGCTCTCCCTCTCTGAACTTCAACAGAGAAGAAAGGTAAAGCGTAACATCTTATACGGAGTAGTTTATCAGATCACTGTGTACAATCGTCTCAATGTTTATGGTATTTGTCCCAGCATGCCTTGCAGGAATTAGAACGACTGAGTGTTGAGACAGCAAAGATGGAGACAGAGAGGAGGACTGTGAGAGACAGCAGGACATGGAAGGACTCTATAAGGTATAAAACCAAACTCCAGTTGTATGTAGCAACATGATAATGCCACAATGCATCAACATAATGCTGTGCAGCATAACGGATAGTGCTGTAAAGCAGTAATACAACAATGAATGTGTTGCAGTTGCCAAGTGCCTGAGCTGCAGAAGCAGAGGGAGCCCTGTATCCTTGAGATAAGAGACGTGGAAGAAGACCTTGCAACTCTGAGTCGATGTAAACAGACTGTGAAGGATGGAGCCTTCACGGTGAGGGTAATGAAACCTAAATCAACTCTTATGCCTGCCATGTTTTAATATGTCACGTTTTTGTTGTTCCACAAACAGCCCGGTGTCATCATGTCAGCGCTGGAGAGGGAGGAGATGGACAGACAGCTGGACGGCGCCAAGACAGAACTGTTTGCTGAACAGCGACGTGCAAGAGAGAGGCTAGAGAGCATGCAAGAAGTACTGTGTCAAAGCCTATTATACTATAGTAGAATGACTATTATAAAGTTCTTTACTAACAGTGACAGTGTAGCAGTCACGGGCAATGAAATCCGTACTTTCAGGCTCCCTCCAACAATGCTTAAACAATATGTATTTTACTGTTATTTGTTTTACTATTATTACTAATATTTCACAGCATCAAGCACTGATAAGCTGTCACACTAGTCTGTGTATAAAAAACAGTTCAATTTAGATATGATAGCAGGTTCTGGACTTATAGGAAGAAAGTGAAGAACATTTGTTTTTGTGTGAAAGATGGATTTAAAACATCCATGGACACGTGTTCATATATTATGTTCATGTATTGGAGCAGAAGTTGGAGGAGACTCGTGATGAGCTGCAGAGGGTCACGGACTCAGAGAGCTTACTGAGGAGCAGGTGTGTCTGTCTGGAGGAGAAACAGAGGCAGAAAAAGGATCAGATGGAGGTGACGCCTAATAACATCATGCAAAATCTGTTTAGCAAATACCACATTTTGTCTGTTTATTATTTTCTAACTATCTGTACTATTTTTGGTGTCAGGCAATAGAGTTTCAAGTAGGCAAGCTGCAGGATGAACTGGGTGAATATAAAATCAGAGTGGGTACTCTGGAGAAGATGTTGGCCCAGAAGGAGCTGCAGCTGCTGGATTTACAGGAGACACGTGCAACCTTACAAGCAGAAAGAGATGGACTGAGGGGGGAGCTACAACACCTAAAAACTCAGCACTGCAGTGCACTGAAAGAGGCCCAGAAACAAGCCAAGAGAATGGTAAGTGCAAACTAACTAAGGCTGACTAAGTCTACAAGTCGACAAGTAATGACTAATAAAGCTTCCTCTTTTTTAAACCCAGGAGGCAGCATTGAAGCAGCAAAAGAAAGATCTGACTTTGACTCATGAGCAGAAAATCCAAAAGGTGACAAACATGTCTATAAAACTCAAACACTGATTTTTCAATCATGTCATCGTGACAGTTTGATTAATGATGTAGTTACATCTGGCTGCTGTGTCCTCAGGTTAATAAGCAGGCTGAGGAGGAGAAAACAAACGCTCTGAAAGAACAAGCTCTGTGTCTCACACAGCACATCGAGTCCTTGAAAAGTTCCATTCAGGTCAGTGACTTTCCACAAATATGTGAAATCCACTGTTACACTATCTCACTGTAAACTATGTACATTGTCTTATGCAGAGTTTAGTATGGGTTTCAAGTACAGTAAATAAACATACTCTACTGGATTACTTTTCCTATCCTGGCAGCTCAAAGAAGAAGAGGCAAGGAAGCTGAGGGATTCTCTGGAGCAGCAAAAGGAGGAGGCAAAGCAGCGTGAAGAGGAGCTTCGTGCAGAAGCCTCAGAAAAGGTACTTTGATAATCCTCAGCCTAAAAAATACTATCTTTTTATATGCAAGTATGATACTCATGTTCCCATCAAGGTGCACAAAGCCATAGAAGAGGAAAGGAGGAAATCGGAGGCACAAAAGGTAAAAGCTGTGCAGGTGCACTGTGGGATACTTGAAGAGCAGAACAGAAAGAGCCTGGAAAGCATGAGAAGTGAGACGCAGCGAGAGAAGAATAAAGCAACGGCACTTCAACATAAAGTGGTGGAACTGCAAACAGTAAGCAGCCATGACGTGTAACATCATTTATAACAAATCAGAGTAAATGTTCATTCTCTCTTTGCACGATTTTCTTTTTCTCTGCGAGAGAGTGCAGGAGTTGGAGAGTGAAAGCAGTGCACAGCAGAGAGAGCATGACTCTTTGCTGGCAGTCATTTGTAAATCACTGAAAGAGGAGCACCAGGCTGAGCTGCAGAAGTTGCAGAGACAGATGGCACAGGTCAGACGGCACAGTCATTTGCAAGCACGTAAAGAGACGTGGTGTTGTAAAAATAAAAAGCTGACATGGTGTGGTCTGCGGTCACAGGAGAGTCAGAGGGCAGCAATGCGGCTCGAGCGGACAGCTCAGCTGGCAGAGGGAGAGGCTGGCAGACTCCAGGTGATGCTAGAAGAAAGGGAGAGCAGCCATAACCAAATCACAGCTGAGCTGGATCAGCAGCTCAGGCAGTGGGCCCACGAGCTGGGAGCAGAGTGCCAGCATCATGGAGCCAAACAAAGTCGGGTGCAACTACCTCCCAGGTATAATTCTCTGCTCTGGTTTTACATGTGGATGTAAATACTTTGTAGACAACATGTTGTGTTTGATGTCTCTGTTTCATGCAGTCTCACAGCAGCTGAGACTCTTGCAAACCTGAGAACACTAAGAGAGCAGCTGATGCACTTGATTAGCCATCTACAGCAGGAGCTGGATTCACAGAAACAAACCATCGACCAGCTCAGAAAAGACAAGGTAAAGTTTATGCTGTACATACTGCACGGTGCCTTTTGTTTGCACATTAAATGTACACATGAATACAGGTTCAAATCTTTTCAGGAGCGAGAATTGAGCATCCAGAGGCAACAGCTAAGGACGGAGAGAGACCAAGCCTTGGATTCTCTGAAGGAGCGTCTCATTCAGGTATGAAATTACTTGTCGGCGGCGTAGACACATAAAGCTCATCACTCGCAGCGCCGTTATGCCATATCGTATATTTCTGCAGGAGCACATTGAGGAGTTAAGCAGTCTGAACTGGGCTCATATGTGTGATGGAGGAGCTGAAGGAGGAGGAGGAGGAGGAGGAGTGGCAGCATCTCTTCGCAAACAGCTAAAGGCCAAAGATCTGCAGCTCAGGCAGGTTCAGAGGAGCATGGGTCAGTGGAAGGAGCAGACAGCAGCTCGTCTGGCATGCAAGTTTGAAGAGGAGTTGACAGCTGAACTGGAAAGGTGATCAAATACAATACAGATGTGAACAAGTACAGGTGTGGCAGCCTGTGTTAAGTATCATATTTAGCTTCTCTATGTTGAAGTTTTGCCCTGATTTGTGCTGTCCCACAGGTGCAAGACAAAGTTGTTAAGGGGCAGGTAACTGGTTTCTGTGTCTGTGAAAGCTAGATGGCATACTAACCAGCTGTCTGTCCTTACAAGAGCATGACCTCACCTGAACTGACTGCTTCATGTACTTTATACCATAGATGTAACATTAACTATACTCGGAAACCCATAACTCCTTTATGTAATTATGTTCATTATCCACAGCTAACAACCTTTTCAAATGTAGGTTTGCTTGTTTTCCAGGAAAACGTCAAAGACTCAAGAGCCGGGTAGGACTGAAGGAGAGATGATGCTTAGTGCAAAGGTAAATGTTTTACTGCGGGCATGAACACAGAGTCTTTACAGATATATAACCTAAAGATATTCAGTATTTATTTGATGATAATAAAAAAAAAACTCTGTGTCTTTCCTCCATCAGGAAGCTCAGAATTCAGTTTGCTCTCCGTCCCTTCTCGTTGCTGCCTCCCACAGCCCCTCAGACGTGGCTTCCTTTAAGCTCCTACGTTACCTCCAGAGCAAAGTCAAGCAGCTCCGTGTAGAAAACCAGGGCAACACCTGGAACCCATCCAACACAGCCCATTTAGATTTGTCAGGATCCTATCTTACAACAGTGAGTACATTGTTTTAAAGCATGTTACTGTTGATTTATTGACGAGTCCCTCTTTCAGTATAGCCTCTAACTGCATTTACAGCAGTGATAAGTGAGTACACTTCAACATTAGTGCTTGTAATTTACCTCAAGGCCAGGTGAACTATTTCTATTAAGGTTTTTAAAAATATGTTTTAATTATCTAAGGAGTGTGTGTAGAGAGAAACCCACATGATCCTTCAGATCATAATGTCCACCGCTGCTCAGCACAAAATATGCTTTCCAAAGCAGAACATTATAAAGCACAACTGAAAAGACACAAATTATTAATAATTTATTAAGAATCTTTTCAGCGTTAAATGCACATTCACATTCCCAATAATTGTTGTGGATGAAGGTGAAATACTGAGGGAAGGGGATGAGGGATAAGCGATGAGAGGAGAAATCGGGATCATTGATGGATGGAGGGGTGCGGAAATCGACCAGTGTCATGAGTCAAAGAAGGAGTGAGTTCAAGGAGTTCAAGGCGTGGTCTTTGTTCTGGAATCTAGTTATAAAACTTCATTTATTTAATAAAGTATTGCTTTTACTGCTTTTACAGTACTGCATTTTTTACTTTTATAAATTAAAACTAGTCGTCTCTCCTCTAGAAGAACCCCAAAAAAACATCATCACAAGCTGCCTTCTTTATACTTTCATTTTTAATAAATAAGTACTTCTAAAACTGCTGAAGTAAATATGTCAGTATAATTAACATTTGCATATTATATCTCTGCTTGTCTTCATATATAATAAAAGCTAATGTTTGTGTCTCCTTTATAGATGACTCAAGACACTGCTGGAATTCAGAGCCACTCATCAGTCAGCACAGTGTCAAGTTAAGGACATGAAACCTGACTCTGGGTGTGTTACACAGGCCGGTGATACACTGTAATGTTCTCTATGAAGATAGCAGATTAACGAGCAGGTCACAGTGACAAATGACACAACTGAACAACTGAAGATTTGGTCATCAAGTTCACATTCCCCCATGTGAAGGCAGTCAAGTTTTATGGCTTAAGGTTACAGTGAACTGTGAATACGTGATGACATGACATTTCACTGGAGATCATGTGAGCTATGTCAGAGAACGTTATATAGAGCTGACTGTTGTATAATCACAATGAGTTTAAAAAAAAGTTTTTAATTTGAATGCCTTTAAACTTCTTTATCAACTTTGTGTGAAAATGTGTAATCTTAATGTAAAAACACTATACTGGGACTGATGCAGGATTACTCAGGAAGTTGCAGGAAGTTATTTTGAATTAGTCAGCATCATTCTTGGTCCAGGAAATCTTCTAGAGTGCTGACGTTATGAATAAAACTATCCCCATTTAAGACAATGACATGGCTCTAATTTACCTGAAAATAGCATTGGACTTTGTAATAAATGTATTTTGTGTAACAAATTTGAGGATACTGCATTCAATAACCTAATAGTTAGATTATACTTAATGGACTGGTTGCACAGGAGCTAAACTCCAATGAACGACGCCTGGCTCTGCCGCCTGTAGACTCAGAGCAATCCAAACTTTTCTCGCCTGTTGTTCCCCGTTGGTGGAACATCCTACCAGTTTCTACCAGATCAGGGGAGTCCCCATCTACCTTTAAAAACCTCCTGAAGGCCCGGCTCTTCAGAGAGGTCGTCCTCTCCAACAAATCTATGCCCCTATTGTCATTTGATTCTACGTGAGGAGTACTTATCCCTACACTAACATGTCCTTGTCACACTTGAATATTTCCTTTTTTGTGAGTCGCTAATACACCTGTGTGTCATTAATACACCTGTGAGTTTCCTGCTATGCTATGCCAAAATATCAACAACCAGTTGACATCTACAGCCAGTTCTGTACTGTACAATCAGTCCATTGTTTTCAATATGTACAAATGTTATTAGATCGGATCAGGTGTTCTAATAAACAGTATGTGTGATTTAAGCCACCCAACAACAGGATTTAATCGACTGAAAACCATATTCGCCATGCAGAATCTCCACATGGACAAGAGTTTATTTAAAAACAAATAAAAAGTCATAACACTGGCTGGATGGCTGATTCTGGTAATGTACATATGAAAATACAATCAAAATCATAAAAAGGTGCATTTTCCGTGACTTCTTTACAAAAATTCCTCAAAGCTCACAGGTGGCGTACTTGCTAAGCGCTATAGGAAGATAAATCTTTTTTTTAACCACAGTAAGTACAACTGCAAGCATGGAGCCATGCTGTGAGCAAACGTGAACACACAGGAACAATTTTACAGGTCCTGGTAACGACGCCAAGAAGCCGAACACAAACTGTACAAAATTCAGGTGCTGCACACTGATGTTTAACAAAGAACAATTCATACAATTCATAGTACATCAGTGTGTTGTTGGCCAATCTTTGGCAAAATTATGTACAAATGTTCTTTCTAAGGGCAAAGGTCAATTCTGTGTGTTATATAAAATTGTTTAAGTAAGGCCGTCTATAGAACATTTCAAAGACTCGAGATCATGACAGTATCTTGAAGATTTAAATGGATAAAGCAGATTAATTCGGTCAGCATTACATGTTACATTGTCAAAAAAAAAAAACCCAACTAAACTGAGTGACTGTAAAGCAAAAGACATGTTTCACAAACTGTCCAAAACAACACAATATTCATGTAGAGCCAACATGCCAAACTGACTAATGTAAAATGCTTCTTAAAGAGTCCTCCAGTCTTTTACTTTGGCATGGCTTTTCAAGTCATCAAGCGCACAATTACATTTCCATGTCCTCCTCTCCAGAGCTGTGGGCCACAGGAAAGCTGTACAGAGAAGAGTGTGTGTCTGCAGGTGGACTTGGAGGACTGTGAGGGGTGGGAGACGGACATGGAGTCGGGGGTTGCCGAGATACTGTCTGTTGTTTGCGCAGTTTCTGTAATGAGCCCTTACGCTTCCGACAGAAGGGATCGTCTGGAGGCCGCCACAACACCAACTCCATGCAGGAATGGCTCCTGAAAGTATGAGAAAGCATGTGAGACAAAAAACTAGGAGGAAACTCGTCCCACTGAATCATGGTACTCAACATTATACATTCAAATAACAAAATAACGTACACAGACTGGGCTACTGTGTGTGGCAGGATGTCATTGATGTCGCGCTGTAGACCTTCTTTCAGACTGTCAGAGATCACCAGCACTGGTCGTCTCGGTGCTGGTTCTACATCCAGATCTTCATCCTCATCATCATCCTCCAGTGTTATCCTGTGACACATCAATATCATGTGTAATAAAACCCTCTAAAAAAAACATAGTAGATGACAGACTAAATGGAGAGAGCTGCAATGCTACTAAAGAAAGCAATAAATATCTTGATGATGTATGGACACTTGCAACTGAAAATACAGTTTGCTAGAAACAGGGTTTCCTGACAAACATTTTAAAATATTTAATATCCGTCTATGACAGAGCTAAAAAAGTCTGGATTTGCTGAAGCAGTCAGATAGTCACCTGTCTTCAATCTCCTGAAGTCTCCTCTGAGCCGCCTCTATCTCCATGCTGGAGCTCTCTGCATCAGGTCGAGACAGAGCAGCGGAGGGCTGCGGCAAAGTCAAAGGCTGAGGCGCTGGGCAGGGCTGTGGAGTCGCAGGGCTGGCTTGCTGTGCGGGCAGAGGAGGGCAGCTGTTTGTTGCAGGCCAGTCGTGGCGAGTGCTCGTGTTTGAGTCCTCCGCGACGTCCACTTCTGCCTCGATCATTAACCTCCTCCTTTTGGCACTGCACCCCCTGGAAACAAAAAGTCATCACACCACTCATATGTGACTTTCTCACACACTTTGAAATAGTAAGTAAGACACTCACTCATCGTCAACTCTCCTCCTGTGCTTCCTGAGGCATCTTGTCTCCCAGCTACTGTGGAACAAAGACACACATGGGTTAAAAAACATTTATTTTTTATGATTTACCATGTCATCAGCTGCATACCTGTTAGAGAGTGTTCCTCTCTGTAGGTGTCCAGATGTACTTGGAGGTCCCAGGTCAAATTCAGGGAGGCTAGTGGGGCCTGAAAATGGATACATGGCTGGCAGAAACCCCACTCCACTGCTTGTGGGTGCAGAGTGATGCATGGTGAAGAAACACGCCGGTATATAACTACAAAATCGGTTTGATACCAATCAGATAAGCTGATGACGGTATTTTTCTGTAACCTACATGGCGCTCGAGTTTGATGTCTGCATGACAGGACAGCTGAAACGCTACGAGTGCTGCATGTCACGGTTACGGATAAAACCGGCCAGCACTAAAACACGACACGGTAACACACGATGACAGCTTCATCTCTGCGCTTCAACAACAACTTTTGCACAAGTTAACTAAAAACACGTATCGTTACAGACCGACCCGCGCGGCTGCCCTGCCCCTTGGTTGTTATTGTTGTTGATGTTTTGCTGGCTTGGTCTCCGTCACTTCGCATTCCACATGAGCACACAGCAAACAGGGCGAGCAGGTTCAAGTCTGACTGGTTTAATATTGTAATAACATCACCTGCCAGCAGAAATAAATAAAGGCCCATGTGGTGTAAAGTGCTTGAATGGTAGGCTGGGTTAAACTGTCGTTAGCTAGCTAATCTGAGAGACGACGTCGTCAAGCTTCCAGAATGTACGTAGGTTGCGTACGTTACGTACGTGCGTTAGGTGGATTGTGGGAAATGTAGTGTGCACGAACGCGTCACTATAACGTCTTGTTTTGTGTGGTTAAAACACTCCAGTGACGTACAGAAGCTAAACAAGTGAAGATAGCGTTGAGTGTTAACACTAAATATATTTTTTTAACTAGTTAAACTGTCTAGCAGCGGACCGAGAGATGATATGTGTAAAGCAAAGATAAACACCCGCCTCTTGTGTTTTAGCTTCGTATTACCAAAGAGTATATGCGACTGACAAGATAGTGCTCTCCACCACTGTTTATGGTCTGACCTGACCCACAACTGCGTTTAAAGAGACCGTCTTCCTGTTTTTTTTATCGCTTTGTTGCCTCAAATGACGAAGTCATGTGACAGTTGGACTACCAGAGACTGTTGACTCTGCCTGTCCTGTTACACAGCTCTCTGTCTTCACACTGAAGTCACCCAGATAAGGTAAGACGCCGCAAAACTTCAACAACAAAAAAAAAGCTAACTACTAAACTGCTGCGATAATGTTAAAATAACTATCTTGTAACGTTTACATAACATCGCTGAGTAGACCGTCATGCCTCTAATCCATTTATTGTTTGATTTTAAACTTTTATGCTAGAAAAAAGAGCATCTGTTTTACAGTATGCATGTGTTTTAGCATTTTAGGCTAATTAGGCTAATAATAATAATAATAATAATAATAATAATAATAACAATTTTGATGTGTATCCACTGTGTGTTATCTAGCGGATTCACAATGCTGTCTTTAGTCAGTATCACCAGCCTACTGGCGCTTGTCTCTGGAAGCTCACTCTCTGCATGTGGTAAGTATATTTTTTTATTTCTTTTTTTTTTTTTTAATACAAATCCAGTTATCGCTGATCATTACTCTACCCCTGAATGTCCTCTGAACTCTGGGAAGAACCCAGCTTACAAAAATATTGACTCACTGTTCTGGAAATTCACTGATTTTGCAATTACCTACTGCACAGATTTGAACGGACTTCATAGTTTTTGCTCTTTAAGAAACGTTTTTAGTTTTTAGTGATGGAGGACAAATATCAAGCAGAGATTTGAGACTTGGACAAAGCTTTTCTTTATGTTCTTAAGTTCCCACTGTTTTTGTTTCCGCCTCTTGCTTGCTGATGCTGCAGTTCTGGTTTTGCAATGCTTCGAAAGTTCAAGTTGATGTCAGCAAGATAGAATGATTGAAATACTTTTATATCCGTAATCAGAATATCTGAAAAACATTTTTCTTCTTTTAAATATTTGAATCCAGGTACCGATGGATCTAACAATGAGTTGCTCCTGTCACTCAGTAAGAATCTCCTTCGCTCTTTGGAGACACAGGAAGGACTCCCCAATCCCAGTGTCCACTTGGCATTGCGGCTTTCCGATAAACACAACAAGGTCAAGGAGGCCCAATACCTGAAAAGACTGCAAACTGACTTGCACAATAACCTTCAAAGGTTTACAAATGCCTCATTCTTTAGTGACACAGCAAATATCTTTATATTTCAAATCTGTATTTCCATTTAATTTATATTTTTCCTTAATGTTCTATATGTTTTTCTCAGCTCTCTCTCTAAAAATGAGCCTGTGACTGGCCTCATGGCACTTTACACTCTGGCTCTGAAGTCCTCCTGCGATAATGGCAGCACAACCACCTTTACTGTCAATAATAAGATTCAGCCGCTGCTGACGCACCTGAAGAAGCAGATGGAACAAGAAAAAGAGCACATTCACAGTAACTTTTCCATTGACCATTCTGAGGCCCACTGGTTGAAAAAACGTCATCCTCATTACTGTGAATTCATGTTTGAATATATTTTGGTTTCTCTTATTCCTTTTTCTCCTTTTGCGCAGCCAGCCACCGCGCTTTGACCAACTATTACCAGTACTCTCTGGGAGTGCTTGCTCTTTGTGTGAGTGACGTCAGGGTCAACAACCATGTCAGCAACAAGCTCATCAGGGCAGTAGAGGCTGGGCACTTCACACATGGAGACATTGAGAGTATTGGTGAGTGAATCCTGTCTAAATTAATGATATGTTTTAAATAAATGATGTGCTTGAATGTTAATAAAATAATAAAAGCACATGACGTGGTCGCCTGAAATGAATTTAACTTGTGGGTCATCTCTCATTTTTCTGTTAAAACCACCATGATGTTTGTATGTATTGTTTTTGTTCTCTCCTCAGATACTTATGCCATGGCTGGAATGGCACTGCAGTGCGTGAATAACACTGGTTTTCATACGGACAATGTTTCTCAGCTTGACGCAGCCCTAACTAAGATCAAGGAGAAGCTCTTGGCCGCTCGTAGGACTGACGGCCATATTGGCAATGAGTTCAGCACAGGCAATGCAGTTCAAGTGAGGCTCCCCCTGTCTCTTTCACTGCATGAAACCTTATAGAACAACATCTTTGCAGCTCAAATTTACTTATTTGATGTGTTACAGGCCTTAGCAGCATTGGGCCAACCAGTAGAAAAGTGTGGTGCCACGATGAATGCCATGAGGACTGATGCCAGAAACAACAAATACCACAACCCCATGGCCATATCTCAGATCCTGCCAGCTCTCCACCAGAAAACCTACCTGTCACTTAGAGAAAAGAACTGTGAGAATGAGGATGGTATGTGCAGCCTTATTTCTACACTCCTGTGGTCTCTGTGATGCATTTATATATCATAGTGTGTGTCTTCCTACAGACACTCTGGTGCTGGAGCCCATAGTTACTGTGACAGTTTTACCAAGTGAGACCAAGGTGACCCTGAAAGTAGAAGTGGTGAACTACAGTAAGGAACAAACTACTTACTCTGTGGAAGTGCCAAAGGGCAGCACTCTGTTGGAGGCCCTTGAAATTCTCAAACAGAGCAGTGCTTCTTTCACGTACGTTCATTTAATACAACATTTCTTCTTTTTTTCTTTCTAACCTTTTTCCTGTATAATTACCTACACTGAATAAACATTGATGCTATTGGACAGGTTTGAGAAGGAGGACAGCCTGTGGGGACCATACTTAAGTGTGGTGAATGGAGAGAAGGCGAGACGGAGTGACCGCAGATACTGGCACCTCGCCTCAAATGGCACTGGACTCACTGAGGGTGAGGACTCACAAACACATATTACATTGTGACTTACTAAGAGAGCATTCTGTTTATTTATTTTTAAAAATGCTGGTTTGCTCCCTCAGGTGTCGGTGATTACAAGATTCAGGTGGCTCAAAAGATCACCATCGAAAACACAGGCTACTGAGAGGCAGTCGCTGCTGATGCAGCTAATGGTGACTAATGAGAATCAAGTCGAAAAATCAAAATCAGTCTTTAGTTTTTCTCTGCCATTAGTTGTTTTAACTTGTGATTGATTATACTTAATTAATCATATACTTCATCTCTGGAAAAAAAATAGTTGTAGTGCTTTTACAGAATTTTTGCATTTAAAATAGGTTTGAAGATTTAATAAAAGTGCAATTTAGAGCCAATTGAGCAGACGTTGCTGTGAATATTCTAACTGTAGTATGTAAATCGTAAAGCTTTTTTTTATCAAGGGTTGTTCAATGAGAATGAAATGTCGTAGAAAGTTTGATTGTACTTTTTTAAACAAATAAAAAAGTTGTGATTTCTTTTTAAATTAAGAGTTTGTGTTTTTGTTACAAAGAAAATAGTTGAAACTTTATTAATCACGTTGAAACACATGAAATTACTCCTCCTCATTTAACCCATCCAGGTTGGCACACACACACACATGCACATGCACAGGGTCACACACTCATAGAGACAGATGCCATATTCACTGGAGCAGTGGGCATCAGTTCACAGCGCCCGGGGAGCAGATGTTGGGGGCACGGTGCCTTGCTCAAGGGCACCTCGGCCGTGGCAAGGAGGTGGACTGCCACGCCACCAGCTGTCAGTTCAGCAGCGAGAGCGGGAACGAGCCACCAAACCTTCGGGTTAGACGACCCACTCTACCACCAAGCCATGGAATTATAACAACATGGCTCATCAATACTGAGCAATTTTGGTATAATTTGATTTTCATTGCATGTATGTAAAGCAACTTTGTAATGGAGTCCAAACCTACATTAAGTTATCATTTGTTGGATATTTCTTATAGGTATTTTTAAGTAGATTGTTGCAGTTTGAAAAGTAAAGGACATTTCTGTGACACATATAAAATTCCACATTCCTGTTTCTGTTCAGTTAAACATATGAGACCATTAACAATATTAATTAAATGTTTGATGCTGAGGTTGAAAACGGCAACAAGCATGTTTATATGTGACTCCAATCCTCCAAATCCAAAGTCAGTTTATTTGTTTGTGAAAATCATCAGTGTGCTATTACAAACGAAGTACCTTTTAATTAAAATGTCGAAAATGATTAGATTTGATAATGAGTCTCTCTCTCTCTCTGAATCAGGATGAATCAAGATTAACAGGCAGTGTCAGTACACACTCAATAAATAAAATATAACAAATAAAATTATATGAAAAATGATAATTACTTTGCTGCGTTTATTAAGAGACAAACCTATGAAAATAATAAACTTGTAAAACGAGATCTGGTTTGTCAACAATGCTTTTATTGTGAAGGCGCAAGCGCAACGTGAACCGGAAGTGATGATTGTTTGTAGCATGTGGGCTAATTTGTTTTCATGAACTTATCGTAGTATTTTTTACTTACTTGTAGTAAATATGTGAAACACGAAAGCCTAAGCTCTTCAGCAACAACTCGGCCAACATATCGGCGTTCATAAATGTAGTAATAGTCGCACATTTAGCTTTAAATCGATGATTCATAATGAAAGTTCAGGTTAGCTACGTCATGGAGAGGATTATGTAGCTGCCATGAGGGCAACAAGCACCACGTAACATGCAGATACACGTGATTATTCTTATATAGCTGTTCTTATATCTGTCATGATGTCTGCTCTGTGCCGATGCCTTTTGTTCAGCCGTGTTTCTAAATTAAAAGAAAGCACAGGTTTGGTACATGTTATGAGATTTGGCTTCAATGCGGTTCAATCTCCACAGTGGAAGACACATAGTAACATCCTCAGTGCTATGGCTACTAAGTCAGAGAAGCTCAATGTTTCTTTCTTTTCAAGTTCAAGTTCAACTAAAGATGGGCCAGCTCGAGTGAAGAGAGTTTCCATCGAGGGCAACATTGGTAAGTATAAATGCAGGATTTCAAAATAAGACGCGTCAAGCTCTGAGTGATGGTTTTATGTGAGCTCCCCTCTCATTTACCAGCTGTTGGAAAGTCGACTTTTGCAAGATTCCTGCAGTCAGCTTGTTCAGACTGGGAGGTGGTGGCAGAGCCAGTAAGCAAGTGGCAGAACATTGAGAGTGAGACCTCAAAGGTTAGTGCACACTTCATGACCTCTGTATCACAGATTAGACAAAGACAAGATGTAAGCTGACCATCTCTGCTTGTGTCTTTGTGTCAGGGGACAGGCGCGCCCCCCCAGACTACAGTCAGCAACCTTCTGCAGATGATGTACGAGGACCCTCAGCGGTGGTCGTACACGTTTCAGACATATTCCTGTATGAGTCGTCTGAGAACGCAGCTGCTGCCTCCTCCTGCTCGCCTGCTCGGCTCAGAGGGAACACCTGTCCAGGTGTATGAGCGCTCCATCTACAGCGACAGGTGAGTAAAAGGTAGGACAAGAAAGTGAACCTGAAATCATACAATGTGTGCCCGTGTTGTGGAGAAAACTTCCAAAAAGACAGCTGCTTGCGAATACGAATTTTTCCTTTTCACAACCTTTTATACCCATTCTTACATCACTCTTGCATCACTGTTTACATAGTTAAATCACCAGATCTGGACCCAACAGTCCTGTACTTTCTTATAATCATATGCCCGTGTTCTGAGCATCACACGAACGTAATATTGTATATGTATATGTGTTTCCCATGAGCCTGCATGGTGTGTGTGTGTGTGTGTGTGTGTGCTCGACTCCTTAATCTTGGTCAAGGCCGACCTGAAAACAGACTGGCTGAATGTTATCTGGTGGCACAGAAACATTCAATACTGTCCTTGCTGTGTGCATTTTTGTATGTCTATGTGTGTGCCTTTATCATGTTCCATTCAAAAGTCCATATGTGTCACACAGAACACCACACCTGTCACCCAAACTATTTTAACCAGAGTGAAGAAGCTGTAAACCTACTCCACTCTCCACAAATGCACACATTGTAACTATATTATTATTGTTATTAATCAAAGTTATGCTCCAGATATAAGTAGTATGAAATGGGAATATGTGCTTTTTAACTTACTGAATGCATTCAGCTTCGTGATGTTCACACTTGACTCTGTCCCGTTAGATACATCTTTGCCCTGAACATGTTTCACTTGGGCTGTATCAACTCTACAGAGTGGACAGTCTATCAGGACTGGCACTCTCTGCTGGTGGAGCAGTTTGGACACCAGGTGGAGCTGGAGGGCATCATCTACCTCAGAGCCCCGCCAGAGGTATGAACATCTGAGATTTTATGTCAGACATTCAAGAGATCAAACAATAACTCAAGAGGGAAAACAGGACATAAGTTTAGCGTGTAGTAGTTTATATTAGTATCTATTGTCAGGCCTACTGTAACATTAAATCATTGATAACTGCTCTATTTCTTTTTTGTAATTTTGTTTTTATTTAAAAAAGACAAGATCGCAGAATGTGCAGAACCTTTTTGCATACATGTGCATTTGACATATACAGGTTTAACACATCTGCAAACATCTGTAGTCACCCTATCTGAATCTACTTAAATCTGTCAGCAGCTTTTCAATTTAACTTTCTCTCATTGGTTATAGAACATGTGATAGGACTGTACTTATATAGTGCTTTTACACTACATATTCACACACACATTCATACACTGACAACATCCGTTTTGGGAGCTAATCATTAATTCAGGAGTCATTTGTGGTTCAGTATCGACATGCAGACTAAAGGTTCCGGAGATTGAACCACAGATTATCTGATCAGTGGACGACCTGCTCTGCTTCACAGCTGCCCCATGCCCATCTCATATTCTATTAACAGTCTAACTATATTAATTATATACAATAGAACCAAGCAAGTGTACATTTCTATTATTCTACAAAGTCGCTTGGATTGAACTTACAAGTTTGATCCATTTATTCCAAATCTGGAATAGTAAAAAAGAGAAAAAATTCTCTTTTTGCATCCTCAAATAATAAATGAATCCATTTAAAATATTTCAAAAACATTACGTTGTATTTTTGTTATCTCTTAGAAATGTATGGAGCGTCTGAAGCATCGGGGAAGGGACGAGGAGAAAGGAGTGAAGCTGGAATATCTGGATAAGCTGCACGTTCAACATGAGAGGTGGCTTGTTGAGAAGAGCACTGAGTGAGTTGAAATGAAATCATACCTTTGTTGTAATGTCACATTATGCTGTCTATAATCAGGTGGCTATTGTGAATGCAGCCCAGATGTGCAGGGTGCAAAACAATGTGAGGGAATTACATTTAAAATTGGTTTTATTTAGCTGTTATGACCTGTAAATGATTCAGTCAGAATCTGGTATGAACTTTTAAAACAAAATAAATTTAGAAAGTGAAAACAGTCATTGTGTTACAGGATGATTTACTCAGGTTCACCAGTTGAAACGCCTTTTCCTCGCAGCTGTTTGTTGCTTGGCTGCGAACAGATGACGTTCAGCAGTGTGTGGTCTGGGGACTTTGTGTTAATACAGCTTACCTCTCTTCTTTTTTTTTTCAGAATACATTTTGAGAAGTTGAAACAGATACCTGTGTTACAACTTGATGCCAGTGTGGAGTTTCAAAGTGACCAAGAGGTGCAGGAGCAAATTATAACCAAGGTAAGGTTTTATTTATTGCGCTGCTATGCCAGCGACAACCACACGAGGGCCCCATCCTAATATTTGAGATTCCTCATCCTCACACACACATTTTCTGATCTGATGTTCGATGTGTTTCTGATCCATCCTTTTCACACACAGGTAAAGAAGTTCTTCGATGCTTTGTGAGCAGACCAGCATCAGCTACATGATGAGACCAGCCCGACCTCAGTCAGTAGAGAGAAGGAAATATAAAGTTAATATAAAAGGTTCTCTCTTTTTGACAAGCACTGTCTTTACAGGACTGTACTGCATGAAACACAGTTCAGTTGACTTGAATGTGTTGGTTCTCTTAGATTGTTACATTACATTTTTTCAGCTTTTTGTCACCTGCTTGTTATTTTATTTGTTTTGATATTAATTTCTTGTACTGTACTGTTTATTCCACTTGAAATCTTACTAATAGAATATTTTACACATTTGACCTGTTGAAACACAGATCTGTTAAGTGATTTTACAGCCTGTCTAAATCTGTGCTAACACTACTGTGACCATTTGGAAACACAATTTACTGAACGTCATACAGTTTTTGTGTCTGGTACTGTTTCACACATTCCTCACGGTGTCATTTTACAATAACTTAATGAATGCATGTATTGTATCTGTTGTTTAATAAATAAAGATAATTTTTTTAGAGATGTTTTGTTCATTTAATTATCAAACATTGTCTTAAATTTTATCTTTATTTTTAGTTTCTGTATGTGTCAAATTGTGCTAGTGCCAACCACTAAGGTGCTAATGACTATACAGCATTTAAAGCATTATTTGTTAATGGATATTTACATTTGTAAAGGATCAGGCTCCTGAATAAAAGGCCAGGCACTTTGACAGGACAATGACCTTGGCTAAATGTTTTCTTTTTTTCCCTGCCCCTCTGATGTGCTCTGGTGATCAGAGGGGTTGTTCAGATGCCTGGAGTGGTCAGGGGTCATCAAAGGGCAGCTGTCCACTATAAAGGGGCCTGGCTGGAGCTCCGTCTGCACATAGCATCATTTCAGCCTGAGACCAGCTGGAGGAAGGAAGGAGATCTTTGCCTCTCTCTCATTATTAGAGTAGATTTTGGGAGTTTTAGTTAAAATGGAAGCTGGAGTCCTGATGTTTTTCTGCTCATTCCTCCTCTGTTCATCCGGTGTTGTTTCCTCCACTCCGGGCCACAGATATCACACAGGCCCCGAGGCCAGTTTAGCATTCAGAAATCTCTCAATGAACCATCGCAGCAGATATCCTCTGTACATGATGCAGCTCTACCGCTCCTTCAGGACGGCTGATTCCTCGTTGCCAGTTGTCAACGCCGTCACTGCACAAGGCGACAACCCGTCAGCGCACAGTTCAGACTCTGTCCTAAATCTGATGGCCAGAGGTGAGTAAACAGTTAAATTATTTCTGACATCACTGGATATGAAGCATGATACATACTGTGTATGTTTCTCCTCAGTGTGCTCTATCCTCCTGCAGCTCTTGGTTCATTATCTGTGTTATCAGACCCTCCCTCTTTACAACCCAGCAAGTGTCAAAATGCTTATTCGACTTTAAAGGCTTTCTCTGTTTTATGTGAGAGGGTGTGTATATTAGCCCTCAGACGTCCTTGCACAGGGGGGTTCAATACACATCCTGTCCTGTTCACCCTCCCACTTCAGTGTTTTGACATTTGTCCAGGGATCTGGTTTGCTCTGAATCATCCACACTGCCGATTGCTCTGTGCGAGCTCGTGTTTAAATGTTTTCTCTCATTTTTAGGTTGCCATCAAGAGGGTGAAAGATGGACAGTGACTTTTGACATGTCATCCGTCTCCACAAGTGAGCTTGTCCAGCTGGCAGAACTTCGGATCAGACTGCCAGCTTTCTCTGGCTCTAAGCGTGCCACTGTGGATTTATATCACTCCAGAAAGCAGAGCTGCGACCCGGACAGTACATCATGCCAGGATGAGCACCTTTTCCTGGGGAGCTTCGGCACATTACCAAACAGCACTAAGTCTTCGTGGAAGGTTTTTAATGTGACGGCTCTGTTAAAATACTGGCTGTACCAGGGAGATGGAGTGCCAAGCCAGGAGGCTTCAGGAGAACCTGACATGGACCATGGGAGTGGTGCTGGGGACGAAGAATTGACAACTGGCATGCCCCTCTTCAAGAATTTGGGATTGAGGAAAAGAAAAATACACCATCCAACGATGAACCGGGTCATGATGGTCATCTTCTCCAAACATAAGTTACCCCAAGAAGGCCATACAGCATACAGTCTCATTCATACTGTGGAGAACTCCAAGTATGTGACCAAAGACAGAGTCGGCAGCGACAGTCAAAGTCGACGTCACAAAAGGAACAAAATGGAGAGATTGAGGGTGACTGATGGAGCTTCACCTACTGCTGGACCAGCAGCAGAGCTCGCCCAGAGGCCGCTGTGTCGGAGGGTGGACATGTGGGTGGACTTTGACCAAATCGGCTGGGATGAGTGGATTGTGCACCCTAAACGCTACAATGCATATCGCTGTGAGGGAGAGTGCCCTACCCCTCTGGACGAGTCCTTCAGCCCCACCAACCATGCATACATGCAGGTAAGATGACAACTTATCTTTGAATCTTAAACAATCACAAGTATAGTTGCCAGTTTATTCATGTGAATTATTCATTTATTTTTCAGAGCCTCTTGCGACATCACCATCCAGAAAGAGGGTCATGCCCGTCCTGTGTGCCAACACGCCTCAGCCCGCTCTCCATGCTGTACTACGAGAACGATGACTTGGCCCTGCGGCATCACGAGGACATGATTGTTGAGGAGTGTGGCTGTCACTGAAGGACAGCTCATCACTGCATTCACAAGAGCAACTATCGACAGAGCATAATGTTGAACTTCATTGTCTTGATATAAATTAAGAGCTCCTTTTACAACAAATAAAGGATATGATTGTTAAGTTTTAATGTTAAGTCTTAAAATATATTTCATCCATACTGTGTGGAAAGCTCCATAATGCAAATATTTTATGTTTTATCTATTTAAACATTGTAATGTATATTTTGTACATAAAATATGAAATATATTAAAACATTTTATTTTTTACATGATTGTGATGTTTTATGTTGTTTGATTATTGGGTATTCATGGACCCTACATTTATATATATATATACAGTTTTTGAAGTTGCACATCTTAAAAAATAAAAACATCAATTCAGATATGTTTTTAAAGTAAAATGCTAAAGTTTGTGATATTTAAATCTCAAATTTCACAATAAAAGAGTCAAATCTGTATGGCCTTTGTTTGTTTTGTATTTGAAGTGTAACCTGAAAAAATATTCAGGATATTTGAGTTCAGTTTGCCAGTTTTAAAGTGACTCCTGCTGACTCCCGGGCAGTAACTTTGCTACAGAATGAAATACACATACCTGTGGGACCAAACAGAAAGCTCTTCTCAGAGCCTCAACCTGCTCGTAGATACTCAATTACATTAATCCCACTTGTCTTCTGTGACTTGTGACCAGCTAACATCTTAGCGTATTTGCCTTCCTCACCTCCAATCCACATCTTTGGGCCTATTACGGCACATACATCATCAGAGGTCATTAGTATCCTTTCCGGCCTGGCTTCTTTTGTTGATTGTGATCAAACAGGCAGGCAAAAGTACACTGAAGGACGGAGCAATGGGGGAGAGAAAAGCAGTAGCATTTGTTTACTTTTGGGAGGGGGTGAAGGGTCAGGAAGCAGAGGTGACAATGGGAGATTTAGACCCCAAACAAACAGAGAGAGCGATGTGAGGGAATGGGGAGAGTCAACGTCTGGATGCTGGAGCTACTGTGGAGCACAGACAGGGTGGACTGGAACTGATCAGCTGAAACTATTCAATCCACACTTCTACCCAAGACGAGTACAGACTAAGTTTTCTGGGGACTTTCAGTTTTATTCAACTGACACCTGAAAGCTTTCAACCAGGATACAGACTTATGTGCTTTTTATCCTCAATTAAACATTAGCAAACTATCCATTCTATTGTTTATGCTTATGAGTTATGCAATGATGAAATATGATGTGCTGATGCGGAACCTTGACACTGTTTGTACAGAAAACACAACGCAGTGGCAGGAGAGCTTAATGTCATCACCTCCAAATCATGCGTCAGTTCTCGCGCATCTACTCCATCCTGAACAAACCTTTCTGTTTGGAGGTCAGGCAACTCCACTCTTACTTCACCAGGAATAAAAACTATTATTGATGCTCATGTAATACCGAAAACTGGTTTTATATCCCTCAAAAGTGTAACACTTTTGTCAGTATATGCATTCAAATTAGTGGCCCTGTTTTGCATTTAGAAGTAGACCACACATGTGACATACTTATAGAACACAGAGATATATTGCTTTTCATGAAAACAATCTCCACCTGTTTATTCCTATTCAGTGTTGTGAACTGAAGCATATCTCAGCATACTTTTGAACTTGGAAAGCTAATCTGAGCTCATACTCATCTGTGGATAGTTAATCACTGGATTCAGCCTGACTTTGCACATCTTTAGAAACTTGGAGTACAGAAACAGGAACTTGAAAAACACACTCAGCACAGCTGCACAACCATACTGGACTATTTAGTGCAATAGTGCGTGGGATGTCCTGGGACATCAGTTATTTGGCAGCAGTTATATAATGCTTCCAAACAATGATGTGTAATATGCTCACATCAAAGGGAAAGCCACTTCAGAACATGTTGCACGATGAAATGACCCCATCTAGCTCTTAAGAAAGAGGGAGTTTCTCCCAGCTATGTACAGTTGTATATTGACCTCTCTTTATACACTTCACTGACTGAGGTTATCAGTTGCCAGTGAGCTCTGCGAGGAATTCCTCTGATATGACTTGTGCTGAATCAGTGCAGCACAGGAAGTGCTAAAGGCTGTTAAGCAACATGTCATAGTCAAGATTTATCATTTCAAGATGTGTATTAGCTCTTCACTTACTTCACTAACTTCATCAAATTTTTACTTTTAATCTACATGGAAAATGCTTTAAACCCCAGATTACTGAAGTACCGTGAATGAGAAAAATAATCTGGTAATCCTTTAAATTGTTTTCTCTCTTGTGCTTATGATTTTAAAACAGGTGAAAGAAAAGGTTTTGCCACATTAATCTCTTTACCTTACTTTTTTTTTTTGTCTGTTAAAAACAAAAAGGCTTTGGTAAGTGCATAATTGTTTTGTAAGACTAGTTTTCACATGATGTCAGATCTCTGTAGGAACACCCACTTGGAGGACAAAGACTTTCTTCCACTGCCCATCAGCCAAGTTAGTGAGAGATATCCAACACAGACTTAGTTTGGTTAGACAAAATGCCAGATAGTTGTTGCTTGATCGGATGCAAAAACCACGAGGAGACTAGTCTGGGTTAACCAGGCTGAATTTTGGCTGCAGTGTGCTGAACCCAGCTGTCATTATGCTTCTACAGAATCTGAAATCTGAATTTGCATCTGAAAAAAAAAGGCAGAAGAGAAGTGATTGTGGATTTATAACGAAATTGTACTCCAACTTCCCAACAGCACAATTATTGACCCATCAGATCAATATATTACAATCTGTACTTTTGTACGCTTTCATCGTGCCATGATGTAATGGAAGAGATTCTCCACAGAATATATGTAGACATCTCTAAAGTGGAGTTTTGGCAAGGATCCTGCTGTTTTCAGTGATTGAAATACTGCTGCAGATGCTCTACGTGGGTCACAAGATGCTAAAACCTGCAGTTTATTTGTGTAGCTCTGTTTCTCTTTTTATTGAGAAGTGATCTAAATATTCAGTGTGTTCAGTGCAAGTTGTCTATTTTGCCTTTCAGGGAACCATTTCACATGTGACTGAAAACTTTGAATAAGATTTTTCATCTGAGAACATGGTGTAGTGGTCTACTTCAGTCTCTTGTGGCTGAAATAAGAATTACAACAAATAATAAAAAATAATAATAAAAAATTCCTCCAGACAAAAATTTTTTTTTTTTTTCAAAACAAAAACAAAATTAAAGTACCTAAAATGATTTTTCCCACTTGTTCTTAAGTCATAAAGACTTTTGGTCAGACTTAAAAAATTGATCACCAGATTTAGTTTTTGTCTCTCAGGGCTTACATAGGTGTTTAAATGGCACTGTCCACGAGTGATGTATATTCAGACAAACATGATTATGATTATTGTAAAAGTACAATCCACTGACATGATAGAACAAGACTCAGAGTACTGTGTGCTTTAATGGGGTTTGCTTTAATGCTTTGTCACCCTACAAACCGTGTGAAAATCTGTTTCAAAATTTGATCAACAAAATTATGTTTCACATTCACTGTATGACACTTCAGGTGATGATCAACAAATTATACAGTATCTTGAACATTTCAAGGCAAAATCTGAAGAGAGGTGTCAGAAAATGTGTGGAAATAAAACCACATCAAGTGACAAACCCTTCTGGAATGGTTATAAATTCAGCTAATTTCAATTATTGTTGTTCTGCATTGAGCTTCATGTTTTTGTTCCTTTCTCTCAGTTCTTATGAATGAGGTTTTGTTGGTGTTAAATACTTCTCAGTGTTGATTTTAAACTTGTAGCCACTACAGGAAGGCACACTTTATCACACAAATCAGGTTTAAGCCTTGAGGCAGACAGAAAAAGGTTTCATTACAGATTTGTTCTGGGCAAAACAAGCAAATGAGATTGATGAAGACAGACTTTAAAACACTAAGACACTGGAGACACTGGAGGCGAACCTCGGTCCTCGTGGAATGGATGATGGGAAAAGAGAAGGTTCTCCTGAGTCTCTCTTCACAGCATCTTGTTGGTAAGTCTGACATCTTAATGCTTGGACTGATCTAGATGTCCATTTCGAACTGAGAGTCATCACCTTAAATTAAAAAAAAAGAAGACACATATGGATAAGAAACAGTTCCGACATTCAGACTCCTCCTGGTTTCCTTCTGTCTTTCTACCACCAGCCAATACTGGTCGATCTCCGAACCTCTCCCTCAATCAGTAACCCTGATTTCTCCTCTTATCCCTTACTCTCCATCCACCTACTCTTCATCCCTCAACCCTAATCCCTCCGTCCCTTCATCCTGTCATACAGTACATCATCCTTTATCCACAACATGCAATGAACCTGTCTAAATTTAAATCCATGATGGTGTGGTCTTTGTTAGTGAACTCGCAGTAATATTTCAGTAAGAGGTGTCAGAAAATGTGTGGAAATAAATCAAGTGACAAAACCCTCCTGGAATGGTTAGAAATTCAGCCAGTTTGAATTGATTTAGATTCATTTAAATGGATTTAAATATTTAAGACTGGGAGATCATTAGCAAGTAAAATATTGTTCAATAAAATCTGGCATCTGGCAAATCTGACCATGGAAAGAGGTGACCAATAAGTAATGTTCATGATTAATTTAATCATCAACAAATATGTTTTTAATAGAGTTATCTAACCTGAGATGCCTTGAAATACATTTCTGTCATTTGATTACAAACAACTAAAATACATTCATTTAAAATGATGGATGGAAGGCAGAGAACAGCAGCTATGTGAAGCTCTGTGTGTCACATTTCTCTGAGATGTGAACGTACCAGTGTTGCTGCTTTCAGGTGCAGGGATGCTGTTGTTGTTCAGTAGTTCTCCGTTACAGGCCTTCTCATCAGCACCTCTGGAGGGAGGACTGGTCACCCCTGGAATGTTGGGCAGACCTCTCGGAGGAGTCTTGGCCACCGGAGAGCTGCGACACTCCAGCAGGAACTTTCGGTCGTAGATGATCCTGGTACCTTTTGTGTGAGGAGGTGGGGAAAGTGAAAGTTTATAATCAGATGCTTCAACAAACAGTGGCTGAGTCATCATTCATTATATTCAAGCAGGTGTGCATTTTGCATCAATTTTAACAATTCCTAAGTGTGTCTTCTGACTAAACTGGTGTTTGGATACTGCCACTTTATACTACACACTAAAATATGACTAATAAATAAAATGAATGTGGCTACTAAACACTGAATACACAAATAAGAAGACTGTGTAATAAAACAGCTAACATATTGATGGGAATGTTTCCCAAAATTGATGAAGATAATAAACATTTGTTAGGTCTTATTGGGTTTGGATGTCAGCTGTGCACGGATACATAAAACCTTTTATTGAGCAGAAAAATTCAAACAGCAACTGAAACCCCTTACAGGCCAGCTCCTTCATCATACTTTTCTGTACCATCTACCGCACCTTCACACAAAGTCTCAAGGCTTGGCTTGGATGTGAAATTGATGTGAATATTTTTATTCTAAACCTGCTGCTAACTTGTCCCACACCTGTTGCCGGATGGTTGTCTTTGCATGACTTGTATGATCTTCATATTACATACACCTGTATGTAATATGAAGATCAATAATAGTGAAATGTAGTGTTATAAGCTTCTTCAACTTGTTCAATGAAAAACAGGGTAAACTAGGATAGTAGTAAGAACAGACAACATAAATAATAATGGTTATTATGGACGTAATGTGAGTAAATGAGTAGTTACAGGCCATAATAAAGTATGCACAACAACAACAATAACAATAATAGTTGTAATAAGAAGTAAATAAATAAGTAAATAATTTGCTGCATGGCTTATGTTTGGTGTGTTATGTCATGGTATGTATGCATGAATATGTGAATTTGTGTACATGTATATAGAAATATCACATTTCTGCTGCTAACACAGGTACAGAACAATATTATTTTATAGACAAGCTTTACTGAAACGTTGTTTCCAAGCTTTGTAACCTTACGGTATGATCAGCTCCTCATATTCAAGGAGAAGTGGTAGGAACACAGTAATTTAAAATCCTTTTTGAACTTGTAAGATTTCCTTTGTACTGAAAACTTTGACCTGACCAAAACAGGAAGTTTTGTAAGGAAGGCATCTTATGCAGATAGAGCATCTCTGGTTGGACGTGATCACAGATTATGAATAATACCTTCTCCTCTGAGTCACTAAAGGATGTGTTGAACTAATCTTTTCACAAGCCGCATTTCTTCTGTACACTCTGACAATAAAATGTTTTTTTAGAGTTATAAACCAGGAGAAAATTAAGTTTGTTTTGAGACCTGTGTGGCAGTAAACAACATACTCTCGCGAGATTTGGCAGCAGAGCTATTTCTTCTCTTGTGTCGGGTGATGTATCGTCTGTCTGTTAAATTAAAAATGACCCACAACAACTTAAAAACTTAAATAACTTTATAAGGGGCCACACAATCTGGTTTCATCCATCTGAACAACAACACTTACAAACGAGATTTGGAGGCCACGCAGGCGTCTTGTATGTGTAACATCTCTGGTGGTATCAGCAGCGGAGGACAGCAGGCGTCGCTAACGCTCCGATAATCAGCTGATAAAACCCGCAATAAAACCCCGCAAACATGTCTCGTTTACTGTCAAAGCAGTTGCGTGGGTATCAACCACCCACACGCATTTAACCACACTCACTTTACTGCTTTTAGAGCCGGTCTTTCTTTGTGTCTCACAGCCAAACACCGTCCTCTATCGTATAGCGTTAGCAGTTAGCTCTAGTGGCGTTTTGACAGCAACCCGACCTCATGGAGTTAGCCCGAGCGCCCTCATACAGCTGTTTACTGCGCAGGAGACTATAAATCATGTATGGCCGTGGGTAACCGCACGTCTCTTGCGTGCATACAAGTTAATACGATGTATAACAACAGTTCGTACCGCCCGGGGTCGTGCTGAACAGGGTCCCTCCGGGAGTCGTGGAGTAGTCGTGGGGCATGTGCGCCGAGTCGTTGATGGTCACCCTCCTGGTCGACGGGATAGCCTTGGCAGTGGTCTTCTGGCAGTCAGTGGACATCTTCGCTTAACTCTAATGATCTAAGCTTAACTAAATAGCATGAAAAAGGCAAGAAAAGTCTTGACAAAAAACAAAACAAAGCCAACACCGCGCCTGCCAGATATTGCTTTGGCTCAAACAGAACTGGCTACTTTCGGATAAATAAAAATAAATACCTCTTTTTCATAAGTGCAAATCATGAACGGTAGTATCTAAAGGCGTCACATTACAACACACACATACACACGCACACGCACAGTGTCCAGGCTCTTTGTTTTAAAAAAAGAAAAGAAAAGACCTGAGCACACGTTCCTCCGCTTCCACTCACTCTCTCTACATGCACACAAAACAACACAGACAGGCTGCAGACAAGCTGCAGGGAAAACACTCCCGAGGTGGACAACATGAACATATTGCGCCACCTACTGGCACATGAGGACTGTGCAATGGCTGTGCACATTTTAACCCCATGTCCATATCGTCATACAAATGATCTGGATGGTGGTCTAAGACACATTTGGCCAAAAGGATCAAGTGAGTACGAATACGAGTACCTCTAGTTGTTCGTGTTGTGGTACTTGGAGGGATATCTGAAATATATTTGCACCTGAACAACAGACTGGACTAGAGATGCAACACTGACTCTACTTCTTGGGGATGCTCAGGTCCTTTAATATGTGCATCAGGATGTTGCAGATGTTTTACTATCTATCTATCTATCTATCTATCTATCTATCTATCTATCTATGCATTTCCTGAAATATCTTGTTTCAACATCCTGATACGTCACCATGTTCATTCACGTAGTGTACGCATACATCCACAATTAGCTAAAGTGTGATGTAAGATAGTAAGTGGATGTAAAAAACAGTTTATAAAGACTGCAGTCGTGGCTCCAAACCGGAAATACATCCACCAATCTATCCATTTTCTGTGACTGCTTATCCTCATCAAGGTTGCGAGGTAGCTGTGCATTCAGCTACTGTTCCGTCTCTTGCCCTAAGGCAGCTGGGATAGGTAGGATAAATTTGTCCATTCTGGATTACTGTAGAAACGTGGCAGTTCAAAAATTATGGACTCTTTGGAAGAGGACCTGCGGCGTCTGTAGATATAAAAGTCTCAGTAACAAAAACATCCATGCATCCATCTAGAGGGGGGGCTGGAGCAAATCCCAGCTGATTTAGAGGCGGGATACCTGGACAAGTCGCCAGTTCATCACAGGCCACACAGAGACAAACAATCATTCACACCTACGGGCAATTTAGAGTCACCAATTAACCTAAGTCCATGTCTTTGAACTGTGGGAGGATGAGTACCCAGAGAGAACCTACAAGACACGGGGAGAGCACGCAAACTCCCCAGCCGAGGGTTGAACCAGGAACCTTCTCGCCCTGAGGCGACATTTTCTGCAAATGCCTCCTAAATCTTTACACACTGGACCTTTAAGTGTCTCACACAAAAGTATACACACTATACACAAAGACATTTCATTTCTTTATTAATTTTGTAAATGTTGAGCTGGTGTACAGAGTAAATTGTCAATAGATGTCCTCGGATTTGATTGGATTAAAAGGCTTTTACATTTATATTTTAAATTCATGTTTGACCCTCCATAACAATAAAAAAAGCAAACAAAACAGGTTAAAATACCCACAAGACCCCTATTTATCCCCAGGTTGCAGGCATTACCCAGAACTCAACAGTCTCTTGGTAGCTACAGCTGTATGATGCTAAAAGTACATCCATAACATAACTAGGATCCCATTTGACAAGTAAGGGTGCATAGCATTCTAAGTAAATATATATATATATATTTTCATATATTTCATATATATATAGCCTTTTTATGTTAAAAACATTTTCTGTGCATGTGCGCAGTTGCATTCCTTAGTATTGAGTAATATGCTATTGCGTTAATAATGTCTTCAATCCATTCTAAAGGAATATACATGTGTTCTCTAGTTTTTGCAACAGTTAATATTTTTGCATGAACTTGGTGCATGGCATCATCTCAGTAGTCCCTCAGTGCAGGACTGAATTTTCTGGTCTAACCACTCCTCCCTCTGCTTGCACTTAGTTAGGACTCCTCCTTTGAAACCGCGTTCAAACTGTAACCATGTGGAAGCCTTAGAATCGGCTCAGTCTAATATTTTTCGTAAGGGGGGTAGAAAGTAGAAATTAGGGGAAGGTTGTGTTGAGGAAAAATGCTTGTCATCTTGAAAGACTAGCCGTCGGAGCCACCAAGCCTCCCCACAACTCCATCTACCTTATTGTCTTTTTTTTTTTTTTAAATAAGACATCCTCTCTGCCCCCTTTTTGCTCTAACCTTGACATCAGCAGTGGTTCTATAAGCGGCCCCTGCTTCAGAAACCAACCCAGGCATACCATAATTATGAGCCCTTAGAGAGCAAACCGTATGCTATAACATAAGGGGTAAAGTACACGGTTACACTGCTGTGTAACCTTGTTTGACATCTAACTTTTTGTGGTTATTAAAAAAGATAATAAAATAGAAATAATATCTGACGAAGGGATATTTGTTAAAGTGTCCAAAACCCTCTCTCTTTAAATCTCTCCTCTTACATGATTTGTATGCATGTTTACAATGAATGTTGATGATGGACAGCAGATATTGAGTTGAAACAACAGAGTGAATACCCTATCATCTACTAAAGTACAGAGCCAACACAGATGACTACTTTATAACAAGACTTACAGTATACCAAGACCTTACATTCATCATCTCTGGCTGTGAAGCCGTACTAAACAAACACTTATTGTTGGGTGATTATTGCAACGTTTCTTGTGACTTTTCTCCATAACAAAGCATTCAATGTCTTACATAAATGTTTGAACTAAATGCATGTAGGTAATTCATATCGTGTGAGATGGCACGCTTATTGAGGTAAATCAACTTTAAAAAAATATGTGAGTTAGCGTTACACGTATAATCTGAGAGCTTCTGCTCTCTGTCTGTTTGCAGTATTACTTCCTGTGATATTATCACAACTCCTAGTATCCTAATATCCAGGACTGAATACGTAATTAAAATCACACACACACGCACGCGCACACACAAACACACATAAAATAGGATTTCTTTCAAGGTGCATATGAATGCCATTAAGGTTTAAAAACTATGACTCAACATGCCTACATTCCCTGATGAGTAACAAAAACAGACACTGGGCACTTTGCAGATGGGATGGCTGGTATTAAATCATACCAGTATTTGCCCAATCTTAGTGTAAAACTTAGTGTGTTTTTCTTCTAGAAAGACAAAGTGATGAAATGTTGGATAATAATGTACTGACATCATTTCTGAGTGGAGTGAGGAGTAGCCTAAAGCTGTGATTACCAGATTGAAAGCCCGATCTTAGGAAGAACATAAACTATGATCCTAAAATCCTCTTTCTCTCTCTGTCAACACTCAAACCAAACACACAGTCAAACACACTCACACAAACAATCCTTCCTTCTTGTAAGCACTTATTGCTTCTGCTGAAGTACAGTTAAGACAGTAAATCATAAAAAAAAGAAGAAAGACAAAAAGAAAAAGGAGTGAAACAAGAGACACGCTTCAGGAAGGGTCAGGCTCACAGTTGCGGGTCAGTATTACAGTTTCTCATCACAGTGATTGGTGACTGACTGTCTTTGCTACACTCCAAAGAATTGCCAAGGAGACAAACATCAAAGCTCAACACGTCCTCGACCCTCGGCGCGACACTTTTCCTTTCTCCAGCTGACTCTTCATCTTTTACCTAGTCAAACCAGTGCTACATTATTACCAGCATTTCAGCTACTTTACCCTCATCAAGTGACATCTTCTTGTGGTGGTAGTGGTGGTGTTGAGATGGTGTATAAGTGCACCTTATGTGTGGTGGTATTATATATATATACTGCATGATGAGGTCAATCAGACACTGCTGAAGGTGGGATCCTGCCCCCAGCTGGAGGTGGGCAGGACTGCTACATCTACTCTGAGAGGCTGACTGGATGGGGTGAGGGGTGGAGGTAGGGCGATAAGGGCAAGATTGTGGGTGTACTGGGATTTTGGCTCAGACAGACATCTGATTAACACAAAACCTCACAAGGATACAGCACACTGGGGGACAAGAAAAGGCGGAGGAGTGGGATGGTAGAGTAGGTTAATCTCTCGTGATAATCTTTCACTCACCATATATCTCATTGTCATCCTCTCCACAAGGCAAACCACTCTGAGGGAAGGTCGGGGAGGCAGGTTCACTGCAGAGACCTGCCTCCCAAAGCTCAAAAACCCACAGTACAGTAAATGACTCATATAGTATGTTTTCCCTCTACTGTTTGACATGTCAAAAGCAAAGGGGTGAAAAGCACATGAAAAGCACAAAGAAACAGACAACCTGACACACAAAAATCTGACGTTTAAAACAGGCAGAGCGACACAACATTTGCTTGTTCTTGTACCCACAAAGATCTCAAGATATATAGAATAATATATACGTTCAGACCAAACGAACCAAACGAGAAAAAACAGGGAGGAAATTCTTATGTACCTGAAACAGCAGCATCAGTGGCATCGCATAGGGACCTCAGAACATAAACAACACACGTAACACACAGTCACGTAGAGCATTTTTAGTGCATACGATATTATGTACAACACAGATATCCTTGGGTGATAATTGTAGCTTTGCTGGACTTTGAGAGCACTGGGACAGGTTTAAAACTAGTTTGTGATGCTCTTAGCTGGAAGAGTGTGGCAGGAAGGAGGGGGAGTAACCTGTTGCCTAGAGATTATGTATTTCTCAGTATTTTAGTCTCCCTTTTTTTGACTGATACACTTTCCCCTGTTGGTTTAGAAAACGGGTCAGTGATTGACCATACCCCACATTGCATGCCTGTCCCACACAGCAGTGTCTCCTCCCCATCCCTCCCCACCCTTTTACCCTCCCCTTGTATTCCCTCAGTATTTGTAGTTAAAGACAGGCCATGCGGCAGCAGTCACTCATGCTGATACAGATAACAGGAAGCACGTTTTGGTTGCTAGATTTTTTTTTGTTTGTGTTTGGTTTTTGTTTTATACGAAATCATGCTTCTAGCCTAGTAGTAGATGTTTTTTTTTTCCACGGTTTCTTTTAAAAAAAAAAAAAGGTAATAAAAACTACAAGTAAATCCGCATCCTTCTCTTCCGGTGCGTGCTGATAGTCGGCAGAGCCGCTGTGGTTGTCATAGCGTTGGTGTCTGTTGCCCTTCATTTCTGTCTGTCTGCCTTTTTATGTATGTTCTTCCTCCTGTCAGCTGCTGCTGGTCATGTGTCCATGTAGGATGGTTTTGGTGAAGGGGTTGAATCCTGCGGAGAACTCTGTGGAGAGAGGGAAACTGATTTAGGACACGCCACATCTTTACCTTGCAATAACTGATGAGAGCAAAAACATGCAAGCTGCAGTAAGTCAATGCAAATGTGAGTGTTTTTGAGTCACAGATAGGTCTACTGCTTAAAATAGCCTCGGCTAAACGTGTTCCTTTTTAAAGGTCGCTTCGATCAATGCTCATACATAACCCAGATTATTGGAATCAGTCAGTGTAACACTCCATAAAACAACACATTAGTTCTGCAGAAGCGTTCAAGCAAAAATGGTTGGCAAAAGTGCTTTAACATTCAGTAGTGAGTCGCTTGAAATATCAGTAATCTCAGAAATATTGCAGCCTTTACGTTAGAAAGGGCAAGTCACACACACGCACACACACACACAACTACACACACACACACACCATAGCTCCAGATAGTAATTCACAGGACAACTGGCCTTGCAGCTTTGACCTTGAGAGCTGTCACGTTACAAGATCCCTTTTTGGTCAGTTGTTTCGCTGAGTGCACATTGTGCCAACCCATTTTTTTTTTCCATCTCGTCACAACATGCATGCAATAAACTGCCTGACATCATTTATTGCAAAGCAGTAATGATCTATTTGTATCAGACTCCTCTGGTAATATATTGTGAGTGCACAATGGGACATTTTGAACACAGAAACATGTTTTTTGCACGTAGATGAATAAAATATTGTAGAAAAATTATCACATAGAAATGAGTTAAATTAAAACTAAGAAATATCAGTTCTGTGCCCATTACATGTAGTTTGCTATAATCTACAAATATAAGTCCGTGCATCTGAAGTTAAACATGACAAACCTGAATTTCTATCGTTCAGGTTGCAAAAACTGGAAGAAAAAGATATGTGCTCTCTGAACTTATGAGGTAAAAAGAAAATTACTGCAGCATTAAGTATCACCTGATATGAATGTATGTCTTCTTACACCATAAAATCTGCATTAATACCGACAGAAACTGTATTATTTGTACTTAACAAAAAATTACAGCCATTTTTCTTTCCTTCTTTTTTGATGTGTCATTTATATTTTCACCATTTATTATAATTAAAGTGTCGATTTGCTGTGCCAGAATCACATTACATATAATTAGTATGCATTAAAGGTACATTCAGATGCATTTAATCCAGAAAGACTGGATTAAATGGTCTAGCCCACAGGTCAGACGAGGCACTGTGGGTCAGTCCCGTACCTGCGGGGACGCAGCACTCAGTCTGCCTCACTGCTTAACTCTCCGCAGACTGGCACATTTCACTATCTGAGCACCTTTCTTCACATCCACAGTATCGGGCTACATCAGGGGGGAAAAGGGGTTGGCAGCAGACGAGGTGTGAGGATTGAGAAGAGGTGAGGATGACAGGACCAGAACAAGAGGTTGAGGGGGTGTTAGTAAGGGAGAGTAAAATGAAAAGATGTGAAGGGAAAGCAAAAATTGAAGAACAAATAAAGGAAATAGGAAAAACAACAGAAGAGATGTAATAGAAAAAAAGACAAATGAATAAAGGGAGAGGAAAGAGGGGGGAAAAGAGAAAGAAATTATGTATAAACAGTCAAGCAAGGACAGAAGTGATGGGTGGCAGTTGGAAAGACAGTTGAAGATAAGCGGGCATCAGAAACATCTACAGTCTTTGGGATTCAGAGCAGACCTGTGTCAAATAATATTTATTTTTCTGAACTGATTTCTGCATGTTCTGATGGATGGGATTTTGACCACATAAGACAAAATACAGTGCAAGAAACCCTGATATTCTGAATTGTCTCGATGTGGTAAACCCCGATCCTCTGCTACTTAAAAGTTAAAAAAAATTGTAAATAATATTTGACGCAGCTCTGATTCAGAGAGCCTTGCAGGTTTGAGTGATACAGCACACAGTCACAGTTGTAAGGACTATAAACTTTAATGAAGGCAAAAAGACAGAAGAGTCAGTCATTGAGATAACTGATGGGGACAGAATGGAAAATATAGCCACTGCACGGTGTCCACAATCAGTGCATTCAGTCATTAATATGCAAAAAAACCCCAAAACAAACATAGGAAGTGTTTGTGCGGCTTAGCGATGCTGAATGTGTCGGTGAACTGTGAGCACTTCACCCAAAGCGATAACAGCGTCAGACCAAAGTGGGCTGATTTGTCCCTTTTGCATGCAGAAGATGAACATGAGGCGATAATACTTGGGTGGAGATGAATGTAACAGAATGTCAGCAATCAAACAATTTACCAACCAAACTTGGCACTCAAACTTTGCTCGGTTTTTAGGGCTGATAATAAAACAGGGCTTTTGCTTTTAAGATCCTGAGAACAAACACACAAACTGTGTTCTCAGCCTGTAATACTGAAGCCCATGCACGTTAAGGCTACTCTGGGACTGTTGGGATATTCCTGGTAAACCATGTTTGAAACTCGCTTCATCACAGAGTCCCCCGTTCACTATAAACTAGCTACTACATGGATTTAAATCAAACAAGCTCTCATTAGATGGTGTTCAGCTGTATCATCTGATTTGATTCAGTCCATTTGGGCACTAAGTGCTCCCTGCACATCCTAGCTAATAACGGGAGCCTCAGGTGTTGCAAGGCCTCACGGGCCAACAGAGAGCTGGCTGCAGATCAGAAGCCCACCTTGCTGCTGTCCCGGCCCAGGATGGCGTAGCTCATGAACTGCTCAGCATCAAGCTCCAGCTCGTTGGCGTCCTGCAGAGAACCCTCCACGCTCACCTCCTGAACCCCCTCCTCACCTGTACCCTTCCCTCTGCGCACAACCTTACGCACAATCTATCACAAATGCACACAGGAGGGTGGGAGAGAGTGATGGATGGAGGCAGAGAGTGGGAATAAGGCAGTGAAAAGACAGAGTTGGTGAAATATAAAGAAATGATCATGGTGGTATATATTTTTGGGACATACAGTAGATCTATAGTATAATGTGATGAACTTTGTAATGATTATTAGTTTAATAATCATTCTGTGAAGAGGTGCTGAGTGAGTATTGTGACACTGACATAAGGGAAACAATTACTGCGCCCCACTTTAAGAATGCAGTATAAAAACACATTGGGATGGCTGACCTTTTTTGTGACAATGTTTCCATGTTCATCCGTGAACTGTTCCTCGCTTACATGCTCCCCAGGAAGATCTTCAACCTCATCGCCCTATGGACAGAGGAGAATTTGTACCCATGAATAATGTTTTTTTAAGAAAGAAACGGAAACTACACTTTTGTTTTCTTATTACTACAAGATACTTCAGTCCAATTTTCACCAAATCATAACAGAAATAACCTAACTTTTCAAATAGAGCAGAGCTAGACGAGACACTGAATAATATTATTTACAGATACCCTGTTGTTTATATGGCTTCCCAAAAAGCATGAAAAGTTAAATACACTCAGCTTTGTGAAAATAAAATTAGCACCCAGTAAATCATGCACTTGCATGATAAAGCATGTTAAAATAGCTGTCACTGCAGTGTTATTATTTGCATGCCATAAACGTCTCAGCTAATTGAAAACACAGAGGAGCAGATGAACGACAGATGGGTGAGGGGTTAGAGGGATGTTTGTGGAAGCATGTAAAGCCAACATTTGGGATCCATGGAGTTCACTAATGCTTCTTATAATTACAGTTCATGTAGTTTTTGACAATGCTGTTATAACCCCTAATAATTTTAAAGCTTCTCTCCACAGCTATTTATAAGCTCAAAGACATTCCTACAGAAGGGAGAACGAGCTGAGTCTGTGCAGACCTAATTTAAACATGTCAACTTTTGTGTTAGGCCTGGCACAGTCTGAGATACAGTAGGGAAAAAATGCCACGAGGCTCTTAATAGAACTTGAGTCTTGTTGAGCCCAAGACACTCTATTTACATCTGTAACAGCAGAAGATAAATTTAGGCACATCCGTACGATAATTTGATGGTAGTTTAACAAAATCAAATTATTGGAGGATGAATTATTATTATTGTTGTACTGATTCGATTCAGCAACATTTCCTCATCTGCACAGTGTCTGTACTTAATCCTCACTTTGTCACACCCTGTCCAAACATTTACTCTAAACACCACAGACTTATCCTACATCACTCAAAAACACTGCATCCTCCAGCCTGTCTCCCAACAGTATGTCCTCTCTCCAAATTTCTGTCCTCTTTATACCTTAAGGATGACTCTGCGCCGAACCACTCTGGTGGTGACATTCTCCTCTTCATCGGCCACTCCTTCGACCTCACCGAGCTCACGGTCCAGCTGAGCGTGTACGTAGGTGAGCACGGACCGCACAGAGCCACTGGCTATGTGGAGGACATTCTGACAGCTGATGACCAGGAAAGCAAGCAGCACGAAGCTGAACAGGAGCTCTGTAACCAGGGCCCACATCGCCCCGCTTTGATCCCCAACAAATCAACACAGCAGGAACACGAACACGACGATACACTCCCCCAGCCGTCAGTAACTCCTGCTTGCCCACGCAGCACTTCTCTCAGCTGAGAGAGAAGGTAACAGCTGCGGCCTCCTGTCACTGGTTCAGTCGCAGTTTGATTGTTTGTCTTTCAGTTCATGTCCGTCCTCCATTAGTTGGGGCGGTGGGCCCTTTCCTTCTTCTTCTCCTTCCCACTGTCAAGTCAGGACTACCCACTCCAATGACATCAAATCCAAGCAAAAGCAACCTTGGGAGGTTTCTATTCTCTCTCTCTTTTTCTGACCATGTGATCTGTGGGCTTTAAATACCTCTGGCTACTCCAGTGTGGTTCTGTATGCAGGGGTCAGAGCACTGAGAAACTTGCCCTCAGACTTCCTTCAGGTACCTTTCTCACTTTAACTACAAACTATTTCTCATCCACACAGCCTAGAAGCACATTTCCTCAGAAAGCATATCACAATTAAGCAGCACTGTATCCAAATGCTATAAAAGCTAAAGTCAGACTGAGCCAAGATAAAGAGCTCCTTTCTTCACCATACAGACATACAGAGCACAAGCCCACAAAGTCCCTAAAAGCAACAATCTATTTATGCTCACGCACTTTCACGACCGAGATTGTCCTTTATAGTGTGATGTGTTGGTGTTGTGCCAGAGAGCTACCACATGGAAATGACTGGGGTGGGGATCATGTAACATGAGTGGGACAGTGAGAATGCTAGCTATATTTGGCCGGACATGCTGCTTGTGTCCATCTTCGGCCCTAGCCTCTGTGTGTTTGGGTGTGTGTGTGTGTGTGTGTGTGTGTGTGTGTGTGTGTGTGATTGTTTGTTTGCTGTATATTTCTAGGATCTTTTATAAATAATCCAATACTGATTTGAGGTGAAAGTGTGACTTCTAGGAGAAACTACGGACACAAATGCACAAAACTTCAGAGGATGAATCCTAGTAACTCTGGTAATCACCTCACCTTTCCTCTAGCATTACCATGAGGTTGACATTTGTGGTTGGCCTTCACATTGGTTGGGAGCATTCATGACCCTCTATCAGCATATTAGCATTGCCATTTGTGGAATATTAGCGTCATGCATGTGGTAAGCATGCTGACATTAGCATTAGTGCAGCCTTACAGAGCCACTAGGATGTCTGTAGACTCCTAGTCTCATTATTAATGTTGGCTTTGCATCACAACAGTTGAAGCCTATGAAACATTTCTGATCACATTTAATCTCAGCATATCTTGCATGGAAGGAGCAACACGCTCACCTGGCCCTTCAGGCGCACGTCATCCCAGGCCCTCAGCTCTGGTACTCTGTGTGGGAAGCCCAAACCCTTTTCAAATGGCTGGGTACCTCTGAAGTGCCCTCGTAAGATCTCCGAGTGCCCCATGTCCCTCACAGGCTGAAGCAAGGCCTCCTGGGACATGTGGGACTGGTCTCCATCGACGGCGTTACATACTGTTGACATCATGGTGTCCATGGCCTGTCTGGGTTTAGGCTGACTGCCAACCCAGGCCTGTGTAGGGTCAGTGACAGGGATCCATCCCGGGCCTGTCTGTTCCTGCAGGTAGGAAAGGAAAGAGCCTCCACCACCTCCGTTTCCACCATTACCTGACCTGGAAGGAAAGAATGGATCAATGTGGAGGTGGTACAGGTACTGTACATGCTTATTCCAAGGAAAGTAAAACGACTTATCATAACCTCTTAGTGTCACTTCTTCTGCAAAAAAGGTTCAAAAAAGGCTCCAGTTCACCACTGACATGCAATAAAGATTAATGAGACGTTAGCAGAGATCTATTGTTGGTGTGAATGTGACTTTGCACTGTCACCTGAGAGGCAGACAGAGGTTTGACTCACCTGTCTCCATTCCGATCTGCAACACAGCTCAGACCAGGTGACTCACTCAGTCGAGCATACACCCTTTGCTGTCCTGCAACAAGAGAAAGCCCTTCCACTGAGCCCGGCCCTCCTCCACCTCCTCCTCCTCCTCCAGCTCCATTTCCACCAGTCGTACTGGTGAGTGCTGATGCATCCGAACTCGCCTCTGACCCCTGACCATTGTTCAGCCCGTTAAGATTGATGCCAGCGATGGTGCCACCAAGCGAGGCTGGCGTAGCAGTGCTGAGCGAGTCAACGCCCATCTCTGAATCGTCTTCGGGTAACTCAATGGAGCCACTCAGCACCCCACCCCCTCCGCTGGCTGCGCTGGCCTGACTGGCCGGCCGACCCAGACTTCCATATGGCAGCCCCAGCAGACCTTCTGAATCGTCAGCATTACTGCACTCCAATGAGGAGTCCTCCACAGGCACCAGGGATGGGCTGTTGCCTGAGGGCCACACCTGCACATCAGACATCTCCATGAGGGTGTCTTCCTCTGTGGTGGCAATGGGAGCACAGTCCAGACTGGAGACTTCCTGCCAGTAAGGCTCAGAACCCAGCGGGGAGGGCAGGCTGTACTGCATGGATGCCGGTGAGAGAAGCTCTTCCTGCGCGAGCCCATAACCTGGAGCGAGACAGAGAGAGGCACACTGACACCCGGCCCCCCCGCCTCGCTCCCCACCTCACCCCCACAGCACCGGGACCCCGGGAGGGGGTTAGTGCCCCTGCCCAGGAGCTGGGCATCTAGGGGAGGAGTAGAGGAGGCTGAAGGGACAAATGGGAGAGGAGTGGGAGAAAGAGAGAGGGGGAGGCCAAGACAATAGGAGCTGGAATAAAAGTGCAAGGAGCTTAAGACAAGAGAGCAAGGGCAGCTTTTAGAAGAGGGTTTGTCAAGCTCGATCAGCCAGCGCTGACGGTGAGAGCAGCAGCGGCAGCAGCAACAGACACAGCCAGAGGGACTGAGCGAGATTGACACTGAGGTTCTGACCCAGCAGTGACTGATGCTGCTCTGCTGGCTGCCACCTGCAGGGAGACGGGACAGGAATTACTGCCTCTGCTCCCGACCTGGTGCTGGGACACACACCTGTCCGGCAGGGACACACACACACACACATGCCACACTCTCTCACTCTCTGTCTCATACTATCACACACATACACTCACACTCAGATATGCATGCATTCAAACCCACTCGAGAAACAGGCAGGTTAATATTGTTGTCAGGCTTGGATAGCATGCACGCAGGCAATCTCATTCTCTCCTCACACACACACACACACACACACGGCTCACTCCACACAGCCGCTTGCTCTCTCATTGACACATAACAATATATTTTTATTATTATATATTCAATAAAACACATATATAAACATATAATCTATAGTATTGCTTATGCAAACACATATACAGTAGACTTGTCCTTCCATTGTGAAAGTCACATGTCAAACATAAATTTGAATTTCAAGTGCAATTCCACCAGTTAGTAAGATTGCACATTGTTAATGTGCTGTGGACTCAGGTCACTCCTACAACTGTCTTGAACAACCTTTTTTTTTGTAAAGGTGGACCTGGCGTGATTGCGCATAAAGTGTCACAGCAGCAGTAATGTTTTATTATTTTGCTAATAGCTGCATTTTGCACAAAAATAAATAAAACTCCAGTTGAAGACTACAAAGAGTACACTTTATGTCTCGAATCTGCCTTGTATCTGTCTTGTAACCTGACGAATTATTCTGAAAATGACCAACTCCCATGGATATTAGGTGAATATTGTATGTAAACATTTTGATGAATGGCGATGTAGGTGAAGGAAAGTGTGAGTGATACTATGAATGTCACACTGCAGGATGTGTGTGTTACCAAGAAGCACACATTAACCGGGCGGTGAAATAGGAGATGTAGCACAGAGCATACAGCATGTAGATAAGAGCGATTCCTCTTCTGCATGAGCAAGTGTGCAGAGAGAGAGAGTGAGAGAGACAGGCAGAGAGAGAGAGGCAGACAGACTGTATACTGTACAGTGATAAGAAAACTGTGCAGAGAGCAGGGTGTAACTTGATTCATGGTTGGCAGTGCTGCTGTTGAGTACTGCTGAGAGTGCAGGAGATATTTGTGACACCAAGCAGCCAGAAAGACTTCTTGTCCTACTTTCTGCTTTCCCTTTCGGCCTCTCATCTGCCGTCTACTGTCTATAGAAAATCATAAATATTTATATTTTTTTGTATAGTGTTCTGTCTTATGAAGTTATAAGTAAAAAACAAATAAATGTAAAAACAGCATTGATTTTAACTCTGGAGACTTCCACTGGTGACGAAATTCACATATTTTATTGTACTGTCATGGTGAGTAAAGCGTTTGTCGTTTATTTGGGTCATAAACGCTGCATCATATCTGCACATCATTATACAAGTAAACAACTCTATTCACTATATTAGTTTCAGGTGACAATGTGAGTCATCAAAACTCTGTATGACTGTCCTGATGAGGACAATCGAAAGTAAATGAGGTGCAGGATCAGGTGTGTATTGGAAACATGGATTTGGTGTTAGTTTGTAGTTTAATGATTATTGTGTTTTTTGTCCTCATTTTGGTGACGCCACACAAAGTACAACATTTTGGTTAGTCCTCTCTCTCCATGTTAGTAGATGAAGTGAAAGAAGAAATGAAAGGATGAAAGGAAGAAAGAAAGAAATTAGGGGAATGGACGAGTGTGAAATATGAAAAATGTGTCTGTGATTGCCTGACCCCCCTGATTGAAAGACATAAACACAGAAAAACAAAGCAGTGAAGCTCACGTGAAGATACATGTAAAGGAAATACATTTTGCACAACACTGATACACTAGGAATACAATACATTTATATGGAAGACACAAAACACTTAAAACACACACAAAGACGCTCACGTTGACACTCACACAGACTAATTGATGAAGTCACGTTAAACAATAAGCACATTTACAAGAAGGGGAGAAACAATATCAAATTGACCCTCACCAAGACATTTAAAAACATATATTTCACACAAAATAACCCATCAGACGGACACAGTTTGAAACACAGTTTACACATAGAATCAGTGACATACAAAACAATCACAACATTCATACATGAACAGAGCAAACACAAGTCAGAGTTCGCAACAAAAAAAGGTTTGTGGCCTTTTTTACCCCCCATGGGACAGATCACTGAGGAGGAACAGAGACAGACCAAGCAGGTTCATGCTCAGTATGCATGCCATGCAAAGATATATGTCAGTTGGTCGAGCAGCATTAGGTTTCCAGTGCAGTGGTTGAGTCGTCATCTCCAACAAGCCGGCGTTACTTCTGTCCCTCATCCCAGTGTCTCCATGCAAACACGGGGGGAGATGAGCGGTGAAAGTCAGCCTCATGCACATGCAGACAGGCAGGAGGACAGGGAAAGAAGGGATGGGAAAAGAGGGAAACAATAGAGTGGGAGAAAGAGAAAAGAAGAGCAGCAAGAGAAGAAGAGGGATTTAAAATAGGGTGATGGTCACAGACAGAAACAGCGAAAGAGAGAGAGAGAGAGCGAGGGTCACCTCCCCCCTCCCAGTGGGTGCTGAGTACACAGTCTGTGTGAGGGGTATTGGTCACAGAGCGGACACTTAAAAAGGTGGGGATTTCAAGAGCACAAAAATAAACAAAATGCACGACTAGTCGCAAAAAAAGATAAAAGATGTGGGTCAGAGGTCAACATGAGGTTGGCATGAGGTCAGAGTTCGGAGAGGAGTGAGAAGGAGGAAGAGTAGGACGGCTAGGCTGCAGATGACATGTCCAGAGAAACACAGAGAGAGGGACAGATTCACAGGGAATGAAAACAGGGCTCCCAAAAGGACATTCAGTGCACCATCTTAGTCCTAAAGAGACTCAAACTACTCCCCATGCAACCACAGGCAAAGAGAATTTAAATGTCCCCTTACAAAAGTCCAAAAGAAGAGGTCTTTCTCTATCACGATCGAGTATATTTTTATCTCCTAACCTGGAAATCACCTTGAATAAAGCTTAGACATATGCTTACCTACAGTACAATAAAGGTGCACTAGAACTATGAAGGAGAACTCCAACAAAAAGAGGGAAAGACAGGTAAAGATAGAGAAAGAGGTGCAGCATAACTGAGTCCTCTACTTTAGTAAATGTCTTTTTTGCCTTTTCTGTAAAACTTCTTCAGTAGAAAACAGTATTTTGATAATAATAATAATAATGAGTAGGCTTAGATGGAGGACTGAACCTGATTTAAAAGAACATTTTAGGAAATACGCTTACTTGCTTTTGTTGCCAAGAGCTTTTGTTGTGCTAGGTTAGCTTAGCTTAGTATAAAGTCTGGAAAAAGGGAGAAAAAGCTACGGCTTTGTAGAAAAATCCACTTACTAGCACCTCCAAAGCTCACCCATAAACGCTTAAATTCTGATTTATTTAACCAGTACAAAAACTAATGTGCAAAAGCAACAATTTCTTAGCCAGGCACAGTAACTTATTTCCATAAAACCAGAGAAAATTCCAGAAAATTACAGACAAAAACAAAGCCTGGAGAGATTAGGCTGGCTGTTTCTTCCTTTTTCCAGTCTTTATGCAACGCTACGCTTTGAACTTCTCATCTAACTTTGAGCAAGAAAGCAAATTAGCATATTTCCCAAAATGTTACACTACTCTTCTAATATGAAATAAATAAATTAACCTGTGACAAAAATAAATGAACTTTTATACGAGTCATTAATAAATCTGATGCCCAATGAAATCCAAAAATGAATGTATGCATATGCCCATTTTAAGGGTGTGGTTGTTTTCAATTTCTTTGAGCATTTCAAGATTTATTTTTTATTTATTTTTATTTATTTATTGGATAATTTCTCAGTTTATTTTATTCCTTGAGTCAGGTTTGGTCCTCCACTTGGTCACTTTGCCTTTAAGACGTGCTTAATCCAGACTATAAATCATAAACCGCTTGAAACCTGTCACTGTGATCATTGTGAGATTAGCAGAAGACACAATATCCAGGTATTCAAAGCACCGCCACGTTTATTCACTGAACGTCAAAGCAGGAACGGCCTTTGGGAGGCAGGTAGCCAGACAGATAGACAGACAAGACAGATACACGGTTATCAGATTCACTGCAGCTGTGATCTGAACGTCTCCCTTTTCACCCTTTGACCCTCATGGTCGTATGTCTATGCATTATTACATCTCTGATTATTGCTCCAGTTTTCACAGAGTAGGACCTGTCACCTGTCGGACTGACTCATCGCCTGAAGTGGAGCTCACACCGGTCCAGAGGTGAAAATGGAGTCAATAAGATGTAGGGTATGCATGTGTGGAGGGAACCATGAGGAAAAGGAGTAAAAGACTGAGGACTGACAATTGGTAAGGAGGTCACTTAAGCTAGGATATATTTAACAGTATGATCTATGTGGACTGGTCATGTATGACAGTGTGTTGTTTGTCTTTAAATTATATTAAACTGTTAATATAATTAAAATAACAACAATAACAACAATAATAAAATTAACTACGAATGACTGGATACTTTACTTATTTCTGTGTGTGAGTGTTTTGCTCGAAGGCTATTCAGTAACTCTGGATGTTCAGGTTTTAATCATACGTCTTTTTGGTATACTTCACTCTACTTTCCATCACATTGATTAAATACAGAGACACACTACAGAGGTTGTAGTGTAGTAGGAGTGTCCTGAGTCCTTCTGCATGTTGCTGGGGTAAAGTCCTGCAAAAGTTTGATGTTTGTGGCAGCTTTCATACACAACACCATCACGGGGGGAATAAATAAGAAAGACATGGGGACAACAAAGAGAATTCAGAGGGAAGAGAACAAAATTAGCCCTCAGGGCATTTTTAGGGGATGAGGAGATATGTTTATTGGAAAGGTAGCCATGGGCCAAGGCAAAAGGGACATCGGGAAGAGGCTGCATTGTGGGATTTAGGAAGGGAACTTACCATTCGTCATACCAGGCGAGATGTGCTCTCGCTCATTGTGTCGGCGTCTATTGAGATCACGGGCACCTTGTCTCGCAGGCTGGGGTGGCTGGCCCTCCAACATGTTGACTATGTCCATACGGTCGATACTCTTCAGAGCTGCGTACAAGCTCTCCACTACAGAGAATGTGTGAAGGAGGAACACAAGATGACAAGGAAAAAGAGAAAGAAGGGACGGGTTCCCAGAACAAACAGCAATACAATTACAAACAACAACAACAAAGAGGGGATGAGAAAAATTCACACCAAACTCAGATCTTATATACTCACTCTTGGCCCTCTTGCCCTCACGGGTGGCCCACAGGTTAAGCAGTGCAGAGCTCTGCTCCAACAGCGAGTTGGGATTCTCCACGCGGATCTTATTGATGTCATCCACGCTGAGCTGAAGCTCGCGCGCCAACTCTGCATAGAAAATGAGTCAGAGGAGATCAAGTAAATGAAGGAAATATTTATATAACTTCACCTATGAGTCATGCCTGGTCTAGAGATGGTGCACTACTTCACAGTGGCTCTCTCCATAAGAGGCAGAATAGTCTGCCTGTCAAACAAGCCATGGTGCTTGGCAGGAAAACAGAAAATAATTAGTTTCACTGGCTGGTTGCCGTGTTGTAACTTTGTTTAATCAGCAGTGAGTTACGCAAGCTTGTCAGACACAGGGTAAACATGTAAGAGTTAAAAAAAAAAAACAGATTTGACAGACAGTATTTTCTTGTTCACTTACCAGCCCAGCTCAATCCCAACTGCTCTGCAATCACAGCCATCTTCAGCTCTGTCCTCTCCATGGCACTCATTGATGCTGTGCAAACCAGATGTTAAATTTAGATTACCCCTGCATTGATTCTGTGTGTAGAAAACTGCTGGGGGAAAAAAAACTGCAACTTTTGCAAAAAATATAAATACCACCATGCTGAGCCTTATATTATTATATCGTCATGAGAGAGTGGGAGAGTGAGCGCCTCATTACCCATAGCAGGTTCATTTAGGGCGCTGTATCTTTCTCTTAAAGCCAGCGGAGTCAGAGTTCGCCTCCTGTCTTCACTCCCAACAATCTGCTAGTTTCAAGCAAACAACACAGTCAACACAGGGAAAGTAACTGCAGTTAAAAGACTGCTAATTTGAGTGTAACATTTAGAGCTTTACCTTGATACATGGAGGCATGGTAATGTTGAGGTTACAGAGCACATGTTGGCTGTCCTCGTATTTGGTGGACTTGCGCAGGAAAGACAGAAATCCAGTGGGCTCTTTACTGCTGTCTCTCACCTTAGACACACAGACATAAGAAGTATGTAGAGTGTGGATATAAACAGGCAAAGAACTGAAGAAAGATTTGTAAGAATGGTGAAAAATGGTGATACCTTGACAGAGACGGGAAGTCGGTTATCTCTGAAGGCCTGGAAGCTGAAGCAGCGAGGCTGCTGGGTGGCCTTCCTCACAGGCACCAGATTCCCTGAACACTCCAGGTGAAGCGGCATTCCCTCCATCACCTGTAAGATATAATATGGGTATAAGCCGGCCCCTGCAGGACCTGTATGTCCTGTATATCATTGTATTCACAAACTTCAAGTCTAAAGTGTTGGACTGTGGTTAATGCAGGAATACTTGACACACAACTACAGTTTTATCAGTATGATGCACTGCTCTTATCTCTAAACTGACCTCTATGTCTCTGCTGCGAGCCACCTCCGTAAAGTTCTCATGTTGTTCCAGGGTTTTATCCATCTTATCGTCAGTCATGCAGTAGCAGCGTAGGCGGCCTTCACGCAGCTCGTTCATCTTTGCAAACACCACAAACTTGGCCATGTAGGGTACAGCTGACAGCTCTCTGTAGAGCAGGTTGGCAAAGGAGACGGCCTCGGCTGTCCGAGGACAGTCTGCAAGCCAGAATCTGAGAGGAAACAGTGACATGTAATCACAGTATTCTTGAACACAGTCGAGCTGCTTTGCTAGAAGGATTTGAGCTGGCAAAGACTCACATTTGCCTTAGTCTTATGGTGTGATGGCTGAACTTACCGTGCTGAAACATTGGTTGTGAAACTGGCACAGTCGTTAGCGTACATAAGCTTGGTGGTGCCAGTAATGTCTTCCCATTGGGCTGGTGCCGTGCCACCTGGGAATCAAACAGGATGAGAGAGGGCGAACTGGTTAATTTAACTTCAGCAAAGGTCATAAAATATAAGTCTCATGAGGACTGTGTTTTATCCGACTGTAGCACTGACATCTTTACCACAGCACAGCAGCAATTTTGCCCCATAAATCTTTCCTTGCTATGGAAGAAAACTCTCCCACACACACACACAACTCCCAGTCATGGCATGCAGTACCTATGACAGAGCAAAGCAGGCGCAGACTGGTGGTGTCGCCCTCCCCAGAGTCTCGCGGGCTCTCCTTCCAGGACGGGGGCAGGGGTATACAGAGGCCGATTGGCCGGTGGAACTTGCGCCGCCGAGGCTCCACAGTGACCACGGGGCTAAAGTTTGCCTGGTTACCCAGCAGCTTTGCAACCAGCTCATCTGGAACTGGCTGAGCCTGAGGTTGAAAGTAAATGATGGAACGAAGGGAGTAACACAGCCACAGGTTTGATGATATGGTAGAAAAAAAAGGGAGATTAGGCAAAAGAGGGAAACATATGAACAGGAAATGGAGATTCAGAAAAAATATGTAACATGATAGCAGGTAGAGATAACGAGGGGGGGATGATGCAATAGATGTGGAGTAAAAAAGAGGACAACCAAGTAGGGAAAAATTAAAGATGAAGAGAAAGAGAGAGAGAAGTCCACAGTGAATAAAACACCTCATGGTTTAAAAACAATAGCAACAAGACTTGGTTGTAGGACTTAATAACTCTTTTTTTATTGCAAAATGTAACAATGTGTGTTAACATGAAGATTTTACAATCATTAATACAAAATGGATATCAAAGAAAAAGGCACTGTGGCTCTTTACAAGGCCATTCATGACATTTCTACAGCAACATTTGAGTTAAATAGATATGTTACTAAAACTTATGGAATAGTTAAAATAAAACTAAATAAGGAAAATCTGAAAATGTTAATTTTACTTACATTCAGTTACATTCACTATTTTCAGCTTAGAGGTTACGGCATGTGTGGCAGCATGTTAGCTTACATATTAAATATTTATTTATTCATGTGTCTATAGACACACAGGCAAAGGTCCATTTACACTGTATCTACCTTTCATTTTGGTTTACTGAAACATATTCTGACACATATACAGCTTTCCGTCTTTTTATCTCAAGTTTGTTTAAAACAGGAATTAATGCAATCACAGTCTTGAACTGGAATAAAATCTTATCAGAAGAAACAACACACTGCAAAACAGACTGGAAACAGGAAAAATGTTTAACTGCTCAAAATGATTTCACATGCAAATAGAACCTTGAAATCCCAAATTTGAGAAAATGTGCACATTTATATAACGACATAACATCTACTGCAAAGAACGAGCAAGAATAAAGGAGGAAAATGGTATGCTTTCTGTTTATAAACCTTAATACATGTTTGTAATTGTTAGAAACTGAATCACTGTATCACAAATGATGGTTGGATTCTTGCTTTTAGTGTGTGTATTATTCAATTTAACCATATCAAAAAATCCCAAATGTTCTGATTCTGATCTCACAGACAATGAAATGATATCATTAATTTATTGACAGGGGATTAAGGCACATATTAGATCAGTGAGCGCTAAATCTTAAGTGGATGCTTGTGTACAGAAAGCTGGTTTTATTCCATGAGCTCAGAAGAAAGGTGGGATTGTTCAAAAATGTGCTCTGAAAAGTGTCCATTTCATAGGATCCATATTAATAAGTCCTTTAAAAAAAATGTAAAAGTATATACTGTATAAATGTGGTAAAACACATTCGTCTTGTCTTTGGTGTGTATGTATTAGAAATCTTGAAAACCTGAAACGTGTAACTGTACACACAAAAATGGGTTAAAAGCTCAGGTGCTCAGGTGTCACACATTTTCCTGACATTCATGATGCCAAAACCAAAAGTATAAACTCTTCATGGCTATAACAAGAATACAGAAGATTTCTTATCAAGTAATGTTTGACTAACTGTACTTCTCAAGTTAATGTGTTAAATTATGCTAAATACAGGGACATAAATACATTAGTGAGAGAGACATCACTGAAGATGAAACAAACATTAACATATCAGCACTATATGAGCAGTCCACAGTTGTATAAAGGTGCCAAGTGCATGCACTGTGTGAAATAAAAAAGGCAAACAGGTCCTCTAAAAAATGCAAAAGCAAAACAAACTAACAACAGAAAAGTAAATCAAGACAACTTGGCACAAGCTCTGATATGATCAGGTCATTCCAAGATCAATCAAAGTACATCCAACATGCTTTTATTCAGGCAACACAGGCATTAACGATTCTGTCTTTCTTCTCCTTCCTTCTCCTCATCGTCCCATCTCACCTGCAGCCCCAGGCGGACTCGTTTTGTGACTGCCGTCTCAGGAAACGTGGCCTGGACCAGTGGCACCAGTTTACTTGTCAGGGAACCACCCTCTGGTCCAATCAGGTCGCTCTCTTGCTGGACTCGTGATACAACGGCGAAGTAAAGGGGGAAGTCGGTGGAGATGATGCGGCGGATTCGCTTCTTCCCGAGTTCCTCTTGACTTTCTAAGTCTGAGGAGGCGAGAGAAGGTTTAAATCCACATGAAGCAATACAACCCAGTGATATGTTTGAGATCTATGTTTGGAAATCTTACCCTCGTCCATCCCGTTGAGGATTGTTTCTAGCACCTCGTCACCGTAACGATTGCGATGTTCTTTCCAGACTGAGCCATTCTCACTCCTCAGCACCACAAGCTCCCGGTCACCACGACCCAGAGCAGCAAAGTGGGGGATCTCCACAATCACCGGTCTGCCACACAACACACACATCAACAAATGTAAACTTTTTACCAGAAATATATAGAATAATACAAATCCAAGGTACAAACTGATTGTTAATACAGATTTCTTTTGTGCTTTTCAGTTTCTTCCTCACCCCAAAAACTGCATACTGGCTGGACCCAGGGAGATGATCCTGCTGGCCAGCCCCTCTCCCTCCACCAGTGGAGGGGGGCTGGTCAGCTTCTGCGGCTTCACCAGGCGGCAGGTGATGCGGGTTGGTGCCGCACAGGTTCGCGGAGGTATGATGACACGCAGACCGTTATGCCTGCTGCCTCGCATTGAGCCGCCTCGAGCATCTACCATAAAACTGACCAGGAACCTGTTATTGGATTGTGACATTTATTAGCTGCCAGATCAGATATTAAATAGAGATTAAGCGAGATTAATTTATTTTTTCCGCTGACCCGGTGTGTATGGGACTGGCAACTGGGCTGACATTGTCTGACGTCTCAGTTGCCGGGCTGCTGGGAATTAGTGAGTCCTCATCATATTCTTTGGGCAGTGGAAGTGGAGTGTGTTGCTACAACAGACAGAAAGACAAACTGTTCATGACATTCTCAAAAGAACACTGTTTAGCATAATGTTTTATATGAACCCAAATGTGTATTACTTACACTATCATCTGTTTTATGTGATATAGAGAGGGCAATGATGAAAGATTATGCCTCTGTACTCATTTTTTAGGTGCTATTTTTACAGTGGAAGTGGAGAAGATACATCATTAACTTTCAAAAGACCGCTGAGAAGGAAATCTCATTTACAGTGTCATGTTACAAAACGGGTGAAGCTTAAATAACTGCATCATGTTACATACAAAGAAAGTCACTGAAAAGTTTGAATCACAACCTTGTTTGGATTCAAATATGTCAGCAACACACAGCAGTTCATACTGATAAAATCACACTTCATTCTCGAGTGGAAACAGTAGTTTGAAGTGAAGTGAACTTTAATTCAAGGTCCACTTACTAGCTTTTTTTTCCTAAGCTTTCAGCCGCATCTTCAACCAGGATTGCAGAGTCCACTGACAGCTAAGCAAACTTTATTTGAAGCTTTTGTTGAGTTTCATGAGCAGGACCACACCTCAACCATGCCACTTCCAACATTCCTATAAATACCCTCGTAAACATCTCGTCCTCTTTTGCTCTCATATTCGACACCCCTCCCGTCCACCCCATTTCTTTCTCCTATTTCTCCCTCTTCTTCTTACTCTCCATAGGGTCTGTCATGCCTGGGTGCTATGTCAGATTCTCCACCGAAGCATCCCCACAACATACCAACAGATCACACTTCACTCGCAATCGTAACATGTTGATGGTGTGTTCCTTACTAGTGAATTCGCTGATGAAGACTGTGTGGTGCGTTAAAAAAAGGACTAGTAAGGGGACATTGAGCCATGTCAGATTGGGTCTAGGGACTACAAATGTATAATGGAGACATGCATTGCAAACTGGGGATGTCGGGTTTGAAAGCATTCACTAGTTAAGGAAGGTCTAATGAAAGAAGCTATTAAGTTGCATTAACATAAATGAAGGATCCAGCGATCGCCATACAGGAACTGGTGCATGACCGTTCTTTTCAAGATTCATTTCTCTCAAGTCCTCCAGCTTTATGGAAATACAATCCTAAATTGTATTGTAGTACCCTTGCAGTGTGTTACTCATGCTTTTCTGTACAGTACCTGATCCATCTCATGTTCTTTCAGGATAACGGTCTCTGGAGAGACTCGGGGGATCCTGGGAATGGCTGGTGAGTAATTCCTGTTGTATGGAAAAAACAAAACACAAGTCAGATTGAGGAAGTTTCTTTATGTCTCCTCCCAAGTGCTAATCCCTGGTGTTTAGTGAGTGTCTATGGTGCATCCCCCTCTATCCATCCACCTATTAGCGTGTGGCTACCAGCTTGGCTCTCTCGCCTGCTTCCCCACCCTGCCCCCCTTACGCTGTGCCCAGCCCTCTCTCGTACTCCAGTGATTTCTTGGGGGAGAGGAAATCGTCATCATGGTCTTTCATGTCATCCATCTTCATGTACCTGGCCCCTTCTGTCCCCAAGAGCTCCTCTCCTTCAGAGAACAACATGCCAAAGAGAGCGAACAGACGGAGGTCAGGTTGGTGAAACAGCAAAAGAGAAAGAGAGAAAGAAAAGAACAAGATGGTTAACGAGAGGGGTTAGACAACATGACAGCCCAGGGTTTAGAAGATGGCTCTGTGAATTTAGGGGTTAGACTGGTGTGATGAGACAATCGTGACGATGCTCTGTACACTGACCTTCTTACTACTAATACAGAACACTAGAAACACTTGAAAAACTGTGGCGTGATGACAGAAACAGTACAATCACTGCAATTAGCTGTCGTCTCAGGAGTCCACCACTTTCGATTCAGAACTTCTAAATTTCACTACCTTGAAATAAGAGAAGACACCTTGTGCGAGTTTCTCAGAGTCAGAGAAATCAGCATTATAGATGTGCACATGGCACTATCTCTGGGGAGAGAATGCATCAGCATAATCTCATTTCCAAAAATTAGTTGTTCAGTGAATAAACAGTTATCGAATTGGAAGCTATCAACTGCTTCAGAGAGTGATGTATGCTCTAAAACACACAAATATAAGCACATAGACAAAACAGCATCAGCCGCACGACAACACACATGATGACAAATCTCTCTTTTGAATGTACATATGAGCAGAGGTGGGTTTGGCTTACTTACCCCCCAAAACACGCAGTTATTTTCGATAATACACCAACAACAAGAGCGAGTCTTCCTCGCCTCTATTCATTTGTGACCGTATCAGCACAGCTTGTGTGAGTGGGTGTCTATATCCGGTCCAGAGCCAAAGTAATGTCGTAGGTGTCATTACGCTATGTTTGACTCTGTGAGTGTACTTCCCACAGGTTCACACAGGGCAGCTCACACACCCTGGATATCCTCTCATCTTGTGTACCATACATGTGTGCCATGTCGTGTATTCAAGGGTGTGCATCAGGTAACATCATCACATATCATTTTACCATTCTGGATGTGAGAAGTGTGTTTAAGGCACATCAGCACTCAGCTATTTCCTATATTTAGAGCGACAGTGACAACCTGTCAGTTGAATTATCAAGGGACTAAAAATATGTCCTCTGACATCCCTATCAGTGGTGTTGTGAACACAGTGCATTAAAAGTTGAACCTGCAGTGTGATTGCCTAGAAGCAGAAACAAGCTGTGATCTGTGAGCTGACATATTATCACATTTTAAGCCAATATGGCTAGCAAACCATAGTTAAAAGTAGTAGTTATGGAGCAGCATTATCATTTCTTAGACACATTTCTTACCAGATGAATGTAAACCCAACATTCACTCTCCTTTTAGCTCAGTTTTTGGCTCTCCTGCAGGTAACATCTGGCTCTTTCGCTGGTAAATGCTACACTATATTCAAAGGTTAGTTTCTAACTTTGTCTGTTTTGCTGTTTAGTGCTAGGAAGATAGTGTACAGTAGAGGTTTTTCATGCTGAACCGAAAAAGTAACATTCCTGGTCATAAACCAAACACAGGTGAAAAGTCTATGCAGAATACTGCAGAGTCAGGTTCATAATTCTCTGTGGGCTCATGAGTCAGATACAAGTAGTCCTATTAACATATATACAAACATACATTCCTCTCCTGGCCAACAAACACAATTCACATAGCAGGAACACAAGACAACTAAAAATGATGCGGTTCATGATCAACACCACAATGCAGACAGATTCAAATGCAGACAACTGTAGACACACACACACACACACACACACACACTTCAAAGCAATGACTTCAACAACAAAGACAGCAGTAGTCCATGATAAACTGCTAAAGCTTTTAACTAAATATGTATTAAATTTGATTTGTTAGTAATAATAGGTGACCTATATGTACTAGTTATGATTGTAAAAAGTAGGACTGCGGTCACATTATGGAGGAAAAAAAGCACCTGGAGAGTTAGAGAATGACGGTGTTATTGAGGGGACATCTAAAGGTTAGAGACATGGGTGCTATGGGTGCATGCCAATGGGAAACCAGAGCCACCATCACAGTGAGCACCACTACAGGTGGAACAAGAGAAAGTGAGATAGAGAGAGAAAGAGAGGCCGAGAGATAAAGGTGGAGAGAGTAAGCTTGAAATGGAGCCACAGACTTTATTACAAAGACCTATGAATGCCGCACAAAGAGAGAAAGAGACATTCATACCTAAAGTTAGCTGTGCAATTCCTAAAAAAGGGCAAAAGGCAAAAAAAGGAGTTGGAAAAAAATGAATCTTATGTGACCAATTCAAACATCATAAAATCAGCCTCGTAAACAGGAAGTAATATTTAGGTAACAGTCGATTACACGTTGTTTCCTACAGTTTTATGTGGGTAATAATAATTTGAAGACTTTACCTTCGTCCTCAGAGACGTCTAGTATCTCATCCACTGTTTCTGGGAAACTCATGCGATGTTTCTCTGTGGTCGTCTGCAGGACACAGAAGGAAGAGGAAGAACCAGTTACAGTGACACAGAGTGGAAACTTCAATAGTATTTCCATGTCATTATCATGGCCACATAAAGCCAGTGTTGTATCCAGAGGGGATGGCAGTGTTTCTAAACTTCTCACCATGGAAACTGTCTCCTCAGTGACGAGCTTTAGGACGTCAATCACAGAGATGTAGCCCAACCTCTTAGCGATGGCCAAGGCTGAAGTACCATTCTATGGCAGACAGAGAAGAGCACATTGGATCAGATCTCTGACGGCATGACGACACGAAAGGTTATGAATCATTTTTAAGATGACGAGGTGTTCATGCTCACTGTTGTTGTTTCGTTGGGCTGAGCTCCATGCTTCAGCAACAGTGTCACAATGTCTGTGTGTCCCTGCTGGGCCGCCTGGTGCAGAGGAGTGTAACCAAGCTGGAAGACAGACAAATGCACTAATGTTAAATGTGCTCATTAATGTATGTAATGACATTCAGGATGCATCTAAATAACATATTTTTTATAAATTATAGAGCACAGCTGGTCCTTTTAATCCACGTTTTTACAAAGTTGGTTTGTTTCCATAAAATGAACGTTAGCTGAGTTCCTTCGCATCAAACATCTAGCTGAAGTGCATGAATTAAACAGCACACTGGGCAATTGTAATTGGACTAGAACTGAAATTTAATCAGCAACAATTGGTAATTGGTTAATTGTTAAAGTCATTTCCTTAAAGCAAAAAAAATGCCCACAGTATGGCCACTGGTTCGAGCTTCTCAAATGTTAATGTGTGCTGGCCTTCTATGATGATGATAAACTGAATATTTTTGGGTTTTGGACCCTTAGTCACACAAAAGAAGCAATCTGAATACGTCAGCTTGGGCTCTTTTTTTCTACTATTTTCTGACATTTTTACAGACAAAAAATAAATAAAGTCAAGTAATCACTTAGTACTCAATAATGAAAGAAATCATAGGTTTTTGCTATACATCTAACCTTGTTAAATCACTGTTTTAGAGCAACTATGTTTCTAATTACAACACAACTATGTTTCTAATTACAACACATTTTTGCATATATCATGAATAAACATGCACTAGTTTTAAACAGTTACTGGAAATGTTCCTGCAATGTACAGCAACTCCCACCTTCTACAGGAAACACTGCATCTCAGACTCAGAAATGAAATACTTACAGTCTCTCCAACACTTGTACAGTACATTACACTTAGGTTAAAATGCTCTCAATCCAATAAATCATCATGTAAAAATGCCAGTGTTAACAGCTTTCAACTGGGAGAATCGTGCTACAGCCATGACTTGTGCATTTAACTGTGTAGTAATTGTATTTCCTGATGAATGAGACGGAGACAGCAGACACAGTGACTCATGCCTCGGCTAATTTTTGTTGTAGTTTTATCTAAAACCAGAGGGAGGCACTCACCCTTGTTTTGCTGTTGACGTTGGCCTGTTGCTGCAGGAGGAACTTCACCATCTTGATGTTGCCATAGTGACACGCTACGTGGAGAGGGGTGTAACCCATCTGACAGTGAGAGAGGAAAAAAAAAAGTCATAAACGAAAAATCACAGCAGTCGCATAACTTTAGTGTCTTAATGACCTTTTAATTTGAATACATTATGTGGATTTTATCCTATTTGGGATTGAGCGGTTCATGAATATTACATAAACTGCTGGTTTGAATCCACACACTAGAATAATTTTGAGAACAGAGCCGTGATAAAAGCTCAATTTAGGCTTCATGAACAAGAGAGGGGGCAATTCTTTCTTGTGTACGTGATGGGAACAATAACAAAAAACACCTATATTAACATTAAGACTTTATAATAAATATAATACAAGAGACTCGCAACAAATACTAACACCTACGTAAGCCTGAAATGTTCTAATGTTATCAATGTTTTTGTTCTACTCCCAACTCTGTAGTCATTCTTGAGGCTTTGGTTTGTGTTGAGCTGCTCTAAGCTGTGGAGGTCTAAGGGATCTTAACCCCTCAAGAGTTGGCCATGTGTTGATAGCAACACGTCCCTCTGCTGAGAGATCATCTGGTTATTTATGCTACACACTACTTAAAGTGGATGGCACAAGTAGTTTCTACACTGATAAGCCTTTGATAATTCAAGGTGACGCTCTCTTAACCTGACTAGTTCAAACTATTGTTCTGCCTGTCTTACCCGCGTTGCAGCATAGACTGAAGCTCCTTGCTTCACTAGAATATCTGCAATGCCAACATGTCCTTCCTGCGCCACCAGATGCAGGGGTGTTAATCCACTCTGGAGACGACCAGAAGACAAAAGTCAAACACATAAATCAACTGCAACTCACATTATTACTTAGTTTTCATGACAGTCATCGTCTAAACATCTTTATGGTTCTTGCCTTGTTTCCAAGGTTGACATTGGCCTGTTTGGAGATGAGCAGGGAGACCATGTCGGGCCTTCCTTCCTGCGAGGCCAGGTGGAGAGGTGTAACTCCCTGCAGTGACTCAGCATTGGCCGAAGCGCCGTACTGCAACAGGCTGTTAGCCACCTCCACCTGGTTCTGCTTGGATGCTATGTGGAGGGCGGTGTAGCCATTCTGGAGCACAGACAGGAGTTGTGATTAGAAAAAAATATGTGAGCCCATGTGGGGTGATGTGTGTATTTATTTATTTTTATTTACCCTGGCTGCACTATGTGGCGATCCTCCTTTGCTGACAAGCAAGTTAACAACATCCAGGTTATTGTGATGTACAGCAACATGCAGCGGAGTCAAACCATTCTGAAAAAAAACAAAAACAGAAGTTCAAGCAAAAGCTTTTTTAATGTTTTGACTCCATGCTGTCTGCTCTTGCATGCTTTTCTCACCTTCCCGGCAGCATTAGGGTTTGCTCCTCTCTCCAACAACAGCTCTGCAACATCCACCTTGCCGTACTTTGAGGCCACATGGAGCGGAGTGAAGCCTTTCTACAGAGGCACCAACAAGGAAGTGGACACAATATTAGGTTGGGGGACACAGTGATATGGGCTGACAGTTCCAAGTTAGTTACAGCAGATTGTAAGTAAATGGTAAAGGAGGGAGGCTTTACCTTGGTCATCTTGGTCTGTTGAGCCTCCATGTCCAGTAGGATGCGTACGGTTTGTACATGACCTTCCCGGGCAGCAATGTGTAGGGGTGTGTGGCCAGCTGTGGTGGTGGAGTTGGGGTTGGCTTTTTGCTCCAGCAACAGATTCACTAACTCTTTGTGGCCCATCCGAGCGGCACAATGGAGAGGAGTTTGGTCATCCTGGCCAGGGAAGGGAGAGCAATTATGAAATGTGAGGTGTTGCATGAAAATCCAGCAGTAAAATATATTTTCTAGTGACTTAATCATCCTGTTTTAATCCCTCAGCTACTCTTTTTCCAAATTAGCACTTAAATGCACATTCAATGTGTGAAATCTCTACCTTGGCCTTGGCATCCACTGGTGCTGAATTCTGCAGTAAAAACTCTGCCACCTCATAGTGTCCTGCCCGAGACGCCATATGGAGAGGAGTCTCCACTTTCTACTCAATACACAGACAGACAAACACACAAATGTATCATTATGACAATAATGACAACATCATCGGTACAGAGGTGAATCTGTTATCTGTGCTGGTCTAGAGGTTTGAGAAGAAACACTCACCACGTTGGAGGCGCTCGGAGAAGCACCTTTCTGAAGCAGGATCTTCACAATGTTGAGATGACCCATAAATGATGCCACATGTAAGGGGGTCAGGCCCGACTGTTCAGGAGTAATATGAATATTATATGAATATTACAAATGCAATTACAATACGATGATAAACTGTTTTTGTCAACTCGTTCTTCCTGTTGCCTCACCTCAGTCACCGCCTCTAATGACGCAGATTGCTTAAGCAGGAGATCCATCACACGCATGTGATTCTTTTTACACGCAATATGCAAAGGAGTGAAGCCATTCTGTAAAAAACAAATGAATGATTATCATCACTGCAAACATTAAAAGCAACTCTGCCTTGTCTGATAAATCATGTTAGTGTTAGTCTGTTTTTGTCACTGACCAATGCCCGAGAGTTGGGTTTGGCCCCTTTATCCAGCAGTACTTTGGCCATGCGGTGGTGGCCGCAGTGTGCCGCCACATGCAGAGGGGTAAGGTGGTCCAGTGTGATGTCATCTATCTCTGCGTTGTACTGCAGAAGCTGCTTGACGCAGTCCATGTGGTCCCCCTGTGCTGCCATGTGGATTGGAGACAGGCCATTCTGCAAAGCAAGAAAATATGTTGACTCTCTCATCCCTCACAAAACAGGAAACAACTTGTCTCGAAGCGAAAACAAACAATCTGAGCAAGAAGCAGCAGCAGGAGGAATGTGTCAGACTCATGGATCACAAACTGTCATTTTTATTTATTTTAAAAAGATGATTTTATTCAGTACCAAACCAGATGGTGCACAGAGCTGACTATTTACTTGTATCTAGGTGGATTACCTTGGTCTTTGCCTGGATGGGGGCTCCATGATCCAGTAGTATCTCTATAATCCTGACATGACCATTTCTGGCTGCACAATGCAGAGGAGTTAGCTCATCCTGGAGAGACAGGATTATTGGTGACTTAGTTAATGAGGCATCAAATTAGAAACAAAGGCAGTAAGAGAATTAAAGCTTCTGTGAAATGGAAACTGTCTGTGGCACCTTAGTCTTGGCATCAATCTGAGCTCCTCTGTCCAGCAGGAGTCGGACCATGATCACGTTTCCCCGTCTGGATGCAATGTGCAGAGGAGTGATACCATTCTGCAGGGATAAACGGATGCACTTAAACAGACGAACGCAGCAAGGACAAAGACTAACCTTCCAACAACATTAGTTATTCCCTACCTTTGGGGTGAAGTTGACATTGGCTCCTCTATTAAGCAGCAGTTGAGCTACGTTCAAGTTTTCATAGTGTGCAGCAATGTGGAGGGGTGTGAATCCAGTCTGCAGGGAAACGTACAGGTCACTCGTTATCTTTAAAACATATATGCATACCTGCTGTACATGTGTACAATCATATATGTATACCTTGCTGAGTACGTCAGGATTGGGGTCATTCTGCAGAAGCACTGCGGCTGTGCGTGTATCATCGTTACGCGCAGCAATGTGCAGCGCAGGAAGGCGGACTTTCCCTTTGGTGCCATAGTTGATGAGCAGGGCTACGACATTCTCATGTCCCTGCTGAAGAGCCACGGCGAGAGGAGTAAATCCATCCTGCAAGCACACAGGAGAGCGTTAGAAGACAGGCTGACTCATGCAGAGAAAATAAAGAGAGATGTGAGGAGAGAGGCTCATGAGAACAAGACAGAATGGAAACACAGCGAAGTCTGGATCAGCAAGGGATGGGATTCAGGAATTTGGGAGATTCGTCTTTGAAAACTTCTGAGCTCTTCAGTACCTCAGTTGGAATGCTCTGATTGGCTCCGTTCTCCAGAAGAAACTTCACAACCTCTAGATGGTTTTCTTGTGCAGCCATGTAGAGTGGAGTGAAACCCTTCTGTCTCAGGAAGACGCACGACCAACACACACAGCAGCAGAGGAGACACAAGCACAGCAACAGAGAGATAGGAAGACAGTCACAGATGCACGCACACGGATGTACACAGAGAGGAAACCCCAACACACAGAAATATAGGAACAAAGACACATGTTAACAGATGGGTCTGTAATAGATACTGCAATGGTTTCACAGTAAAGTTCACGTAGTGTGTCCTGTGATCACCACAGTGAGAGCAGCGCCGAGTCTCACCTGGGACTGAGCGTTGACATTGGCCCCGTAGTTAACCAGCTCTGTGACCACCTGCTCCTGCCCTGCCAGGGCTGCAATGTGCAGGGCCGTGTTCCCTTTCTGTCACAACAAAGATTATAGGTGAAATGTGGAGCATGTAGTTTTTGGACATGTTCTGATAGTAGTATTGAGGCTAGTTTTGGTAGCAACACCAACATTTACTCGTTTTAACTATCTAATAGTACATTAAGTAAAGAACAGTACATATACACAAAGTCCCAACTTTCTATACTTTTTTATACTTGATACCAGAAAGTATTGAGGTTTGATAGCAGCCACAGTAAAACTGTTAATTTCTCTTTCTCATGTTTTAATGAGGTGTTAAAGGAATATGCAGGTTATTGTAGGCAACTGTATTATCTTAGTTTTGCCTCTCATCCCATAGGCTTTTTTAAATCCTGCTCTTCAAAACAGGAGCCTATTGTTAAAGAAATAGTTCAACATTTTGGGAAACATGCTTATTTGCTTTTCTTTTTTTGCAGATGGTTAGATCAGAAAGGGGGCGGCAGTGGCTCAGTCAATGAGGATTTGGCTTGAGAACTGGAGGAAGGCCGGTTCAAGTCCAGCATTGACTACAGTATGGGACGTGGACTAGCTAGAGAGGTGTCAAACCCCTAACATCACCCAGGGCGCTGCTACCTATCACTCCAATATTTCCCCACATTTGCACTTTTATAAACTCTTTGTGTGGTTGTATTTTGGGAAAATATATGTACAACTGTAGAACTGAGGGGCCGATAAACAATCGTTCTAAAAAGAAGAGTAATACCACTCGTGTCTGTTCACTACATACAAATCTAGTAGTTCAGCTTTGCATAAGGACTGGATCTGCATACTAGCACCTCTAAAGCTCACTACTTGTGTTATATCTCATTTATTTAATCTGTACACAGGCCGACACATTACGGTTTTAAGTGGCGTTATATGTTTGACTGTTTCTTGTGTGGGGCGGTGACAGGAGGAGTCAAGATCGTTGACCTTTTTGCAGGAGGTTTTACCTTTGTAGTGGTCTCCAGCACGATCCCATTGTGGAGTAACTCCAGCACCATTTTGACGTGGCCTTCTTTCGAGGCCAGATGTAGTCCGTTTAGCCCATTCTGAGTGAGAGAGCAGAGTAGACCTCATACTGAAGGGTCCTAAACACACTATGAACACAAATATTCTCTAATCTAACCACACACATACACACAAACACGTGTAGGCCATGCCAAATGAAACAACTATTTGTCTGTTTGTTTTTTTTAATCACAGTGACTAAAGCACTCACAAACCAAAGCAGGCAAATACTTACACTGGACACCACGCATGCAGTACTCTCAGAGTGGTCATTAGCAAAAACAATGTCTACAGGGATGAAAATCAGGGTGTGAACATTTTCATTTGATTAATGATGGGGAGAGGAGGAGGAGGAGGAGGAAGGGGAGAAGGAGGAGGAGGAGGACGGGAGGGGGATGGCAGGCCGCTGGTCTCGTGGCTGGGAAGAATACGAGCCGTGTGGGATAGGTCTGACCTCACACAGCCTTCCTTCAGCCGCACAGGACATGTGAGGTTGGACCTTTCCCACACCACTGATATTATTCCTCTGAGTGGGGAGACCACAGCACACCATCACTCTACTGCAGACAGAGGAGAGAGGGAGGGCAGGGGAGGGAGGGAGGCAATAGCAAGAAGAAAAAAAAAAGGGAGGTGAGTTAGAAAACAGTTCACAAACAGGAGGAGAGAGGGTGGTGGAGCAGTCGTTAAGGTTGAGAGGGAGAGGAGAGGAGGGACAGAACAATAAGAGGAGGGCAGGAGTGAGGCAGTGTCCTGGTGAGGTATCCACTCAGACAAGGAAACACATCTGCCACAGTCAAGCCTCCACCCGGCTAAACTCCCACCATACAGCATCAGGACTAGCAGTCACACAACCAGAACAACAATAGTCTCACCACTGAAGTTTAAGTGACAATCAACAACTCAAAAATCATGTCACTCTGTATTTATTGTACAAATTTGGAAGGTGAATAAACAGTATTTTACAATTCACCTGTGTTAATAGTTATTCACATATAAGGCTGTAGCCTACATTAGGTATTTCTTTATTATCACACTGAGCTCAGGCAACATTAAAGCTGCTCTGTGCAGAATTTGAATATTCCTAACTTTGCTGCCATCCGGTGGTAGCATGAAAAAGAGTGCAGCTTCACTACAAGCAGCACATATAATAAATGCACCATTTTGTAAACTAAAAAAATCACCAGACTAATTTGAAACTTGTTCTAACTGTGTAGAAATTCCACATATAGAGGCTTTAGGTGCAATCATGTCACTAAATTCAAATGAAATAAGGGATGTTGTAGATTATCACTTAAACTCCAATACAAAAAACACCAAACAGTAAAAATAACAATTTCATGATATCAGCATCATTGATGAAATGAAATTATGTGAAATTCAGGAGAATTCATGTTGCAAGTCAAAAACTTTTTTTTTTTTTAAATCAGACTGTATTTCTGCTTGTAATTATATTTTTAATCCATGAGGTGTCTCCCTTCATCATTGTGAAGGTGTTTTCCAGTAATAGCCACTATACAGTGTCACTTTCCATGAATAAGTCTGCCATTATGTGGTGTCTATAGGGCCTTAAAAAAAGGGCTCATAGAAATCCTTACAGCTATAATAATTACAAAAATGTTGAGGACAGCATAAGTGAATGGGACGGAAAGCATGACTAAGTTAGATTAATGAGACGAATCTCTCTCTCTCACGCACACACACACTATTTTGGCCAAGTTTCAGCAGCCTGAGGGCGGCGGTCCTAGCCCACTAACGCTGCCTCGTCCTGGACACTCTGGGAACAACCGTCATAGTAAAGGAGGAAAGATGGAAGAGACGGGGCGAAGGAAAAGCCCCTGCCCCATTTATCACCTTCCCTGGAGACCCTGGAAACTCTACATGCCACCTTCAGCCACTGATTAACAGTCTACCTGAGCATGCACATACAGTATAGTGCATGACTGAGTGCACAGGCAGACAGATAGGCACATAACAGCACAGCGATCAAGTCATGCACACCGGACACTCATAACACATTTATATAGACATAATAATACATCAAATGGTGGTATACATTGTCTGTATGAGCACTGCAGTTCATTTTACATTTTAAAAAATGACCAATCATTTCACTGTTTGTATCATCCATTAGTTAAATTGTTTTGCCTTTTCAATTCACACATTGCTGTTCTTTTGAATGAGAGGCGGGCAGTCCATCCACCTCCTGAATTTTAATTTAATCACTTAGAAAGCAGATAGGAAGACAGAAGACTAAACCCTGGCAGGATTCGACTGTGGTGCCATCGGTGGCAAACAAATACTCATAAATGCTTGAATATTTCTTTTCCTCTTCTTGCCAAGAACTATAACGCAGTACAACTGAAGAGTGAATTTTGCAGCTAAGCAAAACTGTGTGATGTGAATATACGCCAAGAATGGTATAAATAAAAATCACTGGCTTAGATTTGGATGAGTCTCGCCAGTCAGAAGATATTACTTCAACCAATTCAATCTGGGGAATGTGCAGCTCTCTCACCTGATTGGCTGTATTTATATCGATGCCATTTTTTATATGTTCCAGGGCCTTGTCCAGGTTGCCAGATCGGGACGCTCGGAGAAAACTGTTGCCAGCATCTGCCTGCAAGCGGAACAAAGAGAGGGAAAGAGGAGGGGGATAAGGGGTATAAGAGAAAGTGAAAGACATATAAAGTAGAGGAGTAGAGAGGGAAAATGGAGAGGGAGACAGAGATTGGTTAATATTTCCTCCAGGGCATTTGAAGGACTGAAACCGTTCAGTAGTAATCCATCAGTTTTCCTCTCATGTCACTCCGCCCTTGGGATTTTTTTTTTTTGGACAGTGCAGTTTGAAAATCTGCATTTGCACCTTGAATGTGTGTGAGAAGGTGTGTTGGGCACACAGGTGGAGTAATGGAGTACACAAGCTCCCATATAACACCTCTAAAAATCTGTCCATGAGTGTATTCACTGTACTCAGGTGATAAGGCGAGTGTGATAATACTGACAGCTACTAGAGTGTCTGTTGTGATCAGCAGACTGTTGGCTCTTTGTCTGGACTGAGTTCATGTGTGTATGTGCGAATAAAAGAGGGAGAAAGAGACACAAGGTGAATAGAGAAAGGAGAGAGAGAGTTTGGTGAGATCTGGCTCACGGGCCGGCACATGGCATGTCTAGTGTTTTTGTCTGTGTTTTGATTGTGTCTGAGGGCTTCATGCCTCTCCCAGGCAGACAGGGGTGCTGCTGAAATAGGATCACTCATGCGGCACACGGGGGGGTGAGCGAGGGAGAGGAGAGGAGGAGAAGCAGGAGTAACCGAGGGAGAACCACAGGGAGAGACACGACTGCGGCAAACCCTACACTTTTTCATTTCATTTACATAATCTCCTCTCCCCCGTGAACATCCCTCCTTCCATCTAACCAGCTATCTCAACACGCTGGGCAGGAAAAACAATCAACCCTCCAATCATTCAGTTTTCACACAAATGAAGAGAATCAATTCATTTAGAAACCGCACAAACACCAAATGCTGCCTTCACACACACTAAAGAAACAGCTTTTCTCAACTTCATAACACACCGTTTTAAGCTGTTGTATCTATTGTGACAGGGTTGTCTGCCCTCTTTTGACAGAGAGGGAGAGAGCCTGAGCAAAAAAGATAAAGGATCCACATGCCTGTAGGAGAAACATAGCAACAAATGACACAACACACCCTCAGCATGACACCAAATGGCACAGCGCTGTGCAAAGAGAGAGGTCACTACAGAAAGAAAAAAAAAAAACTCTGAAAGGAAAAGTTGCTTCCAGCTGATACAAATAACAAAACACTATCAGTCGACAGTCTGTGATTGTTTTTCCTCATTTCTGGTACAGAGATGGAGTTTATCGTATGCAAAGTTTATACTTATCAGATGAACTTTACACAGTGTGCAGCATTCTGTGTGTAAAGTAATAAATCCTTGACTTTTGTGTGAGTACACTGACTCATGCAGAGTGCCACTGAGTGCCTCTGAATAACTGTCATTCTCTTCATAAGATGTTTTTGTTTTTAGCTTATGATCACAGACAATTGAGGCATACTACTCCTATTGTCAAAGCCACTGAGTCATACTCAACTACAAACACACACCGACAGGCAAAACACAAAAACACTGCGCACACTGTAAAGCAACAGAAATGTGTTAATAAATCTACAACACGCTATTTAGATAATTATTTTAATATGAAGCTACAATTACTCTATGTTGTCTCAATTAGCTGTTTATTTACTCACAGTTGCCAAGCTGTTTCGGTAAGCCATGTCCTCCCTCTCTCATTCACTTTCACTTTGAAGAGGATTAAAACCCACTAACCTCCTCCCTCTAGGCTGCTGCAGAGCAACAAACTGACCCCGGCACACCTGTCACTGGAGTTACGATCACCATACTGAGATACAACATCCTGAAAAGTTTCCACAAATATACCTTGAATGTGAATGAGCAAGTGTCTGTGTTTGTTACTGTAGAAAAGTGACCAAATCAAACGCCAAATGATCTGATCAATGCATAGTAAGACTCAATGGAAAAAGAACTACTTTCTGAAGCACTGTGCTCTCTCTTTTTGTGTCTTTTTGCACGGGTATATACTTTCTGTTGCATGAAGTGTTTGCCGGCTCTTCCATGGTGACACAAAAAAATCCTTTCATCAAAGTTGGAGCAAATACAGCTGAGGCAAGGACACACACACAACCTAACACAATGTATACAGTCCCACAGCAAATGGTGGCATGGTAACACCATGGTGACCCTGACTGAGGCCCTTCTGCTGGCTTCCCCCCCCCCCCCCCTAAACTCAGTTCACTGCCCCTCAGAAACAAGCCTGTTGAAGTTTACAAGACTCGCACTAAAATCCCACAGAGAGAGTCGAGGATGATGTCGCTAGTTGTAGCGTTTTTACTTTCCTCGTGGTCAGTCTTTTTAGATCTGCATGTTTTCTGCTTGCGTCAAGAAGTGTGTGTGTGGCACCGGGAGATAAGGATGCAGGCGGACCACACCCATCCACTAACTCAGACATAAACAGGTGCAGTGCACATGTCACAGTCTAAAAATGTTCTCTGGTAATTCCTCTGCAACATCTTCCTGGACACCAGTATCTTTTTAGATGAATGTGTGTGTCTCTAATTGTTCCCGTAGAGAGTGGACAGGCTTTGGGCTCTGGGGCTGAGTGAAAAATGAGCGAGCACATTAATCATACTGTTCAGAGCAACAGAAACAGACAATAACCTGCTCAGCAGCTCCATGTTAGCAATATCAACACACACTGTCGTGCAATGTGCGTGCAACTGTCCTCAGGCTGAGACAGTGCAAGGTTCTTCATAATGGAGCTCCAAATTACCAAGTCAAATTATTCCCCTATCTCATCACAGAAAATCCTCTGTCCTGAACACTCTCGCCTCGTCTTTATCTCAGCTTTTCTTTCCTGTTGCCTTCTTTCCCTTCTCCATCCCTTGCTTCTTACGTTTTTCTCTCTCTCTCTGTCTCTCTCTCTCTCTTATTCTCTCCCTCCCTTGCTTGCATCCTCTGCTGGCGCTGCAGCAGACAGAATGACATCACCACCCTCGCTGGTGGACTGCAGTGTTCGAAAACTCAGTGTATACGTATGTGTGTGTGTATACTGTATGTGCATGAGGATGCATGCCTGAGATCAGCATACCCAGCCATGAAGATCCTCTGCAACGAATGGCTACATCAAAAGGATCATCATTTTCACAAGATATCGATTGTGTGTGTGTGTGTTTGAGTTTGCGAAGATTCTGAATGGAGTTAGATTGAATGTGTGTGTATGCATGTTTGTGTGTCTGTGAGCATGAATGGGGAGGCAGAGAGCAGAAAGTAGACTCTCACTGTGTTTGTGATCTAATTGTAAAGATCAGGATTTAAGACAGCGAGCTTTAAAATGGCTGTAATAACTCCTGCATGCTATCTCCTCATCTGATTTAGATCCTTGTGTACACTGTTACCCTTCTGTCTATTTGCAGTGCCGTATGCACACTATTGCAGACTTACTTACAGATACTGTATCATCACAGTAACCTCTTTCACATCTGCTTTTGTTGACCTACGTGGAAAGAAACCTCATCAGAGTCCCTACACCTCAGCACCAGAGCATTTTTACTGTTTCTACCTGTATATGGTGACTTCAAAGGCAATGACTTATCATTTCGAGCTCAATGCATTGTTGCTTTATATATTTAAATACAACAATTATCACTATTTTCCTGTGAAAAGAAGCAGAAATTAGCTTGTTGCCCACTTGTAGGTACAGTTTAAGGGTTAAAATGAAGCAGTATCTACTTGTAACACCATCATCACAGGTTTGAGGCCTTACTATGGATGTAAGATTTGAGCACTTCAACCAAAGATCACATTTTCTATCTCAGATTGTTTCATTTGAAGGACATTTAGAGGTCTGAAGATGAAAAAGTAATTCCTTTATCAGATTTACCACTGGACCACTGGTTTAAGTGTGTCATGTCCTTCCAAACAGTCTAGACAGGTTAGTCGATGTCTGAACAGGTCTTATTGCTACAGGAGAGAGAGCCAAGATGGTTTTGCTAATGAAATCAAGAGACAAATCCTGGAGCTCTTCCATTGAATGTCAATGGACGAGTCTCTCTGCCAAAGATCCAGGCTGATTTTACTTGGAGATGGAACTATTATCTGCTTCGGTATTTCTATTAAAATTAACATAAAATTCACAAAACACAGAGTCCCTCTTTTTCTTTCTCCCTCACACACACACACACACACACACACTCACCCGCACACATGCACACAACGTGAATTTGCAGACACAGCACCAGGTGCAAATCATACATATTTTAAGAGCCACAGCCACAGCTATTTGTACACCCAGCAGAAAGGTGAAAATAAGGTGCATACGTATGTTCAGCATGTCACAAGTCCTGCTTTACTTGCAATAATTTCCTGAACTTTAAACAACATAAAATTGTGCAAGAACACCAAACTCTGGTTAATGTCTGCTATTTTCTCCTCGCTGAACTCAATATCTCGATGTATTTAAACCAACAGTGTGATTGGTCTGTGTATTTTAGAGGAACACTAAACAGCGGATATGGAAATCACTGCAGAGTGCTTAAACAGCCATTTCATCACCCTTTTTCTGCTGACTTGCATTTGTTCTAGAAATTGATTTTTCTTCCTCTCTGTCCTTTTTTATTTTTTTTTCCTTCTTCCTCGGGCCTCCATTTCTGCCTTCATCTCTCAGGCTGCTTGAAGAAGATGAGCAGGCAGCGGGCTGTTTCCGGCTACCGAGATGTAGTAAGTGTAGAGTCAGTCAGACTGAGACCCGTGGGAGCATTCAGCTATGGACACATTTACAGGAAGAAAGCGTGCAGGGCACTGGGATTACACTCTTACATTCCCCCACTCAACACTGTCTGTCTGTATGTAAATCTGTCTGCCTGTATGCTTCTATTCCCCGTACGTGGCGAAGCGTCTTGTCCCATTTTTACTATTTACTTTCTCACACTCCCAGCCTCCCCCTCTCTGTATCCCACTGTTTGTCCCTGCCGTACTCATTGATTGTCTCTTTATATCTGGCCCTGCTGCAGCCTCTGCGCTTGAAGATGAGATTGTCATGGTTATTGTGATCTTTTGTAGGGGTGACAAAGAGGGTGAAAGCCATAGGGAGGAGATAGGGCTTGGAACCTATGGAGGATAGGATCAAGATATGGTAAATATCCTGTGTTTTACTGCACAGTAACAGTAATTATGCAGAATATAACCGTTTCGTGGGACAAAAAGAATATATAATATATAAGGTGTACATAGATTTAGTCCAGATATTGGACTGACCTGAAATCTATATCAAGATACTGGATATTTAAACTTCATGTAACCATTAATAAAGTTATTGATCAACTGCTAAAACAGCTACAGAAAACCCTCAGAGGCGTAGAAGTACTTTTTTTTGCAGTAGTGAAAAGTAACTAAGTACATCAGTAACTGCATTCAAATCAAATTTTAGGGTACTTGTGTGTTTCTAATTTATGATACTTAACAATACCGTGCCACAACATTTTAGAGTTTTTTTTTTACTTCGACTGCTACTTTCAGATTAAGATTTTACCAACAAAATGTGTGATGAGTTTATTAAATACGTTTTTGTTATAGATTAAATTATCCAACAGGATATTAAAGTCACAACATTGAAATGCTACTCACATGTAAATGCATCAGTAATAATAATCCAATGTATTATAAAGAAATAATAAAACTCTGATAGGGGTTACTCTGTATGATGAGTACTTTTACAGAGACTTTTACTTGCTGCTGTATTGCTATTTTTAAGTAAAGGATGCAAATACTTCATCCACTACTTCTCACTGTTATTCTCAGCAAACAAAGATCTTTTAGCTGTTTAAATTTTTTTTTTTTTTTTTACTTTACCAGTTAGTCTGTTTACTTCCAAATTTCTCTCTTATCTTTGGGGGGAACTAAAAATGATGAAATACTGCAAGAAGTGAGAAAAACAACAACAACCACTGACAGCATCGTAAAACTGACTTCAGTTTGTCGTCAGGGAGGGAGGGATAAACTATAAATAGGTGCATTTCTACAAGTTGCATCATCTACAGTAAAACCTCACAACCTTCTTCTTCTTCATTTATTACGCCAGGTAAACCGGGGTTGACACAAAATTAGCACTCACCAACATCCTGGCAACAGGAAATTGTGAACATGTGCCCTGTGTTGCCATTACCTCTGCTAGTTCAGTAGATTAAATACTCTATAGTCTTCAGTGAAGCCACGCTAAAAGAATCTCATTAATCGACCCGCTAATCAGTTTACTGACCTCCAGTTTACTTACCACAGCTAATCCTGGTAGACATCCTACAATCTGAACATCAAATAGAGGAACAAATGAAGTCGAAAAACAAGATTAAGCAGGAATACAGAACACGATACACACCCACACATATACGCACTTACACTAATCTTTGACACACATGCATCACTCTCAAAGATACTCAAGCTCCCTCCCATGTTGCTGTGGGAGGCTCAGGCTGATGAGTTTGATCAGGACAGGTTATGTTTGGGTCTGTAAGCAATGACTATCTTCTGTGTTTTAAAAAAAAAAACTCCACCAGCTTCTTAAAACCAAAACAAATGAGTCTGCATTTCACAAGTGACAGATCACTTTCTTATTAAGAAGGACCTGTTTACATCTCCATGACCTGTATCTCTTTTTCTCTTTCTTGCTCTGCCTTTTCTCTCATTTGTCTTTGTCATTACTAAAGACGAGGGCACATCCAGGACTGAAAAACAAGAACAAGCAGTGAAAGCGGAGCAAGGGAGAAGTCTCCAAAACAGTTTATGTGGACGGACGCAGGAAGGAGAAAGATACTTAGCGAGCGGAGAGCAAACGCAGAGAATTAAAAAAATATATAAGCTTGAATAAAATGGACAAATAGTAAGTACAAACACATCAATATTCATGTATTAGAGGCAAAGTAAAGATGAAAGAAATGGATTTAAGGCTGGGAGCAACGCCAGCGACAAAATTATTGGCCCATTACTGTCTGATGTGCAAGGATAAAGACAGGGAGCAATGGCAGGTGCATTAAATCTGAGAAAATGCAACCAAGGATTTTTATGAACAGACCAAAACATTGCAAAAAAAAAAAGAAAAGAAAAAGAAAAAAAAGAGGGAGAGAGTGACAGCAATAAAATAAGAGTGATAGAGAAGTGTACAGGTGGAGGAGAGAGGTAATATGAAGAGACAAGAGAGAGTGACAGGAAAAGATATGAAGTGAGAGCTTAGGAGAAAGAAGGTGAAGAGGAGACGGAGAGCAGCAGAGATGGTGGTACTCACTCCACAAGTGACGGTCTTGACTGGCATGCCTGTTGGCCCTCCACTCTCTCGTTCTTTATGTTTTCTGTTTCTCTCAAACACACAGCTGTCTTTTCTGTTGCCCCCTGCGAGTGCTGTGGTACAGGGCACGTAGACCCCCGTCCAACGTAAACACGATCACACACACACACACAGACACACACACACACACACACACACACACACACGTCCAGACACACACTTGAGTAAGCATGGTGGGTGGAGAGACTAGGGAGGGTGGGGGTTGAGGGGGCCCAGGGGTTTATCTCTGGAGGAATGCTGCCTGTATCTAAAGACACACATTTCACACTCAGCCAAAAACAAATGGGCACCCCACACTCTCACCCTGGCTTTCCTGACTACATCTTAGCTAAACCTTGGCTACTTTTTCAAACTTAATTTTTCAACCTGCTTCACTTGTTTTCGCCTCAAACTCCTTTCTTGCTTCCTCCTTCATCTCTATCTTTTTCTCACCCGTCTTCCACCCTCCATCACACTCTATGTTCTGCTCTCCACCTCATCTATCCTCTCCACCTTTCAGGTTTTGTTGCACCCCAACACTCTGTGTCACCCTAACTTTATCCCTCCTTTCTCCTGTCCCTTCTTCCCCACACGTCACGCCCATCTCTGTGTCTCCTGTATGTTTTCTGACAGCCAGACAATCATTTTCTTTCACGGACCAGGCAATACCAGAATAGCGTAGAGTTACTGTGGAGAATGGGTGTGTTTCTGGGGTGTTTTTTTCTCGGAGTGGGTCTGTTTCAGTCTGTGAGGTGACTTACAGTGACAAAGCGGCTAGCGGGGGGGTTGCTGCCACCGCCCCGTGACAATGGGCCAGACACACGGGGTGGGGGGAGCACGGAGGGGCCAGCCTCTCAAAAGGCCCTGCCTCTTTTAATAAAGCGTCCGTCATTCCCTGCTTGAAAAGGCCTCCTTTTCTCTACCTCTCCCCTCCTCTCTCCCTCTCCTGGCTAAATGCTGGGAAAAGCACATCGCTGCCAAAACCATGCAGAGAGATAAATGCTTGTAGGAGAGGAGAAGGAGGGGGCAATGTGGAAAGAAGGATACGGACTACTCAGTGCCACTGGACCGTGACCTGGGCAAAAACATCACGTGGGATTTCTCTCCTGTCCACAGTATGAAGTTTGGACAGCGATGAGAGCTCCGCTGCCAAAGAATGTGAGGCAGGGGAACACGGACACTAATGTCCATGAAGACATGACAAATTATCCTGTGGTCTTCTGCGAAAAAGGGGACTGCAACTCTTCCCTCTGACATAAAACCTCCTTTGGCTCAGCCAACTCAACTCTGAGGAGAAGAATGATAACTTATCAGATACTAATTGATAAAACCTCCTAAAGGTGTGGCAGAGGCAAGTGAGTGATGACGGAGGCTTTCTCTGGAGGTGTTTATCTAAGTGGCGTGGAGTCATGGCACAAAAAGAAAGATGATGATGCTAAGATACTTGCTGCTATACTATGGAAAACTCTTGCAGGGGCAGGGGTCTCACTGACTATCACAGTATGTTGCAGGTCATTATAAAGCATATAGGCCACACTCCAGTTGATTTAGGTTTGGGACAGACGTGCCCTCTGCACCCTATGTCGAGCCCCTCTTGTTTGCAGGATAAAGGACTACAGCTGTCCACGTGTGCTGCTTGTGGTGGTTTATTGCCCGTGTCCTGATGTCTCAGAGAACAGTGGCTAGAGTTGAAAAGGTGGGGGAGGAATCAACATAAACACTGATAGTCTGTCAGCTGTCTTTCTTCAACCTGTCACACTCTTGGCCCTTGTCTGGCCTCTATTCCTACTGCCTCTTAGACTTAACACCAGACAGACGAAACAGGTATACATTTATGGTCACTGCAGGTCCAAATTCCATGTTGCAATGCTTCCAACTTTTCTCGATGCTCCAATGAACCAAATTATCAAAGTTTCTGCATGGGAAGCCAGCTAGGGATCTGCAGGCTGGTCAGTTTCTATGGGGTAAAAACATGAAACTTCTTGTGCAAGTCACCCTGCTGAACAAGATCCTCACTGCCAGGTGAAAATTGTGTGGTAGCCAAAGCAAACAGGTGCAGGGTTATAAATTAAAGATAAAATATACCGTATACTACGTGAGCTTTCAATTTGTCATAATGGCCCTCTAGTGGCAGAATGATGCTCTGCAGTATCGGCCTGCAGCAGCTTCAAAGAGAGTATGGGCTGGGTCCTGCTGATTACTGCAGCCCTGGCACAATACTCACACTCACACACATAAGACACATTTTCAACTCCTTATCCTGTGCTTCAGCTCTTGAGCTACATTACACTTGCCAAGTCTCTGACAGAGTAGTTTAACTCTGCATTAACAGCAGCAGGTGTTAAATGTGCCTTCACTTTGCAGGCAGACTATATATCACGTGTCAGAGCACACGTTCTGGCTCAGTCTTATCATACATACAGTAGATAAAAAGATGCTTCAGCAAATGCACATGCCCCTCAACGTGACAAAGCCAGACTGACCTGTGGAAGACAAAAACAGGGAGTCAGAAATACTCAGACGAGGGAGGAAGGCAGAAAAGATGAAGGCAATAGTGGAGAATGACAGCAGTGATACGTCAGTGCAGAGCCAAGCTCCCATTAATCTTCATAAGTGGAGAGGTAGCGATGGGGAAATACAGAGTGAAGATGTGCAGGAGGAGAGAGAAAGAGTATCACTGTGGACAGAATATGTCCCCACAACTCTTCAGGTCTCCCTCTCTTGTATGAACGCAGTATCTGGCACTCCCTGGAAACACAGACTCATAATTTTAAAAACTCTAAACCATCAGTCACAACCGGGCTTGAGTCAGCATCAGACAGGATCCGAGCAGCTAGAACGTAATTCAATCAGTCCTTGTTAATAGATGCAGAGCTGAAGTGGCCCAAGTTTTCAGACTCTATTCAGACCTAATGTACTGTCCTGAAACTATGATATACAAACTGCACCTGCCACTGTCGACATGACTCAGTTAAAGTGGGACATTATGTGATTCTATTAGGATTCCCACAAGAATAAAACTGTACTCTGTCCTTTGAGGAATAAGTACAACAACAACAAAAAAATCACCCTTTTACTGTTACAAACCATCTGGTTACAAAGTTCTGGGTGCACATAAATTTTCCTCAACCAGCCTACTTCTTATTTCCTTTGACAGCTTCTCGCTTTTCGTGGATTCACTGACAATCCTCAGACTACATGCCTTCTGAATTCAGTATGCAACAAAAGCGATGGCGGCAGCATTATTGGAAATGTTTTCCTTGACAGAAAAAATGAGGTTAGCATTCCTTACTCAACATTTTCTTTATCGTACATTAAGTTATTGAGCGAATCCCATGTGAAGAGAAATGAGAAGAATTGATATTTAGAGGGCACGGTGGTGCGATGGTTAGCACTGTCACCTCACAGGTTCCTAATTAAAAACCCAACTGGAGTTTTTATGTGGAGGTTTGCATGTTCTCCACATGTCTGCATGGGTTCTCTCCATGTACTGCGGCTTCTTCCCACAGTCTAAAGACATGCAGGTTATTTGGTGACTCTAAAATTGCCTAAAAATGTTTATTTGTCTATGTGCCCTGTGATAAACTGGCTACTTGTCCAGGGTGTGCCCTGCCTGTCACTTAATGCCAGCTGGGATAGGCTCCAACCACCCACGACCCTGATAAGCGGTTACAGGAAATGGATGGATATTTGGTTCCCTAACACTTTAATTATGTAATGATGAGTTGACATTTTTGTAAAGAAACACCCTCTCTTGGTTGGTTTTAAAAAGGTCTATGTGCTATTAACTTAATTACAGCTGCATAGTGTCAGATTAGATTGGATTTTCTGAGGCCGATATTGATATTTGAAACTTAAAAAGTCAAACAATTGATCAGTCGATACTGAATCGATTTTTATCCATTAAATTAGGTAATTAAACTTTATGGACTATATATAAACTAACTGAAGTATAATCAACAATTTGTGAGGTAGGGTGTATTAAATTAACATAATTAAAAAAGGTCTGAGCAATGATTATCTTCATGTATTGACAAACACTTGTTTCTTTGAATGTGATACAAGCTAGAAGAAAGCTTTATCAACAGATTGAGCTTCAATTAAATCTCTGTCCTTACTCAGCCCATTGTATATGCTAATGGATTTATATATATCATGATAAGCTAAAATCAATAATCAAATGATGCTGATGCATCAATCAGGCCATAGATCTCTCACTTTAGCAGGCCATTGGACGATAGCTGTAATCTGCATGACTCTTGACTCTTGACAAGAAGTAGTTTTTTACTCAAACAAATATATTTTACTGTCTTTCCGCATTATATTATTCTCGGTGCATTCGGTCTTAAATCTGCCTATATGCCAGTTTACAGTACGTTATTACCATTTGTGTGGGCACAGTTGCATTTCCAAACATTTATTCCAGCTTGTCTCAGTGCAGCACCGGCCTCATTTCTCACCGTAAAGAGCGGAAGTGGTGAGGTAACAGGCCCGGGAATGAAAAAGATTAAAGAAGAGATGGATGGAAAGAGCAAGAGGTTCACGGAGCAGCTGAAAGAAGGGAGGACGTCTCGGGCAACGGTTGCGACTGTGATGATAAATAAACGTGCTTTGGGAGCTTTAACTGAACGCATGCCGCAGTGGATGTGTGTACAGTATCTTCTTCCACAGTCTTGTTGACAGAATGAATGCATCTTCATCTGTTAGACTTTGCTGAGTCAGACCTCCTTCCTCCATCCCTTCCCCCTCATTTGCACACACCTTCATCATCATGTTAGCTACAATGAACCGGCAGAGTGGCTGCCTGCAGCAAAGAGGGATCATACACACTTCAATGTGTGTACGGCACTAAATTAACAAATAAATCCATATTTGATGTATCTACCGTGCTGCTTTCCGCTTGAACAGTTAATATCAGCTGTCTCAGGGGCCAGATGCTGCGCTGCCTGCCGAGATTGACGTGTTAATAAATATTAAATATAAGCAATTAAAGGAGATGCTCTCATCAGTTAGGCAAGGGCAGTCAAAAGAGAGATTATAAAACTGACTAACTTATAAGACTGTCAATTACTCCACTGCCTTACGCTGCCTCACACGCAGACAGATTCAAACACACACACTCATGTACGCGTCAACGCACACACATTCACCTACAGTGCAGTACATGCAGGTGCACGCTCACTCGCATTCAACACACACACACACACACGCATATGCAGCTCTCAGCAACCCTCCGTATGCAGGCGTACGGTTCAGGCAGCGGTATACTCAAACTGAAAAAGGTCATGCAACTTGTCGTCCGACCATGTGGGGAGGCAAATATGTTTATTCCCTTCTTAAAATAAAATCTATTTTATATTGTTTTCTCCCTATCTAACACAACCACCACTCAAACTAGGAATCTGTATCTTCGGTCTCACAGATTTGTTTGAAAATGTTTTACTTTCTCTCATAAATCCTGTTTGTGGTGGGCTGCACTTTAATCAAGTAGGATTTCCAGTTACCTTACAGTCCATAAGAATAACCGTTGCATCGATAGATAGATCATTGGTATTGGTAACATACAGAGATTTAATGGTTGTGGGTAGCATGAAAATAAAATACTATTATGCCATATTTAAAGGCGCCTAAATGCTCTGCAGGTTCTTATGGATATGACCTTTGAAATTTCAAATTAAAAGCACATTATTAGAAGGTTCATCTGGTGAACTAATAACATGTAAAAGTAAAACTGTTAGGCCTAAAATTACTGATTATTACTTTTACTTTTTCAAATTAAAGATTTTAAGTAAATCTGTAGCAAAACACATTAAAAAAAAGGTACAGGAAGCTTTAGATATTTTCTAAACTGAACCTGCATGATTGGTATTAAGGAAAGCAGATACTTGTGAATCACTGAGTAGATCTGTCTTGGCTATTGTTCACAGTTGTTTTAGATTTCAGCTCTCTATTCGCAGATAATTAACCAGGTAATCATCACAGCTAATGTTGACAGGACATTGGTGAAACTGTACACAGAGGCAGTCTTGGCATGAAAGATTGTCCATCGCAGAAGAGTTTTCTAGAGCTTTCAGATTTTTTCGACCAGCACTTCTTTTGGAGTATACTTGCATCTTTACCATGCACTCTGCGCATTCACCTAAAACACGTGCACATGCATGCATGCACATTGATTGTTGCTCATTTTGTCTCTCTCTCTTTTTTTAATCAAGTAAAAACACACATGAAAACTCAAATTGATGACAACTAAGGTGCCTAAGATTAGAATATAAAACGAAATTGTTTAAAACTGAAATAAAAAAAGGGTGAAGTCACAAAAGAGATGACTTGAATTAAAATAAGTAAGATAGTGGTAAATAAGTTGGTGACTTAGGTGGTAGACAGAAAGGATCACAGGGGAAAAAAAGATACTAAAGGTAAAAAATGGTTTCTTTGAAACACTGAGAGGAAGTTTAATGTTTTCTTCACATTGCCTTGAGGTAAAATAAGTGAATCTCTGCTCAGTTTGAACTGGTAATATCCATATTTCATAATCCAGTAACCTGTGTATGACAAAAGCAACCCATTGTTCATTTCAGCCTGTTATGGGCCCCTTGTCACAAAGCCACAGACTTCTTTATTGATGTAAAATGTGTTTGAACATGGTGTAGTGAACCTGTTCTATAGGTGTGGTCTGCATTTATAAAGCCATTTAGGTTATAGTTACTTGGGATGGCTCCATTGAAAGTTTTCTTTGTAGGCCATATTGTTCCCATGAGGTGTTGCACTGTTGCGAAAAGCCAAAGAAGATCAGTTCTTAATGGGTCAGCAAGACGAGGAGAATCCTGCTCTCCTGTCCTCTTCCTAATGTTGGTATCTGGCCAACTGAGACATTATAACACGACTTCTGCAGTTTTGAACAATAGGGGATAAAGCCCCTTCTACCTTTAATCTGTATTCTGTGAAGCTGGTATCAATAACCCTGGGACAAAAATGAGAGTTACAATATTTGAATACGCCATGGCCTTTCACATGTAAATTAAACTCTGCCCCCCCTAGCCGAAACAAATTACAGCCAACTGCTGGTGGCTGGACATGAATGGGCTTCCTAATGTAGTCTGCATCTACAGTGGGCTGGGGAGCAGCTGGAAAAGAGAAACTGAGACGGGGGAGAATTTATGTGACAGTGCAGAGTGTGACAGTTTGCTTTTTTTTCATATTGAGTCTGCCATGCAGCCGCACTGTGACGAATGGGGCTTGGCTCCCTTAGCATCTGTCTCCAAGGATTCACTGAGGGGTAATTAGAGCTGTGGGATGATAAGGGATATTCTCCAGGCTCACTAACTATTAATGGTGGCAAAGGGGACAGACCCTTTACACAGACCTCTGACATCTTACAATTCTGTTTTACAGCAGGGGTTGTGGTGGGACGGAGCTTTTGTTGAAGCGTTAGATTTTGGTGTAAATTAAATCAGCCCTCAGGGAAAGAGTCATGGTTTGTGAGACCAGTTTGAAGACTACTGAGAGTCCTCAATGATTTATGTCACCAAGCTGCTGACTGAAGGCTCTGCATTATTCTGAATTGGACTTGCTCAGCTCGGACAGCTGAGAACAATAAAAGTAAGCAATAGAAGAACAAACAAGAGTGGTCAGACAATCAGGATGTAAACAAAGCAAGAGGTTGGTTAGATTTATTTGAAAGTGAATAAATGGTTAAATAATGACTTAAACTGTATGTTGTAAACATCTATCACAGTTTAGAGTGGATGTATTATATGAACCGAACACAGAAATCTAATATATCCAATCACTGGACTGAAAACTGTTTGCAAAATGCATAAACCAAAAGGTTTTCTCCTTTCCTAGTTTGCAAATAATTTAAATAACTTTTGTAGTTATCTGCAAACGTTTTACAATTACAAAAATCCCTGAAGAAGCCTCATGGATGAGAGGTGAAACATCTTCACAAATCTACAACCAAGTCCAGTTGCCCCAGATTTAAGCCTTTATGAAAAAAACGCTGAGTATTAATGAATATTAATGACTTTATGGGTGCAGCTACTTATGGTTTTCCTTCCAAATTAAAATAATGGGGCTAATCTGGTAGCTTGTCTACAACCTGTATGATTGTCTGACTGCTTTTGTTGCATTAATTACTATGTTCTCTGATAAATCACCTCAATACAGATGAAACGGTGACAGGAGCTGCAATAATAAACTAAAAAGTTATAATAAACTACAGTGTTCCTTTAAGATGCGGGACTGGGGTAATAAAAGAGGAAATTGTGCACTGCTGGCAGAAAGGGAGACTGTATCACTGTGGAGTAGACACTAGACACTATTATGCTGCTGTTGTTTTGCCAGAGCCAGTGAAGGGGGGACTGGGTTTCTTCAGGATGATCTATCACTGCCCTACTCTTTCTGTCTGTCTCTGGGACATACAAGGTGTTCATATACCTCTGCTCCCACTCAGCAATCACCGTGCTGTCTCTTTATCCACTGTACTCTATATTGTACTCCATTTCCTTGTCATTTGTGTTATTTGCAGTGAGTCCTACTTGCTCACCAAGCTCTTGCTGTTTGGAAACCCGAAGAATATTAAACTGGGTCTTTAGTCCCTGTTGCATTGAGTCTTTAGTTCTTACAGGTTGGTGTGTATAGACCTAACTAACAGATTAAGACAAATAAATCAAAATTCTCTCAGTCATTCACACAAAAGCTAAAAGAAAATTTTTAAAGAAAAAAGGAAAAGTACAATTGCCCAATGCACACGCATTCATGAGCATCACCGAGGGAAAGACAATACTCCATATTGTTGCGTGTTGGGTCAACGGCCAGGAGAACCTATGATTAATAATGGTTTGCATACGTATCCAGTTGCCCTCTATATGTTACCTTCACTCGGTGTTAAATGTGTTCACCCCGCCTCTTTTTTAGCCATTTGTTCTCTGCACTGGTTTACTTTGTCAGCTGAAAATGGTTTAGCTGAGGTCCAGTAAAGGTTAACATAATGATGCTCCAGAGAGTTTGGGAGCAATATGGAGATCGAGAGAGTAGATTTAGGAATTTGACATGAGAGCAAGGGGGGAGCTAGGATTGAGGGGAAATCATCATGGGCGAGTGTCGTCTGGAACAAGTTTCCCAGCAGCTTTATTGCACTTAGATAATCTCTCCTCCACTTAGTGGAAATGGACTCGAGATCATCTACTGTATTAGAAAGGTGCAATAAAACCTTTGGCAAACCTATCCCTAACTGTTTAAATAGATAAAACCAGACAGAACACAGGCACAGCACATGACAGCACAGTGACACAGGAAATACACTACAGCCACAGTACACAAACACAACACTGACACATCAAAGGCACGGGCAAAGGCAGGCTCAACCCACAACATCCACAGGCAGAAATACCACAATGGAAAACACACAGAAACACAGACTGAAGCACAGACACAACACAGACGGAGACACAGACGGACATTCAAATCACATCTAATAGTAAAACACAGAGTGAAGCCATGCACAGACGGAAATAAAGCATGCACACAACCACACTGAGAAGATTAGAAGAGGTCGACCACCAAAAACAGACACATCCTCACACAAGTCCTCTGTTTCCTTCTCCCTTTCACACACACACACACACACACACCTTGATTTTATCCTTAACACGAACACAGTGGTACAGATGACACAAGCATATTTTATAAATCAGAAGAACCCACAGGAAAAATACTTGGACTGTTGTCTATTATCACTACTGTGAACCTGTGTTGTGTGAAGTACTTTGTGTTGAAGCATACGCACACGTGCTAAAACTTGAGATATCAAAATCTATATTTTGCCCGTGGACTCTTGCCATGTAATATGCTCTGCTTGAGAACAGTAAATTCAGAGAAATCACAGACACCGATATATATATAAATAGAGAGATGTTAAATACTGATACAGATACACACTCATGTTATATTTAAAAATGTGAAACTAAAAACAAAAACAAAAAGAAAACGCAAAAGAAAAACAATCAAATGAAAACTTAAAAATCAGCATAGTTAGTACAATACGTCAAGCAAGGACAGGAACAAAGAAAAAGCTCCAGCCTGATCCCACGACACCTGACTGAATCAGCTCACAGCACAACAGCAACACTAGAAAGTCAAAGGAACCAGAACTACAATACCAATAAGCAACACACAACAAAAACAAGAGAGATAAAGATAAAAACAACAACAGCAGAGCAACAATAGTGACACACACTTTAAGTGACAGATACAAGATGGTCATAAATACAGAATATATATATATAAATATATATACATATAGATATATAGAAATAGGAAAAGCCAGATATACGTGTTGCAGATATTTACTTCATCATCATAGTGCCATACTCCTTGGCCATCCGGCATCTCAGAGCTCACACTACTGTCCTGATCGATTAGCCAGCGATGCACTGCGTGGGCCTAAAAGAACATACGACATAAAGACAGAGCCCAGTTAATCGCAACAGTGAGAAGCAAAGGATGGAGAGACAGGAGAGGAGAGAAGAGGGGAAGGGAGAGGTGGGGGAGAGGAGAGGAGAGGAACGGGGCGGACAGAAAACAATGGCAAGGAAATGAGAAAGATTCAAAGAGGAACAGGCGAACATTATATTGAGACACAGGTAGAAAACAAGGTGGGGGAGGGAGGGAGAGGAGGAAGAGAGCACCCACCGCCCACACCCTATCACATCCCACCAAACCCATCCCTCCCCGGAAAAAAACTCTCCCTGTGGGAAACAGGACAGGTTAGGATGAGTGGTATGAGTGTGAAATCAAAATGTGGCACGACACAAGGACATCACACATACAGTGATGAGCGCTGGGCAACGCCACACTGATGGCGATGGGAGGAGGATCTGGTGTTGATGGTTTGTGACTCACAGATGGATCAGATGTGTGTCGCTGTGGAAAAGCTGCAACCTACACACCGGAGTGAGTCGGGATTACGTTTACGTCACGCTTGTGCGAGTGGCATCTGCACAGAAAATGTAGTGTACTTACCCAGAATTCACACACAGAAATGTGCAACCACGTATGTGCAGTATGAAACACAACCACAGACAATATATTTAACACAATATCACAGAGAAAAAACACTCACAGTAAGGCCCAGTGTGGCCTGTGAATAAGATGCAGAATAACAGTGGAAATGCTACAGTTCAGAATTGTCTCATAGCAAAGAAACAGCCAGTAATACATAAAAAAAGGTGAAAACAGCAAGAATGGTTCAAACAATTCATACAAAAGTTGTCAACAGAAGTCTGTGAGCACCAGACAATAACCAGACCAGACTTTTCCCCCCAGAAAGACCTTTCAAACGTCTTCAACCAGACAAACAGAGGCATGGTTACAGATCAGATCTGCTCACACTCCCTCTGTTCAGATTCAGATCAAACACATGCTGTAGCCAGCTCTAGTCCCGGTCACCCTGAAACACACACACACACACACATAGACCAGACGCACACACACCAAAACCCATCTGTTACTCCTGACTGTTGTCGTGTCAGCACCAAAAACAACCCAACACAGCTTCTTTTGTGACGCTCGCCGCCCCTGTGCGGCAGAAATACTTGTCAAGATTTGCACTCGGGTGAAATCGCAGAATCACAGGGATTAATTACCTTGTCATGGCTGCTACTGCACATTTACTATTTACTTTACGCCAGCAATTTTACAGCACTTGTGTCGCGTTTTTAGGATGCAGTGATGCAGGCTGTCATACCGTGACAGTGCAAAATAACATTTATTTTAGACTGAAGGGGCTACTTAGCAAACAAATTGTTGATTGAAGGAGAAAACTGTAGATTGGCTACTTCAACCCACAAAGTTATGATATTACATGTGTATGTGGACAAACATACAACTACCCACGCACAGACTGGGAATAACCTGCTGCATGCCCAACCTAAGGGCAGGGACAACAAGTCTCAGTTCGTGAGATGTGATGTCCGGCCACATGCTGGAAGGCATTCATAGTTTTGAACTTCGCTAAAAGTGTCAGAAATAGTTGTGTCAAGTATGAAAGAGAGAGCTAGAGAGAGCTCCTTTCTCACCTCCACACAGCGGAGTAATTATGGCGTGAAGTGGGTGTGAATGTTGGATTGAAATGGTTGGACACAGCTCCCCCTGGTTAGACATCGGGTAGGTGTGTGTGTGTGGGGGGGAGAATAGCTTCTGGTGGAGTATAATGGCTCCTTTTAAACTTTGCCCTCATACAAACCTGACACAAATTTAAATTTTAACCCCAAATCAAAGTCCTAATCCTGAACTACCATGAACTGTATCTTCTACTGTAACCTGAAGTTAATCTAATTTTAAATGTAAGCCAGAATCCCAACCTGAATAAATCCTTTTTAAATAGGTGAGGAACAGACAAAATGTCCTTTCTATGCTTGTGAGGACATTTGATCCCCACAAGGACAGGACACACACAAAGAGGGAGCGGGACCTTCTGTGTCCGGTGGTGTGTCTGTGTGAAGACAGATGCATTAGCTATTAAACACATAGCAGGGAAGTGAACAGAGAAACAGACAGAGTCACCTCAAGGGTACAGTGAATCAGAGGGTGACAGCGATGCCTAAAGCTTCTGTTAGGACACCCGAAAATAGACAAAACAAGCAGAAGGGGGCAACTACAATGCACGCGTGCAACATTTGATCCTTTTTTTAACTTTCTAAGCGTGAGTGTGCACTTTGCATTACCTTCATCTGTGAAAAAATATTTGCAGTAACAGTGCTCAGGAGCTCTGTGAGTGTTTATGTGGTGTACGTGATGCACAGAGGCGTCATCTGCCAGAGTTTGTGGTGAGTTACAGAGCGTGTCAGCTTAAAAGAATAATTGGATTAAGTAGCAGACGGCTAGTGATGACAGGGAGGAGAGGGGTGAAGGGCTGGTGGAGGAAGAAGAGGAGGAGGAGGAGGAGGACATGGGTGGGGGGAGGAGACAGGGTGAGGCAAAGGGGGGAGAGAGGTGCTGATAAGAGTAACAGGCCATTTTCTGCGGAGCCTCTGGGAGCCTCAGGGCACCAAACAGACACACAGAGGGAACTCAAACCGTTTCGCTGTAGATTAGAGGGGATAAAGGGATAACGCTCGTAGTTTCTGGACAACTAACTAGCAGCCTCTCAGCGTTTGGTTATACTTCACATCAAACTCCAAAACAAGCATAAGACAAGCAGAGTCATGCACAACAGAAAAGAATGACACATCATTTTGTCTGTGTTTGCTTTATGTGGTTTTAAACCTCCCTGATGACATCTGGAGTACAGCCACTCTAGAGGATGTTACCTCTACACATTTACAGTTTCACAGTGTCAGCTGCACAGCCAGAGCTGAGGACAGGAGTCGAAAGGAGAGGAGTGAAAATCAGAAGAGAGAAAGGGAGCAATGATTAGAGAGTGATAAGACTAAGAAAGGGGCAATGATGAAACAGAATAAGGCTTCATTGGTGTTTTGATGACCTCAGGTGCAGGAGCAAAGTCTGAGAAACACTATTAGAACAAGCATCTACTGGACGCAACCACAGAAAATGTAAGAAGATATAAATGAATTAAAGAAATTTAAGTGCATATTTCTAATATATACCCAGCCAGGTCACACACTCTGTTTGTTAATGTGGATGCATTCAAACCAACATACTGTGTATTACTGCTGTAAGTTCTCTTTGTTTCTTCATCTGTCACACAAAAGGACATTCACACGAAGATGATTTTACATTCACTGCACATATTTTTATACTGACAGAAAACACAAACAGCTGTTTGCGAATTTACGACTCGCTCACGAGAGATGATTACAGTCCACCTCTGATTCAAATACACACGTATAAACATGCAAGAGAGCACAATAGAAAAGCAACCCACAACAATATCACATAAAAATACTTCACGCATGTCCAGATTAATTAGCCCTCCTTCGGTTACTCATACAGAGTATTACTTTGCAATATGCAAGGCTGCTTCTTACAGTGCCACCATCTGGCAGACTGAGAGACGTTTGAACACAACAAAACCTTCAAAACGTTTTTTGCACATTTCATGCAGATGAACTTTAAATTGTACAAGTGGACAGGGCTGTAAAACCACAGCATAATAATACAAAATGTCCCCCTTGATACAGTATGTTTGAAATCATCACGAGTATTGTAATGAAGTAACAGAAGTAAAACAAAAAGGTTTGCAAGTCATGATAGGAAATTAATGATTCGTCATCAGAAATTTTGAAGTATCAAAAGTCGTTAAACAAACCAATTGCATGACAATAATTTGGCCTGTTGGTTGATGCACTTTTGTCATTTTCTAAATTCAATCAATACAAGGCCAAACATTTAAAACAATGGCGTTAAAATCAGCATGAAGACATTGTTTAAACTCGTGACAGGGTTGATTATTAGTACACGCGTACTGTTTAACTGGTTGAGCTGGCTGAATGTGTGCACAGATCTTTCATTAGAGCAAACACTCCACAGGGAGAGACCAGCTCTCTGCTGCTCAATGGACCTGCACCGTCTCAATAACACACACTCCCCCTGTGAGAACAACGAGAACAATAAGGTACAGCGAAGCTGTGATACACAAATGACCGAAGCATTAAGAACCATGCACCTTCCTCAAAGCATCTATTCATCAGTCCAGTTTGTTTGAGCCCTGCAGTGTATCAGCTTCTCTCTTGACCGTCCACCTTCCCGTCCATTATCCTCAAGTTCAGGATATACATCAAATAATCAAGCTCTAATGCCATGAGTCAAACCAGGCCAATGCCAGCCTAGTTCCTCATGAAATGCTGACACAGTATCTAAACTAAGTGGACTCTTACTAAATTATTCAACTCCTGAGGAAAAAAAATCATCAAGTGTAGTTATAACAAGACAGTATCATCACTGAGGTGCAGTAAAGAACTGTTCTCAGAATCACGTCGTATCTGATTTATCAACTTATCTCTTATTTCAGCACCACTTAACTGCACATCACACAAGATGTACCGCGAAAAGATTAAAGAACTGTTTGATAATTTTCAATAATGATACCCGATATCAAAGCAATACTTTGCTCTTGATACTGTGAGAAGCCATTTTCAAATCTAATGTTATTCATCAGATAGCTCTTAATTTAAAAGAACAATTTGATTCAAGAATATGTAAACGGTTTACGACACATACTGTAATTAAAAATGAATAAAATTAAAAATTTATCATCAGAGAAAAAATTGAATTGAAAAATTTCAACGACTGAAATTTAAGAGAGTAAACTTTATTTCATATGAACGTTTCAGCCTCATACAGTTTAAGGTCCTCCACTGGATCCATTATTCCAAAGTCAAACCAGCTGAAATATACACAAACACAACTAGTAGATGTGACTGGTGTAGCCGGTTTTATTTTGGGGTCATTATTTTTAAAACATCATCTGACGTACTAAAAATAGATCTGCAGCAATGTCCCTGTATTGCAATCTTTGCAAAAAATTGGGGTCCCCGTTGAGACCACAGGTGTGCGTGTGGAGGAAGCAGACGTTATTGCTTTTTCTTCGCTCCTGGCACGTAGGAGGATTTTGCTGTCATGGAAATCATCTAGTCCTCCATCAGCATCTTCCTGGTTGCGGGATGATGAATTTTCTCAAACTTGAGTGAAAAAAAAAAAGAAAAAGGTTTGACTGAGGTATTTTTTTGTCAGGTGGCAACTCTTAATAACAAATTTCAAAACCTAAAAAGGCTTCCAGTTAAGCAGCATGACTGTCTTACTTTTTACTATTAGTATAACGTGCCAGAGTGGCTTACTCATTTGCTCCATTTTGCTTCACTGCCCACTTAAACATACAAAGTTTATCTGTTCATTTATTTATTAATTATGTTGTCTTGTCATTGTGTTGTTTAGTTTTTGTTTCTGTTTATGCAATCGTGTAAAAACTTCATAAAATCGTATGAGGAGAATTTTTTGTTTTCCTTAAGTGAAAGGTTTTGTCTGATTTAATGTGTCACAGTAGGTTCACTGGATTAAACATTCATTTGCTTTACAAGTATATTGGTATTGTGATACATATTGCTGTGGTGAGCCTTACTCAAGACTGGAAATGGTATAAAATATCAAAAACAGTAACTGACATAATCATTACGTAATTAAAAATGACACAGCAATTGTAAGGTTGGCAAGGTCCATGTGGAATGAAAAACAATGGTAGTCATCTAAATACATTATTGATTTCAGACTGAGTGCATAATGTAGCTCAACTGATGATTTGATGATTGGACTGCCCACAGCACTGTGGCTGCTTTTAGTTTAAATATGAGCATTAGCTGCTTGCACAGCACATGCTAACTCCTGGTATATGGAACGATGGTGTCATGGAACAACTTAATCCTTGCTTGGAAAGATAACTAACAAACACTCTGCTGTATAGTTGCAACTAATGATAAACAGTCGATCATTTTCTTGATTAATTGATTGGTTGCTTGGTTCATAAAATTACCACTTCTTAAAGCCAAAGGTGATGTTCTCAAATGTCTTATTTTGTCCACAACCTAAACATATTCAGTATAGTGTCATAGAGGACTAATGAAACCAGAAAATATTCACATTTGAGAAGATGAATCAGAGATTTTTGACATTTTTTTCTTACAAAAATCACATTGAAACTTTGCTGCATTGTAAAAAAGAAAAAAAAGAAAAGAAAGACATTCCCACCCAAAAAAAGAAGCCACCACTGTCTGAAACATTTGAGATGGGTGAGAGGTTTTACATGTAAGCAGGCATAAATGAGCGCAGATATAGTCTTCCAAAGTGACAGAGAGTTACGAGACAACAGGGTGAGAATAAGCAGGAGAGCTCTGCAGATCTCAGCCTGATAAATAATGCATGACAGAGAGCTGCCAGCTCTGTGCCCAGCAGCATCCAGCCCGAGCTCCTTCAGCAGAGGAGAGGTGGTTTCTGGCGGGGCACAGGTGGAACCGCCAGGTGGGATGAAAGGGAAGGATGATGCAGTCACCTCCACCTATCACCTCAATGCGCTTTTTCTTTTCTTTTTTTTTTGTCTCTCTCCATCTGGGCTCACGTTCTCTACCTGTTCTGTACATGCTTGTGTGTGAGCATGTGCAGAGTCTCTTCATCCTTAACTGTCAACTCCACTTCTATCTGTGTACAATGTGAGGTCGTATAGTACACTGGCTCTACGAGTGGCTACGATAGTGCCTGTGTCAGAGAGCTGTTGATTAATCTTGGACATTCTTTAGGGCTGTAGTTTGTAGTTGTTAAAGCTAGGCTAGGGTGTGATTTTCATTTTTGCTTAACAGCAATCAATAAATCTGGCATCTGTGTCTCTCGCAGGCCCCAGAATCTCATTTGGCCCGAATAATTGGCTGCTCTACCTACCTCTGTACCTACCTACCTGCTTACCTGTGCACACGATGAATGAAAATGTGTTTTGATGGCGTGACTTTGGAGAGAGACCTACTCTACCTTATAATCGGTATCTTTACATTAATAATGGTTCAAAAAGATCACATCACAAGAGGTCATAGTGACAAACCCACAGAGAATAAGCACCTGACTGCAGCTTATTATTTTTGTTGTTTTTAGTATTGTTTTCGATGTAGCAAAAAGCTGTTTTCAGCAAAAAAACTACACCTGCTCAGCACCAAATGGCAAAGGTAATGACTACAGTGCCTGGTAAAACACATTTTATTTAGCTGCAAAGGAACCAGATATTTCCTTTAGGAATTGGAGGATGCCAAAAACAGGGCTTGAAGGAGGACACACACACACACGACTCCAAATGAATGCTTATGTTGCTAAATAAATTGCAAAGGCAGCTACACAGATGTCTCAAAAATCATGAAGACATTTGAAAAACACACAAAACTGTGTTGGAAAACAGGAGTAACACACTCAAAATAGATTATGTCAGGCTCGTTGCATTGGATTGCACTACGCAGTATAATATGGTGTTCCTGCTCTTTTGTCCACCCTGTCTGATTCCTCCTGGTCCCACCCCCTTTGCTCTGAGCATGGGGAGGTCAGAGGTCATTAAAGCTGAATGATTAACATCACAGCACACAGAGGACGGTGCACTTTGATGTTCTCTGCAGTGGGAAGACGGTACAACCTTTTCTGATCTTCAGCTCTGTTTGTATCATCGTGTCTTCCTCAGAGAATACTCCTCTGTGGATTGTTGAGGCGGCGAGTGAAGGAGGCGAGTGAGTGCTGGCACGAGTATACTTAATGTAAACAAAACCTGTTAGTGTTAATATGGAGTCATCTTTTGTTGCTTAGCTTTAGTGGTTGAAGATGCATTAAAAAAAAAAAATCAAACCAACAAAGGATTATTTGATTCTAGGCAGCTACAACTAAATGTCAATGATGTGCTGTTTACTGTAGCTGGAGCACTCTGAAGTTGAACTGTGACATGACACAGACTGAGCAATGTTTTCATGTTTTTGTGTGAACCCCTGGGATTCATGACGTGGACTGAAGCTTTGTTGAAGAAAGAAGAGAATGAAAAGAAGGAGAAGACACAGAAATGGCCCGTATGAAGGAGAGAGAAGCCAGTCTAAATTTCTTTATGTGTTTTATCAATGACATTTAGCTGCACCCTCAGCCCCTCCTTCCTATTTTTCTCGTCTTTCCATTGAAAACCGTTGCTCTTCCATCCCAGACTATTTTTATCCAACGTTTCATTACCATAATAAAACACATGCATGAAAAAAAGATAAACTCAAAGAGACAGCACAGCCAAAAACCTGGATTTGGGAGGCTTATTTTCATTTTTCTTTCTTGTCTTCTATTCTTTTATGTTGCTCTTTTCTTTTCGCTCAGAGAAATGGAAAGAGACATGCCTTTTCTTTCAGCCTGTGCCTCATTATGGTGCTTTTCAGGTCTGTTCTTTTGTATGGGGCCAGCCCAGAGCCGTGCACAGGCATAGCGGAGCAGCCGGTGGATTACCCAGACTCACGTCAACACTTCGACAGAACCACCAACCACTCCAGAAAAACACCCCTGCCAAGTGTAGCATGAATGTTACATGCTTTAATAAGTGTAGCCAAAGAGCCATACCAAGACTTAACCAACAGGAACAGCTGCTGTATCACAGACATCAGTGTGAACAATACATTTAGATCTTTAAACCACGGCACGGCTATCATGATACTGGACAGAATGTATTGCTGTCCACTGATAATCGGCATGCAATGTGTCGTCTAGCCACACAGAGCATCACGTCCCAAACTGAATGTCATTAAGATTAGACGTTCAGAAGTGATAGAAGTAATTTCTTTGTCACTGAAAAGCTTGAGGTCATCGTCAGCAGCGTCTCTTTGCTTAACATTTGGCCTGTGATAATACACTCTCAAACAATACATGTTGAAATGAATGCATTATGAAGCCGTATAAGCCTGAAACATACTGGAGAAATATAACATAACGCAGAGGTTAAAAAAAATAATGTTTCTCTTCTTATTGCTAGTTATTCAACTTATAACACATTATCTCAACTTTATTTGTGTGCATGTTGTTTCTGAAAATTACAAGTCATCTGCACACCCATAATGTGGTATTTGTTTGAAGTGAAGAGCTTATCACACACAATATCCACAAATTAAAGCTGCTCTTATAAATATCTAAATAATTAACAATAAATCTAATAAATTTATGATATTTGATGGAAGATGTTGCTTGTACCCCATGAGCTCTGTAGTGTAGCATTGTTTTTTTTTTTTATGACCTCCAACTCTTAATGTCTCTCTCATCAACCTTGTTTCCATCTGGAGCAGGCACCTGTTTTCAGAGAAACAGCTCTAAAAACCAAATGTAACATGACCTGCTCAACACCATCAGCAGACAGACCAAGTTAGCAGCTATAGCTGATGAAGATGCTGAAGCATTTGACTGGGATGAAGCCACATATTTCTTCTAAATCATTTGGTGGGTACCAAAAACACAGAGATAAACACAGAACACGTGATGTTATGTAAATATACTACCGCATGCCAACAAGCTCGGCATGTGGACTAAAGCGGTAATACATCACTGTTAATGCAGGTTTAACACACAGTTCAGACACACATGCTAGAACAACGAACATGTCCTTGGCTGTAATGTTATGTGTGTGTGTGTGTGTGTGTGTGTGTGTGTGTGTGTGTGTGTGTGTGTGTGTGTGTGTGTGTGTGCGTGTGTGTGTGTGTGTGCGTGTGTGTGTGCGTGTGCGCTTGTTAATGTGTGCAAATACTGTATGTGTGTGCTCAGCAGTTGGAGCTGGAGGTTCAGGTGGTCATCTATCAGAGCTGTACTCTCATCTCCTCGAGCTCCCTCCTGGGACAGAAAGACGGATGTCCCCTCTATCACTGCTACATGTAGTGCTCATTAAGCCCCTTTGCTGTGGTAAGTCACTGTTTCTCCCGCTCACACCTGTATACAGTTGTTTACACACACAAGCACACCTGTGCATGTGAACACACAAGTGAACACATTTTCTGCGTGAAGACATTTTTATTTAGACTTTTTTTGAGCATTATATTTAGATGCATGGATTTTAAGGGCCAGTATATAAGATTTAGGGGGCTCTATTTACCGAATATGGCCAAAACTGAATATAGTATGCATTCAACTATATCTGAGACTACACCTCTAGATGCTACTAAATCCTACACACTGATTTTTTAAATGAACTTGTAGTAAACCCTCACACAATGCAGCCAAGAAGTGAGACAGTTGCCAGAGCACACTGCATTGCCAATAAAATCCCATATATAGATGCTGCATAGCTTAAGACAAAACTTTATTGCAAGTATCCTTAATTAGATTCACTGTGAAGAATTGAATCTGAAGGGTAATATTCTCAAGAGGGAAGGGGACAAAAAAAGCAGCCAGTGAGCTGTGAGGGTGAGAGACAAAGCATTAAGCCTGTCAAATCCCACAGAAAAATGGATTTGTCTTCCTAACCTTTAAAAAGAGAAAAGCCCCCAAAAAAAGCCTACACAGTGGGCTTTTATACCAGGAAACTGTGATGAGGACAGGAAATTACACATGAAGGGCTTTAATGTAACACCTACAAGCTCTGTGAGAAGGTTTGCACCATTAATAATTTAGCTGTCTTCTGTTGATTCATTCACAAGAGACTAAAATATATATTTATCTGGCGATGGCAGCATTAGCTCATCTGAAGTATACACAAAAGCTACACAGGATTCAAAGAAAGAAGCTCAAGAGATGAGAGTTAATTTGCATATTAATGTTAGTAGGAGACAAAAAAAAACAAAAAAAAAGTATTTCTTTCTTTCCCTCCTGTTGTTGCTGACTCATCCCTCAGAGAGACTCCTCCATGAGGTCAGCTTGGTTTGAGTACTGCTGCTGATGGTAAAGGTTACTTTATAAAGTGTACACCGGAAGTGTGAGAGGAGTGAGAGGAGGAGGATGTCAATTTGAACACTGCAGATTGCATCAACACGTTAAGCCCTTCCTCATTCCACGTTTCATTTCTTCAGCTCAAATCAAAATGACAGCGCTACAGACATTTCAGGGGCCAAAAAAAAGGCGAAATATGAAAGCAGTATTACTTCAGTGTTATGTACAGCATTTCATACATTTTTTACTGGATCTCTGCTGATGTAAAAGCCAACTTTCACATCTTTGAAGGAAGGTGTTTGGTGTTTGCATGTGGTTGGAATGATGGAGGTCAAAAATAGGAAATAGAAATGCCAAGGAAAATGGTGATACTGTAGCTATAGCTCTCTTCTATTTGGCTCAAAACATGTATACGTCTGTCTTTTGTCTGTCTTTCACAAACACAGCCCTTCAGTCCTTTTTACACTTCCATCTATCTGCAGTATTGAAACACACGGCACTGAGGCACCTTAATCATTAACACACACGCACGCACACCCAGACGCACACTCACACACAGCTGTTGAAAAGCCATTTTCTGTGTTCATGAAGAGGGCACGTTGAGTTCCTCACTGCAGCTCTTCCCTGATTCTGTAGTCAGCACTAACGGCACGTGGCTTAAACCTACAACCATGTGCACACTCGGACAGGAGCTAAGATTCACACACACACAGATGCTCACACACACATACACAGATGCTCACACACATACACACACACACTTGGACATACCTTTACACACACTCTTGCATTAATGCAGTTGGCTTGCTCATACGCGGTCATACAAGGAGGCAAGCTGAATGCATCTAAAAATAGCACCCCAATGGCACCCCCAACGTCATCATTACTTCTTTCATCGTCCTTATCAGCAGTGTGGGGCTTATTCAGTTGGTGGACAGTCAAGCCGCTTTCATGGAGCTTTCCTCACCTCCCCATCAATACTGACATCACCATACCCTGCTCATACCCTCTTTTGAATTCCTTTCCTCCATCTCTCCACTCTGATATTTCCATTTTGTGCCCCTAGGTCCCTTCCTTCTCCTCTTTTTTTCTTTCTCTGCCTGCTTATTGGGAAGCACTGACGACTGACACCCACCACAGTGTGGAGAGAAAGACGGAGGAGAAGAGTAGGGCAAATCCCAGAGGAGAACCTTCATCTTGGCCCACTGATACAGAAGATGAAGTGACATCAATCATATGTAACAACAGATGAAACAATTAAGGCAACAAGAGGAAATGAAAAAAGTGGAGAAATGAGATGATCAAAAGAGGTGAATGAAGACGGAGAAGAATCTCTACGGTGTTCATCATGTTGGAATCAAAATCTCTGCAGTGGATATTAAACACACCAAGCGTTTAATTCTGCAGTTTCACCAAGAAAAGGGGATCTTATAGGAAAAGCTGCTTAATCAAGTAATAACAGCAATAATGGGACTGCAGCTAAAAAAATTGTTTTCCATTATTGATTAATCTGAGTATTATTTTTTAATTAAAACGTCCAGTGTGGAGGAATTACCAGAATCTAGTGATGAGGTTGGAGATTGCCCGCTTTAGAGACCATTCTGGACTACTGTAGAAACATGGTAGACTAGGCTAGATGTAAAGGCTTATTCTAAAGGTATAATAATGATTTTTAGGTCATCATATAACCGTTATGATATAATATTACAGTTGTTACATATTCTTCCAATAGATCCCCTTAAATCTTAAAACACTGGACCTTTAATTAAAAAGAATTAAGAAGTAAAAAATGTAATCTCCCAGTTTTTTAGAGAATACAAGATGGTGTTTTGCCTGACTAACAGTCCAGAACCTAATGACATGCAGTTAATTGTCATGTAGGACAAAGAAAAGCAGTAAATGCTCATGATTGAAAAACTGGGACAGGGAAAATACGGTTTAAATCTGATAATAAATCACTAAGACTAAGAAAACAATAAACACAAACCTCAAAGTAACACTGTAGATTGTAAAAATTGTCAACTAAATAGTCTTGGGACTAATGTATGACTTGTTGGGGTCACTTGTACTGTAAGATGTACTAACTTTAAATATATTTATTTATATTTAAATTGAGAACTATAAATAAACAATAAACCCTATAAACTATATACCCATGTTAAACATTGGTTATAATGATGATGTATACACACATGTACGAGGAAGGAAGGCAAAGAGTTGCTATGTATACACACATGTACGAGGAAGGAAGGCAAAGAGTTGCTAAGTATCTTTGCATTATCCAGAAATGACGCATGGTGCTGGCTCTAGATGTAAATGGGCTCTAAAAGTAGGTTAATAAACGTTACGTTGAAAAATGGTCTGACAAAAGACTAATTGGCTGACAGTGCTCTTTTGAAGAAGTTTACTTGCACAAAAATGAAGAGCATCCATTTTACGCTGTCAGAGCAACAGCCTGGAAAGTCTGAGGGTAGCATGGGTGAAGAAATGCTCTGGCAAACTGTGCGTCACACAGTTTGTGAACACTGTCTCAGTTTTTTCTCTCGCTGTCGTGTCCATGACTGTTTCTTTGTGGTCTGTCTGGCTGCAGAAACATATCCTTAGGATGGAAAAACATGCCAGTTGAGCATGTTAAAATAAAGGTTTAATACCTTCAACAAATGTTGAGATCCTTATTTTTGGGGTGCTCAAGCAGTTAACCTGTGTGAAGACTGCAGTTCCTATCCTTTGTGGTATATTACAGACTATAAACTTACAATCCCTATTGTCACTCAACATCTAAATTAACTTTCCTCTCACATTGTTTGAGCAAGAGAAGCCACATACAATGCGAAACCCCCACCACTGTACACCTGTGGCCTGAGAAAAACACACTTTTGTTCTTAGAAAGCATGTATTCCCCTTACAAATGAGACACATACCAACCACAGAGACATCCCTAACCCTCAGAAAAGCCCTCTGAAACAGGAAAAGAGCACTTGAGTCGGGATTTGATGAGGGAGAGTGGCTCAAGGGGGGTTGTCAAAGCTGAGGACATATAAAGAAGCACACATGAAGAGGCTGGGGTCAGTTCAACGACCAAAAAGAGAAAAGCAGAAGAGAGTAAATAAGTGTGAACGTCTTGAAAACTACAGAGCTGCGCAGAAATAGAGAAAAGAAACACAAAAGAGAGACGAGAGGAGAGAGTGGAAAGGTTTGGATGTGATGAGAGCGAACATTGTAAATGAAGCTGTACAAGATGAGAGGGGTCAAGAGGGAGAAAAAAAGCGGAAAGTGAAAAGGTGATATACTGTTGGCCCCACTGAAGGAACATATTTGTACTTGGAGGCCCAATGTGTGGGAAAAGACTTTAGAAAATTGAGAATAAATTATCACTAGTGGGAGGTGAGCACCGAGCACAAATATTTTGGATCAAAGTAAGAGGACAGAAACATCACGCGCAAATTCAACTTGCCAGGCTTGAAGCTATGCATTTGTGTCCAAACACAGTGGCTACAGACCCATCAGCATCCCATGAGGAATATCTGGCACTGATGGCATTTTAAAAAGGGTGTTTGCTCGATAAAAACAAAGAGGTTAGCACAGAACGAGATCCGGAAATATTTTTTGAAGTTCAGACTGTGGTGTGCTGTGGTGATGCCTCAGTGCTCAAACAAGCCACCTGTAACTACACCCATGTGTTCATAAAGCAGCAACACTGATAATTGCGCATAATTTTTATTTTTAGTATAATTTGAACGGGTGAGAACATTCACCCTCAGTACAGTTGTCATGAACGGGGAAATTATCTATAGAGACCAAAACATTTTTTTTTGTACCAGGCTGTAAACATGTTTATTTCTGCTGTGAAGTTGGACATTATAACATGGGGACTTATGGAGATTGACTTGTTCTGTAGCCAGCCTCAAGTGGACGTTTGAGGAACTGCAGTTTTTGGCACTTCTGCATCGACTTCACTTCACAGCCACGGAGATTGCTGCTTGGTTATGATTGTAGATTTGACTGCTTGAACTTCTCCTATGATAGATAGTCAAAAATATGCATGTTCTTCAGATTCCATCGATGACCAATGATTCCCATGTACACATTATAGTCAGGTTAGGTAGGACTGATAAATCAAAAATGTATTTGTTAATTTGATGAGAGGGAGGACGTGGCTCGCTCTGAAGACAGTACAGAAACTTCTAAGAGAGAGAAGAACACAATAAACACTTGCGTGCAATAAGAAAGCAGAAGAAGCAGATTACTCTGCAGTTGTACCTTAATCTCAGCACTTTAAGAACCACTGACGAATGTAATCATATAAAAGTTCAGTTTTGCACTTGTGTAGTATAATGAAGGACACCCTACTGTGTGAAAATGTTATCTGCACTATTCTTACCTGAAAGGACAAGAGGACACACACTGCTTCAAGAGTGCTGAATATACTGTATGAAGCAGCTTCACAAAAAGGCCTTATCAGCATGTGAAAAACAAAGTCTATAACCAGAAGCAATGCCTCAAAATAGTTCCAACCTTAGACAGCACATTGGCTTCCATTTTGAATAAATGGAGCATGAAAGAGGGATGAACAGCCAAAGAAGTGCCCAGCTAGATACCCACCAACCTACACCCCCCTCAATCTGCTGCACACACACACACCTTTCCCTACCACCCTCTCCGTGTTTATTTCTTTCACCTATACATATAGCCACTCCGTCACGCTCTGTATTATTCATCGGTGTCAAACTTCTTTCAGTAGCTCTGTTGTGTGTGTGTGTGTGTGTGTGTGTGTGACGTAGAGGGCAGGTGCAAAAAAAAAAAACACTCTGCACGTGTTACCCACAATGTCACCCACACACTACAACTTGTGGTACAAGTGTGGAGATATTCTACATTTTACTTATTGTAAACAAACACCATGAAAAGATCCCACCTTCGCCAAAAAAAACAAATGAGTAATTGTAGCAAATACATGGACGTGCTGGGGAAGCCTTAGGGCGCATTCAGACAGAATCTGGCACAGCGATGGGAGAGAAGTTGAGCCAGATCCAGCTTTTGGAAAAACACATCCCAATGCCACACTGCGGCTGCCAATCAGACGTTGAGATCGGGCAAACCTCCACAGTCAGCCTGAAATGTCTCTATGCTATCCAGGTGGATTCATGGACTAAACTGTGATACTCTACCTGTGTTCTGGCTTTGTTTGTTTCAGGTACTAAATCTGTGCTCGCAATTCATGCTGCAAAATAGTGACACAAAGAAATTTCCTTTGTTTTGTGTCCGATGCTTTGAGAGAGACAGGGACAGAGCAAACACTGATCAACAGACTTAGACACTGAATGAGAGCAAGGGACCGCCATCATAGATAAAACCGGTTAATCAGTGAAATGAATAGTTATTTCCATATTGTTTCACAGAGGTTACATTAATCACAAATAGACACACACCCAGCAGTCCTTCCTCTCTGTCACACAACCCTGCATGATTCAGCACAGCGCCTGATCTTGTCTGAATGTACCCTAAATGTACTGAGTTACAAACACGTGTGAGTGTTTGGTTTGGTCTTTTCAAGGGATTCACTGAAAATAACAAAAACATAAAAATACTCCTAATATTATCCTTTAAGTTTACTGTCAAATTTCAGAGATGTGCAAAAATGTAACCAGATCAAAAAGCATAAAAACATGAACCTGTGTGGTCTCCACATGTGTAGGCGTGAGGAGGCAAGTACATCATGCACTGAACAGTCCAGAGACATGACCTTGTGTAGTAATAAGAGAGTAGAGTAAAATAGAGTTGAATGGTAATTATTTTGTAGGAGGATTTGCATTTGGTAGCACATTTAACTGTTGATTATCTATTCCAAGATGATGGAAAAGAAAAGAAAAATGAGGTAGAGGGGTGTTTTTAACCTCTGGATCATCAGTGAGAAGACAAACTGGAATTAACATAATCTTTTAGTAAGTGCAACACAAGAGGTTGAATTGATCTCACACATGACGTGACCTTTATCATGAATAAAGCTGTCTTCATGAATGTATATGACCATGCTCACTGGCTGCAGTCCAGCAACAGCCTGGCCATAATGTATGTTGGGGCAGTATTACAACACACGCAGTGAAATACGACCCTATTTTCGCATAACCATCATATGAGAATGTTACAGTATGTGTGGTTTTGTACTGAGAGAAAATATCGATATCAAAAGAGTATTTCTGTAACACACTACTTAAGAAAGTGGGCCTGCAGAACCTCCTCCTCCTCCTCCTCCTCTGTATTTGAAACTTACATAAGCCTACACTGAAAATGTGCACAGATAACATCGACAGAGGATTGTAGGAGTGAACTCGCTCCCTTTTGATAAACTGTGGCAAAAAGGAGCAGCAGTATCGTTTGGGGAGCTACATATTAAACACACATCATCATAAATATAACCCAAAGAAATCTAATTTATTTTGAATATCAATACAACAGTTGGTTAGGTCGTGAAAATTCACTTCTGCAGGTCATAAATGCCTGTATGCATCTTAAGTGCTGGAGGACAGAGCTCACCTCTCCTGCCATTAAATCATTCATGACCCTGCAGTGCTATGGACCACACAGTGCCAGACCTGCCTCAAACAATCTGTGTCTCCAGTCTGACAGTAAGCACACACACACCGTTAGAGTCATACTTTTAAGCCCAGCACTAAAATCAGCCTCCGCCAACAACAATTACAAATATTCATCCAGGCAGGCGCACACATTTAAAAACACCCAGTCAGTCAGTATTTATTTATTTGTGTCTCCTTGCTCCTGTTCCATACACCTGTATACTTTGCTACCCTCAGTGGCAGCATCAATCTGTAAAATATGTCTAAATCTCATTCTCGCTCTAATAGTCTCCTCTGCACAGCACTTCCCGCACTATTGATCAGCCCTGTGTCAATATTCATGAGCTCTGCAGATGTTCTGACAGGGCACATTGGATACCATTTCTTAGTAAAGGGGGTTCCCTAAGACTTTGTCCTCCATCTCCTATCTGCCCTGTCTTGTGCCCTAATGACCAAAATGTTCCTGCAAATGAACCTCCAAATCTCCCTCCTCAAATATTTGCTTAGTTACTCTACTAAAATGTTTTTAAACGGCATCCAGCTCAGGAATTAGGGGACATTTTTACTTTAACAGTGCGTCACTGTCAACTCAAGTTGTCCCACCATCCATCTAAAGTTGCAAACTACAGACAGGTCTCATTACTATCCTTCCTATCTAAAGGTCCTAGCACAAGCAGTTGTGGTCAGTGCAAAGGGATGCCAAGTCATCAGTTCTCATCTTGCTGATACCTCAGCAGCTTTTCACATGGTGAACAACCAAATACGAACTAGGCATCTCTGGTAAAGCACTACTCTAGTCTGGGCCCTACCTCACAGAACAATTATTCAAAGGTGGAGAGTCAAGGCTTCATTTTCTGTCCACTGGTGTACTGCAAGGATCTGTGCTTGGTCCCCTGCTTTTCTCAATATGTAGCACTTCCCTTGGTCTGATTATACATTCACATGTTTTTCTTACCACTGCTATGTTGCAGATTCCAAGCTCTGTTTGTCCTTCCCACCAGCCTCAATGATATCTTAAAATGGATGATGGAATGCCGTCTTCAACTGAATCTCAATAAGACGGACAACTTCTGTCGAGCATATTAGTATCCAGCTCAGTTCTGCCTCGCTCTCACTGACAAATGCTGCTCAAAATCTGGGCATTGTGACTGATAACAAACTAGCTTTCCCTGAACATGTTGTATCCGTCCATTGTTGTGTCAGACAGATCAGGTCCTATTTGATGGAGTAGTCCTTGTACAGGCACTGGCCTTCTCTTGCCAGAACAACTAGCATGCACAGTATGGTCCAAAATTCAACCAGCCAGAGACAGTTCATGTCCTTCTACTTTTCATTAATTTGCACTAGCTTAAGTCACGAATGCTTGTTTACAGAGTAGCCACTAGGATTCAGGTTGATGAGCCTTCTCGCTCACTACCATCTGCAAATGAAGATTAATAGGAAATATAAATAACAGTCCAAACTACTCTCCTGTGGTGGAATGAGTTTGATTCAGTCAACAGAATCCCTTTATCTTTAAAAATGGCTTAATACCTACTTGTTCCTTTAGTACTTACCTACCTAATATGCTCTCTTTCTCCCAATTTTCTCTATCCATCTTTAGCTCTTTCCCCAAAGAGAATAATAATAATGATTTTAATAATTTGATAGGTACTTATGTGATTCCATATAAGCATCTGCAAGCCCGTGGCTCTTGTGGCAAGTGGAGTGTTGAGGCACTTATTCTCGAAGACATTGGACAAAAGAATCTACCAAATTAATAATTGGGAAATATAAATGGAATTAATAAAACACTCATTGCTGAGTCCCAGATAATATACTGTGCTGATGTGGTTATTTATAGAAGCTAACCAAATTATCTATGCAGAGAAGACAGAGCGATGCGTTGGGTTTATGAGACAGGCGCAGAAAGATGGTGATGCCTTATTGACAGTGAGACAGATGTTTCCCACATGACAAATAAATCAGATGTTGCATAATTATCTGTGTACCGAAACTGATCTAGGAAGAACAGATATCCAAGGATAATGTACACTCGATAGCATGACTATAGAGTAATTCACTAAATATACTGTTTCATTGAGTTTCAGAAAATTATATCAATTTTTAACCTCTTCACCCTTCAATCCTATCTCTCTGTCTATCAAGCCCATGACTGAACAAGTGCAGAAACCCTTAATGAATAATTGATGACTCTGCGTAACAGTATTGCAGAACAGCATTGGATTGCTGCACTGGATCAGAGGGAGAGGTGGGTGTGAACACAGCTTGTGTGTGTATATTGCACGCTCGGCTAGTATCTGGGGCAATGTGTGACTCTGTGTGTGTCGGATAATCACGGAGTCTCTGTGTCGGATAAACACCACCCAACCAATGCCTTGTGAAGGCAGTGCAGTGCCAGGTCCTTCACACATCCTGTCCTCTCTCCTCCGACTCTCTTCAGGACATGCACATGTCTTGTGGATGATCTTTAAACCAACTGTCAGCCTACTGACAGCATCATGCTGTGCTGTCAAGCTGCTCACATGCTGACCAAGATACAATGAAGTTCAATGTAAAAAAACTGGATCTGACCCTGCACTGACCAGCAGAGGGAGCTGAGACCGGCTCATCCTTCATCTGTCCTCTGTTATCAATCCATCTTTGTAGAATAAAATACATTAAAACCCTCAAAGACTGTTTTTAAGGCAATCAAGAGCAAATTTCTGGCTCTCTCAGAAGACATTTTTTATTTTGACAGCACATTTTGTTCAACTTCTTTTGTTCTCACACTCATCCATGCAGCAATATCTGGCTATACAGCTTCTTTTTTTTGGCATTTCTCATTAATCTTCGTATTAAGGGGAACAGATGTCTGGATGACTGTGCTGAGCTATACATTGTGTAAAAACAAACATATGCATGCATACTCACAGCCACAGAATATGCTGAATCTTTTTCACACCTAAATTTTGTGCCCACATCACTTCCAGGCTCCATATTTAGGTGATGAGGGCAGTGATACCACATAAATCTGGGTCATACTGTAACAAATGTCAAGTGCTGAAGACACGCTACCAGTTTCAAATGAACCTTAACATTAAACTACTCAAATAAGAAAACAGCCTGACATTTTTAACCTTATAGTGGGTTGAGTTCAGCAAAGTGCAGGATCTACAGCATGATGTATATAACTCAATATATGTTAGGTTAATGCCTAAACTAGCAGTTAGTTTAAAATAAAAACTGTTCAGCAGAGTGCTTTGCTGAACACAAGCCAGATTTTCGCATTGAAGCATACACCTCTGCTCAAATTCGAGATATTCTGAGCACATTACATAACAACAGAGGCTGAAGTTCAAGGATACTACAAGTTTGTAAAAACAGGCGAGTGAAATATAAAAATAAACATAATAAATTCAAACTATGCATACTGTAAACTAAACATATCAACAATAAAATCTAGAATTACTACAGGCTGAAGTAAACATGTGTTTAAACAGCAGCAGGGTGTAAACAGTGAATTAAACTGCTGTAAACTGTGAACACTAAACTGTATTTAGAATTAATATGATGCATCAGATAAAAGATACTTCAAAATATAAATACGGATAAATTTGACCAGGTTTTCAAGATTAAGACAACTTGATTATGGACAACGTGAGCATGATGGATCACCGAAGGGGGTGGGAATAAAAGCAAAGTGAGTAAGTGTTGAAGTGGATTCAGTTTCATCAACTCAGCAGGAAGCAAGAATGCAAAATGTCTAGTATGGAATGACGGCCAGGGATGTGGGGTAAGAAAACTGATGAATGATGGAAAACAGAAGTTGCTTTATGATGACTTTCAGCCTCCTGACAAAGGACAAAGACAGAGATGGAGAAAACATGACAAGGAAAACAACATAGTTGAGCTGAAGCCATTTTCATTAATAGTTGTTGAATTTTTTTTATTTGAGAACAGATCTAACAGCAACTAAAAATTATGTTCATTATCATTTAAACCCTAGATTATTCTTGTTTAATTAATTATTGCTTGGTCTGTAAAATGTAAGAAGGAAAACAAATAGAGAAAACTGTTCATCACAAGTTCCCAGAGACCAAGGTGATGACATTAAATGTCTTATTTTGACTCAAACTCAGAGTTTACTATCACAGAGGGACAAAATAAAACACCAGACATTCACATTTCAGTCACTGGAACCTGCAAAATTTTGCCGTAGATTAATTTTCTGCTGATCGACTGCTGGATGAATTGTTTCAGCTCTAAACTGCTCGCATGAAATGGCTGCAGTTCTTTTTTTAATACACAGTGAAGAGCTTACAGCTGAGACTGTTTGCACACTTAAAACCAAAGTTTGCAAAGATACATTAATAGATTCATGAGCTTTTTTTATTCGCTGACGGGTTCACCCAAATACTGAAGACAAGCTAAGGTCCTCAATCTTTTAAACAGTTGGTGGTGCAGAAACCACAGTGGAGAAATGAAGATGAAATTAATTGTAATGAAGAGGAAAAGGACACAGGCACAATATTGATCCAGGAGATATTTTAGTCACACAGAACCACGAAAACAAATACGGTCATAGAAAGAGGAAGCCACAGAGAAACATATACATACTCTGTATGTGACACAAATGTGTGTGTGTATGTGTGTGTGTGCGAGATAGACAGAGATGTCCACCAGTGTGTAGGCAATTAAAGGTCTGTGCCTAAGGGGGTGCTGAGGCCAAAGTCACAGTACTCTATTCTCTGACAAATATTTTCTCCATTACCAGCAGTCTAACTGTCGTGCACCGCCTCAAGCTCCACTATATATTCTCCTTCACTTAGACTCTGCAGGGAAAAAGAAGGGGGAAACGGGTGAAAAGAGGAGCGACCACGGGGCAGAGGGAAAGGGGTGGAGGAAGTGCCGCTGTACGAGTAGGCTAAAAAAGAAGCAGGAAAAAAAAAAAAAAAGAGATGAGGACATGATGAATGTAGCCAAATGCAGAGTAGTCAGGATCTACCCCCAGCCATCAATAAAAATGAATTATTCACCTAAAAGACATGCCAGATAATCTTTCTAAATCTGTCAGTCTCTCCGTGTCCCTCTGTCCAAACTGGTTTGGAAAAGACAGAAACAAAGAGGACACAGTGTTTAAATGTGGATGGATTTTCAGCTCAGCATGTGTTTGTGCAGAGTGTCTAAGACACTGTACATTTCAAAAGGACAGCGTTTCTGTTTTTCTGTGCGTAATAGTGGTGACAGAGAGAGGGATTGTGTAGCTGAACGCTGAATTTGACTGGAGGACAGGAACAAGAAAATGAGAATATTAATAAATATATTGAGCGATGATGTCAGTGTCATATAGTGATTAGAAAAAAAATCCTCTGTGTAAACACTAGGTGGCGACATCCAACTTTCTCACAGAGCAGCCAAACACCGTGCTGACTAAGGGACACAGTGGATGTGCGTGTGCCAGGTCTACATACATGTGTGCTTACATGTGATCATGTGCAAGCTGTGGTTGACCTTGGAAAGCTGCTGCATACACGCAGATTCTCCTTCATCCTGAGCCGATACTGCTACAGTCTCCAAGGACCTACCCCCTTCCTCTTCGATCCAAACTGATTTATTACGGCAGCTAAAACATTATCTGAACAAATGTCTGTTTACTACATCAAAGGTTTTGTGTTGTGGTGGAAGTAGATTATTCTATATCTTCCTACACAGCACTCCTGTTTCCTTTTCTTTTCCTGTTTACCGAAAACATTAGGCTGCCGCAACAGTAAAAATGACTGATGCTCTACCCACCCCCCCTCGGTTTCTCACTGAATCTCTCTCATTTCTCTATAAATGTGGACCCATAGTGTTTAGTGCAAACTCAGAGGCTGACAGAGACGAGAGGGATGGTGAGGGAGGCGTTAAGAATCGAAAGCATGATCTTGCAGTGTTGCAATGTGCCGAAAGTAACTGCGGCAGAGAGAGGGAAGGAGTTGAAGTCCATATTGAAGCAGGAGGATTGATTGTGGGAGGGATGGAGGAATGTACTCTAGGAGGGAGGGAGGGAAAAGAAAGAAAGACAGGGGGTGGGCACCTGGCTCTGCATCTGCTCGGGAAACATCTCTGGGGTCAGCCAATTAGAGGCTGGGTGACACCACTATCCTCCCAGCTAGCTAGTAAATCCTGCGCCACAAGACAACCCACGTGCCTCTGCTCAATGAACGTGTGAGCACACACACAGGCACACACACACACACATAGAGAAAACATATTGTACACAGAGATAGAGTTATTTGAGTGCTGATGGTCACGTTTTCATGGGAGATGTGATTCATTTTTTAGTATTAACTGAACTGACTGACATACATTATGACCAGAGAGGGGTAATACCTCATACCTGTGACAGCATTTAACCCCTGACAAGACTCTAATCCACCCAATCCTGCCTGACCTTTATGGATCATAGTAATACTTTGTGTAAGGTCCAGATTTGAAGGAATCCACATCCTTATAAGATATACAGCCATGTGGATAGATTTAGTTTCATTTCCATCATATAACATGATCTTTCTCAGCAATCACTAATCACTTTAATGGACTTGCCGTCATGAGATTAGAAGGTCATCGTTGACCTTGGAAATAAAACAGGAAGTGAGAAAATGGAAATTTGAACATCAACGTTTCCATGACGGCTGGGAAACTTCATCTGCTGAGGAATATCATGTGATACTATCAAAAGCTCAAGGCCAGTTATTGAGTGGACCTTGTATTGAGATTAACTTAACTGCTTTTACCAAGGTCAAGGATTAAATCTAAATCTCTCTTGGGTGAACTAGACTATTAAAACTTATATGCTACATGTTTGATATTTAGCTGAATGATGTACATTGCTCTTTGCTAATGACAAAGAGGGAAGAAATAAAAGATTAAAGTCAGACACCAACTTCATGTGCCTCAGTGAATCAAGAGGGGTTTAATTGAGGTGCTACCATACTTGTGGCATCAACAGATCATTACCACATTACCACAGTTTGAAACTTGTGAATAATTAGTGAAAACAAGTGACACTCTTGCAGAAAACTGTGTCTGTACACTGCATTTTGCAGCATGAAGTGGAAGTGTTAGTTACAGACTTGGCAAATGAACAACACAATATTTCAGCCAAGGTAATTAACTAACGTTTGCTCATGCCACCGCAGATCTAGCTCCTTCAACATAGCCATGGATCAATAGGTGAAGGTCCTGATATGTTCTGTGTGTTCACATTTTATTGGCCGTTCCTCCTGGAGAGCGGAGCATCACTGTGCATACTGGGTGGGATGAGAAATGAAGAGTATCGAATCAAAGTGACACCACCTCTCCCGCTCAGGGATTCAGATAAAAAGGTTTACAAATGGCTAAGCTTTTAATAACAGGTTGATGGTGGTATGACACTTTGATGACACTTGACACAAGGATTAGATGACTCATGAAATCTGCACACCGCTAAGAAAGATTTGTCATCAGGGAGCATAGAGTGGTACTTCAAGGAAGGCTTGGTCTCATCATGTTACTCAAAAGATCTGCTATGGTCATAAAAACTAAATATAAATCCCTTCTTTAAAAGCCCTACAAGGCTCCTGTAACATATATACTGTATTTCAGGACGCCACTTCAGGACTGTGCAGGTTTAATTCGGTCAGGAAATTCAGACTTCAATCATGAACTCAATCTTCTCCTCCCCATCACATAAATGAATCAGACGTTCTCTATTGTCCGCACTCAGAGAACTGGAACGGAGAATTACAGCCGGGAAGCTGCACTCCTATAATGACCTGCTGTACTGCTGGGTTTTGAATCGAATTATTTTTCTTCACCCCCCAGTAGACAGAAAAGAAGGAATCATCATATCAATCAGGTAAATAAGACACCCGTCATTCAATACAGAGAAAAAGGGCGCAGAGTCACCCTGGGATCACCCCGACTCTGATATTTCACTCCTTTTTGCTTTCACTCTCCGCTGTTCTATAGCTCTACCCCTGGGCTATATTCCTTCAATCTGAGCTCTCGTCTGCACACCAAACACTTGCACACAATCACTAACACATAAGGCTCTTCCCACACACATACAGATGTAGTCCTACACTGGTAAGCTTGCCTTAAATACAAAGATACAAACAAAACTTTTTAAATACATGTTCCAGCACTAAAGTGCAAAATCCTATGTATCTTGCCATCTAACACAACAAGATTAAGAGTCAAGCTGCCATGCTAACTCACTTAGAAACAACAGTTAACCAGATATAATCTTTAACATGTTCACCATCTTAGTTTAGCGCATATGCATGTTAACATTTGCTAATTAGCACAAAATGTAAAGTAGAGCTGAGGTTGACAGGTACAGTTTTGCAGGTATTTTGTCATAAACTAAAGACAAATATCAATTTTGACCAGACAGTGGCACTAGATGAGAAGTCTGTATCCTGAGAGGAACGCTGTTACCATCTGTAACAAATGTCATGGCAAACCATCCAATGGTTGTTGTGATATTTTACTAAAAAACACAACCTTAATGGTGGCAATAGAGGAAAGATCAGTAATAAACACCCTCTGAGGAGCATGCATGTATGTAAAAGAAAAATTTAATTCATGTTTTATTTTTCAGTCTGGTCTCATTTAGTGCCCTTACGCATGAACAAAAAAGAAAAGACAGTGATGACATCAGACCAGTGAAAGGTGAATAGGGATAGAAAAATGCCTCAAAATGCACCAACCACCTACTGTACAAGTCATATGTCCAACAATATAAAATAAAATCTCTTTACTGAAAAAAGCAGATCAATACAGTAAGTGGTATGTTGCACATTGCAGAGGCCTCCAGTTATCTTACATATCAGTCCAAAAGATACTGCAGATATCAAGGCAGGACTGAGAGTACCTGGACCAATGATCAAACCGCACTAAGCTCCCTATCCCACCTCCTGTCCTTTCCTCTCTCAACAGCCAGAAGGAGCTTAAAGGGAACGAGCTCAGGTTGGGTAACGGACACCAAAAGCCTTCCTATTTTTTTTTCCCCACAACAAGCCGTCCAGCATTGACCTATCAAATTCCTCTAAGAAGATATCACCTCATTGTTTCTCCTTCTCTTCCTCCCTCTCTCTCTCTCTTCCCTTTTTATTTGGGCATGATGAGGATCCATTTCAATAACCATGATCTCTCAATTCTTGTTTCAGGGAGTTACGTAACAGCTGCACTATTAGAATAACAATTGGGAGGAGAGATTAGCGCTATCGGCCAAGGAGAGCGATAGAGAGAGAAAGATGAAGGGAGGGAGGAAGGCACTGGGCGGGAAATCTAAGGAAGCCCCTCACAATATGACACATCATTTCACGTGCCTTCTCACAAATAGATTTAACTGTGCAGTAGGAGGTCGAACACAGACCAATGCTGCCACTGTTGATATTTTTTGGAGGTTCATACAAACCTGTGTTGGAGACTAATGCTTTGCTGAAAGCACTGCAGTCCTACGTGTCAGTTCAGCTTCATTTTCAATCATCAGCCCGGGAAACACACCAACAAATGCTCTGTGTCTTGCAGGCTTTCTGTTATTACAGAGACAACAACATAAAATAAGCAGGTGCTGATGCTTGTAGCTTTAGTCTTCAAATCAAAGAATGAATCACTGCAGTGAGGATGAAACTGAAAACATGGTCACTTCATCACTGATCAACAATTTAAAAATATCCTCCAGCTTTGGACTTTTGGGGAAGCCAAACCGCTGCAGGGAGGGAGTGTCTGCTGGATGCTTGATGTTATTTTGTTCTTGTTTAATTAATTTTTTAAGAAAAAAAGACTGGAGATTACCTTTTGAGCAGGGGAGACATCTCATCTCCCTAATCAAATAAACGCTATAACTGGGTGTGGTGTGGCATCTGCTTTGAAAAGACTCTGCTAGCTCATAAATAAAGACCCGCGATCGCCCTGGTAAAGGGAGGAGGCGGGAGGAGAGAGGTGGGGGTTGGTTAATCGGACTCACGTGCACCTTCCATTCCCCCTTTAATTAAAGGAGAGTAGGCTGCAGCTCCCGGCCAACCTGCCCCAGCAGCACTTACTGTTGAGCTGGGAGCTAGACTCACTGAGACTCAATCCCAGGCTCCATCAACATGAGTGAGTGCTTCGGCCAGGCCTGCTGACTCATCTGTCGAAGGGGTTCCTCCAGGCTACTGATTCCCCTCATTCAAAATATCTACATATGTTGGACACAAGACGCTTACAAGATACTGAAAAATAATTTCAGTGGGTGTGTGTGTGTGTGTGTGTGTGTGTGTGTGTGTGTGTGTGTGTGTGTGTGTGTGTGTGTGTGTGTGCGCGTCCTGGACAGCTCCAGTTTCAATATCACATTTGTCTAAATTGCTGATGAATGTGAAAACAACTCTCTATATGGACTACATCAGTCTGCACAATGAAGCTTAAACACCCAAAACACTTTGGCCTTTTCAAGCTTTATTTTTGATAGAGACAGCTGAAGAGTGACAGGAATGTGTGAAAGCCAGCCTGGGCTGCCATGGCAAGGACTGAGCCTTCGCAAATGGGGTGGTTGCTCTACCAACTGAGCCAAACGACACCCCCAAAAAACATTTTTGAGTAGAGCTGAGCCAAACGACACCCCCAAAAAACATTTTTGAGTAGAGGGTAACTTTAACAAGTGGATTCAGTCAAGATAGTTAAAAAATAGCTTCATTTATTGATTTTTCTTCAAAAGTGAGCTGATGCATACACCAGGATACACTTAGCAGTTTACCACAGAGACTGGGAACAGCTAGTCTGTCTCTTTCCAAAGGTAACAACCCAACCACTAATTAACACATAATATAGTTTTTTTTTAATTGGTACAAAACAGTGTAAAAATGCATCAAGAAAGTTTTAGTTAGACAGAAAATACTGAACCTTTGTCACTCAACTGCAAGAACGTGCTGTTTTTCTCTGTTTTATGTCACTTTAAATCGAATATGTTCAGCCCTAGTTGGGTGGTCCAAACAATATTACCCAAAATAGTTGAAGTAAGAGGTCACTGGTAAGCCTGAAACAGACTAGGTGAAGCCAAGCTCCAGAAATGGTTAATTAAAAATTCACCACTTTGATTAAAGCAGCCACTTAGAGGACAGGTAAGTATGGAGGCAGGGCTGATCAGCAGACAGGTGATAGAGTTGGCTCTGATGGGCTTAGTCACTGCTGCAGCACCGCTAATCCACTGCACCAAACCTGAACACACACACACACACACAGTCATACGGACACATAAACACGACATCAACACCTAGACGGCACTACAGTACCAATCTGTCTCAGACATCGACACATTAACCTCAGTGGAGGCTCTGCTTCCTGTTCAGGCAGAGGGGGGAGACGGGGGAGAGATTTTGGAGGGCAGACGGAGACGAGGCTGGAATGCTGATCCACTGCAGCCACATCAGCTTCATATGAAGATGGACGGATACTTTTTTCACCATTGCAACGTTCGATGGCAGCCGTGTAAGCTGCATAGTCCTGCACCATGGCGGCTGTTGTTTAGGAACCTGAGAGATGCAGCTGATTTTTACCTTTAAGATGCCTGATGGGCTGCGATATACATCGGCAGCCAACACCTCTGAGTGCTAGACAATATACAGCTACAAAGGAGCCATAGTGCATCCTGACCAGACTTATTATATTGATGGATCTGAGTACCAGCACCACTAATGGGTCAATCCTCAGCTGCCACAACTCTCTTTCTCTGCACTTCACTGCCTTACAAGTTACAGACAAGCTTGACTGAACACAAATGATGACCTATCTACATCAAACAGACATTACAGTGGATCTTGAGATCACATCAGTACAGTAATATACTGTAGAGCTACAACGATTAGTCAATTGAAAATTAATTAGCAAATGTTTTGATTAATTGTTTGTAATTTTTCAAGCAAAACTGCCAAATATATGATCATTACAGCTTCTTAAATGTAAGAAATTGCTACTTATTTGTCTTACACATTACACTGCATTGATTTCTTTGGGTTTTGGACTGTGAGTTGAACAAAAAAAACATCTGATGACATCAACTTGGGTTCCAGGAAATTGGGATGTTCCCATTAGCATTTACATCGACTAAGAGGAGAGTAATGACTTTATTTTTAACTCCTGTTTTGGAAGAAGCAGCTTTTGTCCCAGCATGCCACAGTGTTACATTTGCTGCCAGAAAAAAAGCTGCAGATTTACATCATAGACATTATAAAGAGTGGATACTGTATCCATTACATTACCCACAGATTTATGAAGGTAATGTTGTAAAGCTCAAAATCTGTAGCTTCGACCGTTACCATCTTGAAAGTCATGCACCAGCTAATCTAACAAATAGGCAAAGCCGTGGAGCGTGTTTGGACCTGAGGCGAGCTGAATGAAGCCTGGTTGCTTAAACAAGCCATCTGTAACAACACCTACCTATCAATCAATGTAGCCACACTCTTAATCATGCATAACTATGAGCATTTATATAATTTAACTGAGTGAGTTATATAGAAATTCAGCCTCAGTATAGATGTCATGAATGACCAAAACTGTTTTTTTACCAGGCTGTAAACATATTTCTGCTGGGAAGTTTGACATTTTAACTCGTTCTGTAGCCACCCTCAAGGTTTTGGCACTTCCGCATTGTCTTTAAAGGTTTCTGCTCAATTTACGTTCAGAAGTAGACTTGAATTGCAATTTGTGTTGCTACCTTTGGAGATACAAACAATTTGACACATAATCATGACCTGATCACACCAATAAAAATTCAAACATGTGCATGTAAAGAGATTTCACATATGCATTTAACAACATACTCACTGAAACACAAAACTCATTCATGCTCAAAACAAATGAGCAAAGGCGGCAAATGACACCAAAGAGAAATCCATATTATTGCTCAGAAAAATACTGCCCTGGACACATATCCTGAATGGGGATTATTGGATTTGTTAAACACCCTGGGGGCTCACCAAATACTGATCACATACTAAAACAATTGATAACGAGATGCAGTAGATCTCTAAATGGTCCTAAAGGTCCATTGAATGAAATAATTGTACAGCTTTACTACAAGTTGACAAGACAAACTGATTTCTTCTTGTCTGTGTACACTTGAATTTAAAGCAGTGAAGGTGTTAATATATCTCCAATCTTCAGACAGCATGTTTAGAAATAGACAGCACCTGTGCATTTCACATGACCTTGGAATAAACCTAAATCTTTTCCAGCCTTAAAATGAAAATTGCACCGAATACATTTTTTTACTTTTTCAATCTGTCATGCTGATATGAGACAAACAATACAGGGTCATTCTCACCAGGTAAACCACTTCACATTAAAGCAGCTTTAGACACAAACACACATACAGAATGAGGTGAAAATAGGTGCTGACTCGGACAATAGGGCTTTGTTCACATCCTGACAATTCTCATTTTTCAAGAGGAGCAAACTCATCAATAAAAGTAATTTGAGGACAACATTATCCACTGCTCAGCAACTGACCTGTGCCGTATAATACCACTACATCATGAAGCCAATTAAAATGGCACTTTCACCCTTTGATGACGAATTGTTAGCTTCATGACTCTGGACATTCATCAACGGACACGGATTTGTGCCCCTGCATGGGTGGAAATAATCACGTACAACCACCAACATACATTAGCCACAAACAGTAGATCAAAGAGATTACAACAAGGATAAATAAAAAGCTAATCAAATAATAGAAATGCTAAAAAGAGATGCTAAATTAAAATCACTAGAAAATACACATGGCCTTTGACTCTAAAAGCCCCTAGAGGCCTTAACTGGACCAAAGCAGACTGAACTAGGTGACCAGCTGACTAAATGACATCCTTTGAGAGCCCTGTGCTGCTGCTGTTCTAAAACACCAACAATAAATCAACCACTATAAATTAAAGCAATTCAGACAAGTACAGATCAATAAAAGTAGCTGTGAGCAACTATTCGTGTAATAACTCAAAACACATCATTTGTCCAGGATAAATGAGTGAAAGGCCTCCAGTGAAGGAGGAAACTCAAGCTTACATAACGCAAGCCTGTTTAGCTTCTGACGAAAAAAACTGGTGAGTGTTAATGTGTGTCAGCAAAATGTATTAGGCGGTTAAATAAAATGTGGTTCTGTCACAGAGAAAGTGTTGACCTTGCCTGCACCACGAGGATAGGGACACTCCCGAGGTGCAGGTCGATACACAAGACAGCTGATGGAACAACTGCCGAAAAACTGGTGTCGAGTGGCAAACAAAGAAAACAGGCAAGTGCAACGGTGGTTTTGTTAACCACTATGCAATATAAGGAAACACAATCAGTCAACTTATGAATTACTGTAGAACCTGACTACGTAGCTGCAGGCATCAGAGAAGGAAACAAAGAGGGCACTGGAGAGAAAGAGAGATAAAGAGAGAGAATTCCCCCGGTATTAACATCTGCTCCAGAAACCAGGAATGGCTGTAAGCCGGTGTTAAAAAAAGGAAGCAGAGAGGTTGGGAGGGGGAGCTGGAGGGGAGTCAGGAAGCTTATTTGAAAGACTTAAGCTGCATGGTTACGTAAGTGATATGGAATCCTCTGAAACCACACACTTTCAGTCAAAGTTGGGCTGCATTAGTACCCTCACCAGAAATCGCATACTGTTAGAGATGCGGGCTTTCCCCTCTTGTATCTCATCTTGCAGGACATGCACATACTACACATGCACATTACACACACACACACACACACACACATGCATCTCTGTACGGGTTTTCACACTCCTTTTCATTTTAGAAAAAGCAAAAGCGTTGATCAGATCTGTCTCTTTGAGAGGTTAGAGGTGATGAATATGGAGAAACCATAACTCAGGAGTCATCGGCTCATGGCAGTCTTTGCAGACAGTGGTGTGGTGGAATGTGTGTCTGCGATGATGAAAGGGTTGGGTCGGACTTTCCAACAAGAAAAAAGACGAGCAAACCCTCGCTGAGAGACATCTGCCCCAGGTGTATCTGAGTCATCCCACCTTTCCCTCTCTCTTTCTTGCTCTCCATCTTTTGCTCAAATACACCTTGCAACCCCTTGTCATCCTACATTGCACAAGCACAACAAAAAGAAAAATCTGATCCCTCTACCAGTCTATCAGCCCTGCCTCTGATCTCTGGGAAAGTGGATGCTGTACTGTGTTTCCGTCCATAACACTGTCTCTACTGCATCAGCATCAGATTGGTTTACAGCCAGCCTGGCACAGTGCAGGCTCACAGGGTGGCTGGATTCACACTCATTTGCTGAGGACCCATTGGCCACCAATACACACAACAGCACAATCTGCGGATGACTCATTTTCATTAATGAATTTGAGCGAAATCCAACGAGAGGCCAGAGGAATAAAGTAGACTCGGCACCTTGATGATACATCCCTGCAGTCAGTGACTGGCAGAGCAGAGATTTATTGTTTACAACAAGCCCTGCAAGCTCTGCCTGGGACTTCTCAGTCAGACAGAAGCCTGCAGGTTTTGCTCTGCGGTCATTACAATGCCACAGAGAGGAAAAAGCTGAGAGAAGAACAGAACAGACTGTTGCGGAAACTGGCAAGCTCGTTGTCCTCGTGGATGACTAGTGCTGTAGTGAAATTTTGCTCACTGACACCATACCGCAGTGTGCAAACAAAGAAAGATAGAAGACCAAGAGAGGGGACGAGACAGAGATGTGAAGAGGGACGGGGACACAGTGAGAGGTAGAGTACTACACTGCCTTATCAGACGGCTTAGACGGGACAGTCAATAAAGCAGGTTTAAAGCAGTCGAGAGGAGTAGGAGAGCATGCAGTGTGTTGTACCGTTTCCCCCGTGTCTGTATGCACAGGACATACCAGGGAGGGACGTGCCAGGGAGACTGTGTGTACACACAGTAGAAACACACTCATGACTGAGTTTCCATGTGTGCCCCGGCACCCCTGACCAGCTTAGCATGACAGAGAAAGAAAGGGGGGGGGGGGGGCGTTCTCAACCTTCCTGCCCCCCTCTCCAGCCACCCCTCCCTCCCCCCCATCACTCCACCCCTAGACTACCCCACCTGTGAATAGTCCCAGTACCTTGCGTTTTTTATCCCGCGAGCGACTCCTCTTTTTGGCCCTCTGATCCTCCTTCTCTTTGCGCTCCGCCTCTAACTGGGCTTCTAAATCCTTGTTCTTGCGGAGATGTTTGGCGGCTTGTGCCATGGCGTTGGTTGCGGGGGTCTGGGCAGTGTTGACGTGTCCAGATCCAACGGCGGTGGTCTACGAGGTGAGGGTGCTGGGACTTCTACCTGGTGCCGGCCAACACTAGCGCTGCCGCTGCTGCTGTGTGTTCCTCTATGGCCCTGCAGAGTCTGCGAGCGTGCTCACCCTCTGCCTCCTCCTCCTCCTCCTCCTCTTCAGCAGTGCAGTCACACACACACCGGCAGTCCTCAGCCGTCTGCTGTGGGATGCTACTGCAGCGCAGCTCTCTCCCCCTCTCTCTCTCCCCCTCTCTCTCTCTCTCGTCAATGCTCACACAGCCTCCCTCTCTCCATCGCTCACATTCGCTTGTTCAGTTTCCTTGCCTCTCTCTCTTTCTCTGTGCAGAGGAAAAAAAGGGTAAATGACCGTTAACAAACACCTTTTCTTTCTTTCTTTTCACTTATTTTCTTTTTCTACATCTCTTTCACATTTTGTGAAACTGCTTCGCCCCCCCCCCCAGCTCCCCTCAACAAAGATTAAAGAAGGATGAACTGCCAGTCAGCTGAGGAATAGCCTGAGCAGCTTTAAATCAAAGTCAGCTCACCCTCCTCACATTGCATTGATTTTGCTTCCTTTTCCTGTATTTAATTTCTCAGTATCTCATAGTCTTGCTGTGTGTCCATCTGTGGAGGATCGCTAGGCTGCACAGGGAACCCGTCATCACCACAGCCAATCACGCAGTCACTCGCACACACCAGGATACCAGAGGAAATAAAAAAAATCTAAAACATGCATGAGGGGAAAAAAAAAACACTGCCTCTTACTCTCCCTCTCTCTCTCTCTCTCTCTCTCTGCTCCCTTCTTCCTCTCCACTGTTTAGGCGCTGCAGCAGACAGGATTGGTACCCGTGCGAGGATGTTGGTGCAGTGTGCTTGAGTATATTAGAGTGAGGCTGTGAGCAATAAACGGCTATTTCCATATCACTCACTGAGCCTCTTTTGTAAAGTGTGATACAGTAACATCATTAAAAGCTTTGCTTCATTGACTTCTTTCTCTGCTTTCCTGCCTTCATTTTCTCCCACGTTATAGTTTTCACATGCAATCAAAGATGAATGGCTGGCGACATAAATATATGTATTATAGTATAAACATCTTCTGTGTCCAGCGCTCATGTACAATGCATGTGTGGATATGTGCGCAGTGAGGAAGAGGTGCATAGGAAGAAGAGAGGTGCTGCTGGAGTCGGCACCTGTTTACTGGCATTGCTTTGCTTTGCTCTCCCTCTCTCCTCCTCCTCCTCCTCCTCCTCTCCCTCTCCCCTCCTCCTCCTCCTCCTCCTCCTCCTCCCTGCAATGCTGCTGACGCAGGCAAAAAATATCCTTTAACATCTCTCTTTGCCCAGCTCACTATACATCACACGTACAGTTCACATTGATACTGTAGACGCACAAACACACACGCAGTCCACACGCATGTAAACATGCGCGCTTCAGTGCTCTCACGCACACACACACACACACACACACACACACAAACAAAGAGGGACAGCTAGGGAAGAGCTGTTATTCTGCAGCCACATCTTAATTCCTGGCTTATTTTTTCTCCCTTCATTAGTTATCTGAGAGGATCTTACCGGAAAAAGTACACTCCATACCTTCTTATTATTGTTATAATTGTCTCTATTCTTATAGTAATTATCAGGATTAAGATGCATAATATTGAGCCCAATTTAAAGGAAAAGTGCTCTTCAGATGTTGAAAATAAAGTGACTTCTATCGGCATCTGTTTGTAATAAAGATGGTGACAATCTTGTTGAGCTTTTCCACGTACATCTCAATCATTATCTGCTGCTGCTTCCTGTCCACGTCCCTGTACTTAAAGTCTTTCTCCCTCTCCATTTTTCCTCTGCTCTCCTGCCAAGGCTTCCCCAGATCTGATAGCAGCTCTCTCTCTATACTGCAGCATACTAATGAATAAGACTGGTGATATTGCCTTCTTCTTGTCTGCAATGCTACTACACATATCACTCGCTCATGTGGCCTAGCTATGACACAAACAAACACAAATACTGACAGGCTGACAGCTCCGTGGCAAGAGATCCATCATAATATTGAATTTCTGGGGAATGTGCCTGAATGAATCACCATCGGGACTGACTGCACTGGTAATAAGGAGGGTTTTGCTTAGCCAACTAGATAGGTCTTGTTAAGATACAGCCCTGCTGAACTAATGGAGGGGCAGTCCTATACAGTGGATTTTAACACAGCCAGTGGGACCACTAATAGCAGCTGGATAATCTGAGTCTGGAGAGGGCGTTCCACATCCAGCACATACTGATAAACTCACTGTGTCTCTGAAGGTTTAAGCAACGCAAACTCTGAGAGATCACCTTCAAACCTAACATGATGCTCCTTGAATGTACCAACAAGGGCACCTTCTCAAAGTACTTACAGTACCGGTTGCAGCTTTACCATGTATCGATGACGTAACTTGGATTCATTGTGATGCAAGTAACTGCTTCATCCTGAAATTTAATGGGCACTAATGGCTTGTAAATCAATCTAAAACCTTATGGTTTGCCATGGAACGAGGACGGCAGTAATAAAGTATCCTTAGATGATACATTTTAACATCTTGGAATTTTAAATAGATGTTTGAAAGCTGACATTAGCTACAACAAGCAATGCCATCTAACCAGAAGATCAATCAGTCAACAGCTAGTGTTTAACTTGTTACAAACATATATGTCATCATGCGACATGAATACTGATCTGCATTACATCTGGAAATGTTTCGCCATACATGCAACTATTTGCTGGAACCCTGTACAACTCACATATATATTAGTAATTTGTGCAATATAACATTGCTACCATTTAAGATCTGTATGTGGACAGTGCTGAGAAGTCTCCAGAGCTTTTGATGATATCACACTGGATGGAGTTTTCCAAGTTGTCATGTAGTTTTAAATGTTAAAATTTCTATTTTTTCTGAGCACTTTAAAAGACTTTTCATTTATGTTCAGGTCAAGAATGAACCTTCTTCAAATGTTTAGCAAACCCGATCAGCAACTGTCTGTACATAGATCTCAAATGGTTGTATCACATTTTATAAACAGCATGGTTGAGATTCTTTTCTTAACATGCAACATTTACGTACAACGCTTTTGTTAGAAAGTATGCAAAACCACTGAAATGAACCTTAAACTACATAAAAGTCGTTTGTTTGTGATTCAGCCCGCACCCAGCGAGTATAGATCGTGCCTGGGCTGGTCCTGCCTGAGACACAAAGGGACAGGTTGTGTGGACCTGGGGGGAGAAAGACACACACAGCTACTGCCTGAGCACTCTTCAGTGTGACGGCCAGCACCCGCCAGCACATTAACTGCTCCAGTGCTCCTCTAAGAACAGTGGACGGGATACGACAGAACCACACACGAGAAGCAACCTATTCAATACATGGAAACAAATTGTATGTAACCTTGCTATCAAAACCAGACCTCCAGTCATGCAACTTTTCAAGTGTATACAGCAAAGTACTTAAATCAACCCTGATACAGTTCAAATGAACACAGAACAAGTTTATATACTGTATGTAGGTCCAGACAAGTGAGGTTTAAATTGAAAAAAGATTTTAGTACTCATTTGTTATTTCAGAACACCAGGTGTTAACTTGGTGTAACATGCACTGATTACGAAGTTAAATTACTTAACATTTCTGATTTTCTTCCTGCAAACGTGTCAAAGCTGACTAAGAAATCTGGAGACCAAAATAACTTTGATCTAAGGACTGCAAAAGGTCAATTTGTCAAGTCTTGCACAATTTCGTCTCTCCTAGAAATTAAATGGACATTAGGCATATTTACAAAGGATTATAAAATTAAACTAAGTCACAATGAGCAGCAATGTACGCACAGTTTAGACCAGTAGGAACAAAGGCACAATGTATATGCCACCATCTGAACCAAGCGTTTAAATTTGCAGTGTTAGCTTTGACGTGATGATGACGATGTTTTTTAGAAAAGGACAATCAGATGATTATTGACAACAAAGCAGACAAATGACTCTACTAAATGTATCTTAGTTATTTTAGAGAACATTGGCATTTAACCCTCAGTGGAACTACAGATGACCTTTTCTATACTCTGTCTTATTCAGTGTCATCCAGTTAGTTGCGAAAATGCCGTTATGCATGTTGACATTTATCAACCTTGCCATCATTTCACCACCATCCACAGCTCTCATTCATTCAACTGTTATGTAATTTTAAAAAAAATGCCCTCATTTTCTATGATGTTGAGAGTACAACAAAACAAATACACACAAAAACGATAGTCGTTTGTAATCATGCTTTTAAATTGATATATGGGTATAAGCGGGCACGTTTAAGTATAGTTTAACTGGTGTTGTAAAATGTTTAAAGCAGTTTTCCCAAATGTAGTGTTTACATGCGGGACTTTGAACATCCACCAATTACTTGAACAAGTCAAATAATATAATGACTATAAAGAGGAAAGAAGTGTGTCTAAAGACAACATCACCATAATCCAGACCTGACAAGACGATGACCTCAATTATCTGCTTCCTACTGAATAAAAGGAAATTAGCGGTTTCTGTATAAAAGCCCAGGTTTGCCCTTTGAATAGTTTGTAAATTCAGAGTGGTAATATACTACTAAGACTATTGTCGACAATATTTCTGGCTCTAGAGAATAGCATATATTTTTTGGAGGATTTCAGTAACTGAATATGCAGTATCAGCAAAGCAATACAGAACTATCGTACACATAAAGATGGGGATTACAGTTTGTTATAAGGCACATATTAGTGTTAATATAAATTATGAACAAGACAGGACCAAACATTAAACCTTGAAGAACTCCCTATCCCTACCACACAGTTGTATTGGTCCACATTTAGTTTGTTTTAAAAGTTTGCGAGTGATTGTAAGGGATTATGTGTTAAACTGGCTGTTCGATGTTTTTGCAAAAAAATGATGTCACAGTGAAGTTGACCTTTGCGATGTAAAATGTTATCACTTCATCTTTTTATCTTGTTAGGTATCTGTGAAAACTGTTATAATTAGCATAGGGATTAGCATGAGTAATGGCCATAAAGTGGAGAGTCAGCACCTCCAAGTCTGAGGTGGAATAACAGTGGACAGCTCCCTCTGTGAGCTGCTGCCCCAAGCGAAGGAGTTCAAATGGAGCGTGAGATGGACCGGCAGATTGGTGTGGCAGTATTGATCTGCAATATTGCAGACGTAGTACCGGACTGTTGTGGGGAAGAGGGAGTTGAGCCGGAAGACAAAGCTCTCGGTTTTCCAGTCCAAGAAGGAAGAAATGGATGGATGGCCAAAAACGTGGTTTGTAAGGTCACAGCGACCTTGACCTTTTATGACTAAACCTTTATCAGTTAATTCTTGAGTTCAAGTGGACCTTTGTGCCATGTTTTTAAATTAAATTAAAAGTTTTTGCGTGCACAAGTATGGTACAGACGGAGGTACACTAATTTTACTACACAACAGAGGATTCCTTTCAATGTGTAACGATGCATATCTTTAAACATCTCTGCACCAAATTGCATAATAGGCATAAAAATCTAGCCCTCGTTATCCCCAGGCTATTCCACAGTGTTGAGACCTGAGTATGCTCCCAAACAGATGCTGACATGGTCAGTTGCAGACAGCTGCACACACCATGGACGCGTAGTAGTTCTATTTATACTAATTATTTGAGTCCGCTTGGAGGGCACGTTCCACACATGCTCAGATGTATACCTTAGCTTGCTGTAGTACAACAAATGGGAGGTATCCTAGCAAACTCCAGCAAACCTTTGCATACATGAAGCCATATCCCACCACAAATTAACAGCATACTGGAGTTCTTTCTCGATCAGCAGTGCTGGTTATTAGCTTATCCACTGCTAATTAAATCCCTCCTCAAGTGGCCCAGTCCTGCCACAAGTCAACACCTGACCAGAGCTCCATTCCTGCTGCAGTGTGCCCAATAGCAAAGACATAAAAATAAAGCTGGACAGTTTTAATGGACAGGAGAGGCAGCAACACCAGGGAGGCCATGTCATTATCCCAGTGTGGCAGACAAAGTAAAAAAAAAAACCTGTGGCAATGAGCATCCATGAACTTTAAAGTTATATGTGTATTACATATATCATTGCTGGTTTCCGTTTCATTATCTGGGAGCTTTTTAATTGCTGAGCAGACCTCAGTGATTTGCCTCTTCAATGACCTTAGATGAGGAAGATGTACCCCATCTTTCAAGCATCTTTGTGGATGTTTCAGCAGCAAACATCAGCAGCAAGTCTCAATTTTCCTTCACATAGAAATACACAAACACAAAGTGCGATCAGAACTTTTACATCCAAAAATCGTAGAATGTCACACTGAGGACAGGAGTGGTTTTCTGTGGGTTATGCATCAGGTCCTGGTGATGTTGGATGTCTTCTTCATTTTGCAAAACACACAGGTTTGGGTGACCAAAGACTGATGTAGGGTTCCCACAGGCTACAGGAAGCATCCCGAAAAAGAATCCAAAAGCCTCCATAAAAAGCCCAAGAGATTTCTCTCACTGGTTCGCCCACTGTACCTATTGTTAATTATGCATAATTCCTATGCTACAGTGAATTTTTACATTTGTTTGTGTACGATTAAACAAACAAGACATAATCCTTTAATTAGTCTGACCATTATTTGCTTAACCTCCGCTAAACTACATCAAAATCCCTCATCAATAAAGCAAGTCATGCCACAACAAATCCACTAACTAATGTTACTCAACATTATATTAGCTTAACCACCAACCATAGATTTTCAGTTGTACTAGTACTTCTTCTTGCATGACAATGCTCTTGATTTACCCAATTTATTTTGGAAGTTTATCAATTTGAGTGTGTTTTTATTGCAGTACAAGTTTGTATGCATTCTTCTTAACCTTAACCCTTTAGTAACCTTGATTGAAGATTGATCGACCATCCGTCAAACCTTTTCAGTCTTCCCCGTCCAAGTAAAATCACTGACCCAACACAGCGGCCAGACATTGCTTATCCTGACATCTATACATATTTGATCGAGTCACCAGGTAGCATTAGGCCAAGCGTCTATAAATAACCAACGAGTTAATAGCCAACTGTTCTATCAAGGTGAGGCAGTAACGTTTACTGATAATGCTATGACCGTACTCTAGCAGCAGCCCGCTCCAGCTAGCTATCCATCAGTAGTAACTGTCACCAGAATCGTTTAGTTATTTAACACAGTGACAGTTTAATATCCCTGTACCTTATGTGCTCACAGTAATTTTGTGATGTAAACTCGCAATTCAGCCCTAGCACGTAAGGACAGACTGTGGGATGTGTCTTGACAAGTGAGAAGTCCACAGTCCTTGGACTGGACTTTCCAGCCAGTCATTCTTGAAAGTAAATGTCAGTTTTACACTCATTTACACCCACAGCACAGGTGAAACTCTTGGGATAATATTCTCATTTCCTGCTCTAATTTAGTCATCCTCCTCATTAGGGACAGATCACATGGGTGCACAGGTCTGGAGAATATTTCTCAAACAAACACTTCATTAAGTCAGAGTTAGTCATAATGACAGAAAGGCTAATAATGCATCTTATTGCATTGCATCAGTCATAGTTGCACAACAGCAGCAACAGTAGCTCATGAACAGATATCCAACTGTGGTGCTGTTTTTTTACTATGCTGCTCATGTTGAAACCCCGTCAATATTTCGGAGAGTCTCTTGTGTGTTTGCTGGCCGAGGTCCACAGCCTACAGTGAGATACAGTATTCTGCAGGCCTGTGCCATCCTCTGCACCATCAACCATGGCTCATTGCAGAGTTATTTTAGCAGCAGTGTTAGTCACTATCAGACAAAACGAGATGATGGGATGAACAAAAAAAACCTTGCTGTATTTGTGCTACTACAGTATGGATAAACACTGTGGACCATTTTGTGATTTTAAGTGTATCAAAGAATCGTAATACTGCCCTTTTAACCACGTGAAAGAGATTATGGTTGGTTGTCACAGAAGATCAATAGGAAAGGCAAGAACCATTAAGTAGAGAAGAACAGAGGCCAGACAGCACCCTCTATTGATTAGAATGAGGTACTGCAGCAAAGAGGGACGGGACAGTTTGCTGCATGGGTTTATAGTCAAACATGCAGGGTCTTACTAATTACCTGTTGTTGAAATGTGCTCATTTAGAAGCCCTTAATCAAACAATGTAATAGCACAATTTACAAGTTACAACAACAAGCATAAGTGAAACAGATCAAAAATGACAGGACTAAGAGGGTAAAGACAACAAGTGTGGTGGGATCAGGACTAATCCATAATAGTGATTACACCACGGATTACAGTGCCCCCCGTAGGCACCTCTTGCAGTGCTGCGAGTGAATGTACACGCACAGCAGAGCACAAGACTGCACTGCAGCACACAGCCAACTCAGAGCAGTACCACAGGACTGCACAGCTCAGTGCAGCTCTGATGCACACTCCATTCATATATAATCATGTCCGAATAGCCAGGACGAAACTATTTCTGTTTGAACGTCAACACTAACGTTTGTATTTAATTGGAGGAATCAACAATCAATGGACAGTTTTCATAAGAAAGTAAGCATGCACATTATTTAAGAAGCAAAAATGACAAACATTTCCTACTTGCAGCCTCCCAAATGTATAGATTTGTTGCTTTTTGTTGTTTTATATTATAATAGATTGAACACTTATGGATTTTGTACTGTTGGTGAATTAGTTGGAAATTGGGATGGGCATTTTTTACTATTTCCTGACATTTTATTGACTAAACAAATAACAAACTGAAAGATGAATGGGTAATAAAGTTTACTAAACTAATATCTGTTGCAGTTTTAATACTTAGTCATGCTTTATTTTCAGATATTCTTGTTATTTTGTACTCCCCCAGTAAGTGTTATGCCTGGTGGACATTTTTGCTGTCATCTTTCCCCTCCTGACACTTGGCTAGTGAAGCATGAAGGGAGGATAGAGCAGGTTAGCTCAGAGACCTGAAATGCTCCTTTAGAAAGCTCTCTCTCTTTCTTCCTCTCTCTAAGTGTCTCTCTCTCCCTTCTCTGCTGGCACTGCACCAGCAGAGCGAGCACTGATTGGGAAAGCCATATGGCAGGTAACAAACCAAGGGCAGACTCCATGTCCACACTGTGCCGCGGCTCAGGCATCCTGCCACACCATCTAAAGGGCTCATCTGATTTGGCTCTGCATTCTAGGGAAATATATAGACAGAGATCTGTATAAATATGCCATGAGTATTACTGACGCTGCACCATCACCCGCTCGGTGGTGGTGTGAACAGCAGTTCAGAATAGTCTCAAAGCTGCAGAGTCAGCAATGAATATCACCGTCACATGGCCTCAGGCAGATTGACAATCACTGCTGTTACGTGCAGCGGATGTGTAGGCAAAGCAACACTTTGTTCTCAATTGACTGTTTAAAGGGTGGCTTGTCTAGTGATTGTAACAGTTACATAACTGTCACTATCCTTTTATTGGAAGTGAGAGATGTGATGAAGCTGCAACGTTTCTTGAACAGAGTTACAAAAATAGCTCAGATTGAAATCCCTTGTCTTGGTAAACCATCTAGGTGAGGCGCCTACCGCAAATAACAGAAGCTGCCATCTGTGTGAAATATGTGAAGTGTGAAGCACAACAACTACTGTCACCGAAAACACAGGCGAAGCTTAGCTTTCAGAATCTGTGTAAGTGTGTTGTTTATTTATCGATAAATAAGCATTTTTTTTAAATGGTCAAAATACATACTGGAGTATTTTTCCATATAGTATCTGACCAACGAATGGAAGAGGAAGTGAGGTACAACAGCTGAGGGACACACTGTATATCCAGTTTACTTCTGCCATCTGGTGGTGCAATAGTGCACATGACAAAGCTATGGTTTATTGAGTAACGCTGTCTGAACCTCTCTGATTAATAGACGGCTGAAGGGTAGAAATACTACAGATGATGGTGATTAATGTAATTAGATCATTTGTTATAACACAGCTGTCTCTTCATATCTTCTTTTGTATTTTCTTGTCAGTGGTTGTCTATATGTTGCACGTCCTAAAGAAAACCTTCACCTATCTCTGGCTTTACTTCAAACTCAGGACCCCCAGTGTTAAAAAAAGGGTGATTAATGAAATGTAAAAAATCTGAAATAATCATATGTTAAAGAGCTTGGACATCCGGAGGGAGCAGAAGGAGTAGAGCCTCTGCTCCTTTGCATCGAAAGGAGACAGCTGAGGTAGTTCGGGCATCTGATTAAGACAGGGCAGACCCAGAACCCACTGGAGGGACTATACAGCCCATCTGGCCTGAGAATACCTCAAGATCCTCCAGGAGGAGCTTGAACACATTGCTGGGAAGAGGGATGGCTGGAAGGACCTGCTAAACCTGCTGCCACTGCAACCTTACCCTGGATAAGCAGAAGAAAATGGACTTCATATTTTGTAATCTATTTCTTCCAACTACTCAATTTAAAGCTTGAGATGTTAAAGCCAATAATGTAAAGAACCTAAAATGTCCTTACTGATAAGGGAAGTGAGTATTGAGGAATGTTATGCAGAAGGTGAAAAGGGGACAAAAGCGGAGAGAGATTTACTGCCTCACACAGGGACAGACGATGTGGACACGAAGGTTGTCTGATCAGGGAACGGGATCACTGCAGAGATCAGATGGACAGTTTTATGTGTGTTGGAGGGCCAGTGTCAGCGCTAAATCACTGTCAGTCTAATACATTCAGTGGACTTCAGTGAACTTCAGTGATTGTGCAAACAATAAGACTCTCTTGAATGACCCATACTAGTGCATGTTTACTAAAAATTATATTTATTTTACATAAAGTTCTCCCAAAAGCAGAGCCTCTTCTTTTAGTTCATTTTCAACATGAGCCCAGCCTGTAACTGCACTGCTAAATGACAGTGAATAAATAAAATGTTTACGATGACGATGTTTCTGCAAATGCATTTTTATACAGCAATGGCTCCCTGGATGGTAGGTAAAAAAATAAAATAAAAATCAACCTTAATGCTTCAGGAAATGGTAGTGGTAAAGTATTATTTATAAGATACCAATAAGATTTGATCATGATGATAAATATTTCTATTGGCCTTTTGAATTAATAGAAGTATAGGCTCTATCCGCGGTGTGTGCATGTAGGTGTAGACCTCAATAAAATAAAAAAAAACTGACAAGAGGGGGGAGAAGAGGGAGCATTAGGAGAAAAGAAGAAGGGAAATGAAACAGGAAGTGCAGAGGAGGAGGCCGGAGGCCGGTGTCAGTCCCCCTGAGTCCCATTCCCTTCCTCTTGCTCCTCCCTCCTCTCATTCCTCATCTCCTCTCCTGCCATGTCTCTTTTCCTCTGTGTATTTTTCTTCCCATGATTCCTTACACATGGCTTCCTCTGACCCCCTTCATTAAAATAATTATTCCATCCTCCTCTCAGCTCCATTCATTCATATTTTGCTCACAGGTGGCCAACCAACATTACAAAACACTCCCTTTGTGGTCAGAGCCACCATGCCTGTAAAAACTCGTCTTGGGTGTGAATGCAGAACATCACCAAAATATTCGATCCAGTTTAGTTACATTAAAGCAGAACACAAGAACATCTGGCAATATTGTTTCCTGTCCCTCTGTCGACCGTTGGAGTAATTACTGGTTATCTTTTACAAGGTAAAACCAGAGCCAAGACAGAAAGTGACTCCCCTCGCGACACCCAGCGACTCCTCACTTTGTCCCAATCTGTTCCTTTAGATGTACAGCACGCCTCCTTCCACCTGTCTCCTATTCTTCCTTCCTAATCAGGCGTCCCTGCCAATCAATTTGATCGCCATGACAACATTGCGTACAATGCCCTGCCTCCCTACAAACACAGCCACCGTTGCCACCACCCATCCTCATAAACAAAAACAAAACAACCCAAAAAAAAAAAAAAAAACTGAATTCCGACAGCTCAGGATTGATGAGAGGGAGTCCTGTCAAAGGCCAGAGATTAGATTAGGACTGAAGCACACAAACCACAACACAGCTCAGAGGCAGCAGGTGCTTTTGGTTAAACCTTAATTACATGATCTCTGATTTCTCTAATTGATATGGTAATGACTATGTAATTAATGCAAAAGCAGAAATACCAGCAGCTCTCCTAATGAATGGATTTATTTGATTAGATATCCTCTTGCATATTTATGCATGCTGGTATACAGAGGACAGTGAGACATATAAAATGGTTGTTCGGGGATGTTGTCACAGTGTTGATACCTGCTGGCATGCTTCAACCGCAACACTGGATGTGACACAATTTAACATGTGAACACAGATGAAGCTTCAATAAATCATGGTGAGAAAAATACTGTAACTGGATGAGATGTGTGTTTGCTGAAAGAAAACTGTGCTCTTTCACAGGTAGGTGGCGCTATGTGGCTGCCTCATACACACAGGAGCCACAGTTTGAATGAATGAAGATGATCATGAGCAGCACCAACACATCCTTGAAAATTTAAAAACAAAAAAAAAAATAGAAAGTTGCAAATATTGATGATTTACAGACAACTCACATCTGCTAAGAGCAGAAATAAAAAGCTGAATCACCTCTTCTTACACACATACACACAAACATATAGCTATAGCTTCACTAGCAAAGGGTCAACTGTGACAACTAAATGTGACCCAGCTGCAATTACTCTCTGCTGCTGCAACATTCGCACGGAGGGAGGAGGTTGAATATTTGGGGAGAGGCTCCAGTTTGACAAGTCACCTTCTGGGGATGAGAAATCATTCCTCCTGCTCGCACCAAAACGTCCTCACTGCATGCTGACTCTAATATATGTCTTCTCCCCTTCACTTCGTGGGGGGGGTCAAGTGAAAGCACACGTGGGGCCCTGACCAGGTGTGAAGAGCAAAGACCTCAGGCCTTTTCAATCTTTCACTTAAACTACATCATCCGGACACTGACAGCTGATCCGGGCACCACTGGACCTGTCTCTCCTACTGAGTATAAGAAACCCAAAACCGACAAGACTGACAGTTACCATACAGGCTGATGTGCAGTAATGTTTTCACTGACAGGGTGAGAAAATGATTTTTCAACAGTTTTAATAAAAGTCCATGAGAAAAGGTGTTAAATGTGGGGAAAACTGAGACTAGGGATAGAAATGGCATGATCCCACAAAGTATAAAGCCTCAGAGTGGATTCAAATGGTCTAAAGATGGTATTAAATACCTCTGTATAAACATTCCCACATCTCTGCAGAATGTGCAAACTGTAATAAGATAATTCAGAGCATTAGTAGTGATCTGGAACGGTAGTCTATGCTCCCCTTGTCTCTAATAGGGCACGTTGAAAGTATCTGCATGAATATTCTGTCCAGATTACTTAATGTGCTTCAGATGTTACCTATAGAAATTTAACATTCCACTTTTGATCATTTGGATAAAATAATTTTAAAAGTTATATGACCAAAAAGTGCCCTTGAATACAACTCAAAAAGCCAAAAACTTCCAAATCTAAAATATTATTGGGCTGCACAAATTAAGCCTCTAATAGTGTGGAACGGTACATACACATGCTGGCTTAATAAAAAAAAAAAGTTTATGCCCACCAGAGACTCTGCAAGACCTACCTTTCCTGAATGCTCCCATAAAAATGAAAGAAAAATGGCAATCTGGACTGAGACCACTCTTAAAATGTGGAATAAAACACAGTGGATCTATGAGGAGCTTTACATCAGCTTTAGAAGGTGGTCAGATCATGGCTTGGTTTATCTGTACCAGTTATTTAGGTGTGACAGTTCAGAAAAGGTGGTTATTTGCTATGTGAAGATGTTTTTGATGAGGGTTTTAGTAATTAATAGCACATCATTACAAGTCAAGAGTACTTGGGTTTGAAAGACAACAGATTTCTCCACTTTCAGGAGAAAATAAAGTGTGCTGTCCACACTAGCCTATAAAATTAGTTTAAGAGCTGCTGAGTCGTAACATTTTTCTCAGCGGTTGAAAATCTGCCACAGACAATTATTTTTTTTGGACTCAAATAATTGTCTCTGTGATATCTACTAACTATAAAATACTGCACTGTCATTAAGATGGTCACTTGTTTAAAAAGTATGAGAGGATTTCCAGGGACTTTTCTGTACCCACCTCCCCAAAAACAATCACTTAAAATGGGCGTGTTTGTTGCTGACTCTGGGCTTCTCTGCCTTACCTGTGGTACCTGAAGGCCAAAAGCGGTATAAGTTATGAAGATATCAATCAAAACCACTAGGAGACACGGAATAAAAAACTTTCCACAAGCTCGGTTTTGGAGAGGATTCCTTCTAATTTGATTTGGTGAACCGACCATTTCATGACGCTGTGTGTCTCGCAGGGACAGACAGGAGAGGAGCTAATACCATTAATGAATGTTGGAGCGCTAGTTGGTTAACTAACTTACCTCTGAATAATGTGTTTCTTACGGGGCCACTCGGGCCACAGTTGATGGATGGCCTTACAGAAGCCGGGTCAATTAGCCAGGCTGGGTTTCCCTCCATGTCGTCTGCAGACATCACCGGGAGAGCTCCCACCTCTGTCACGCGGCCTGGCTGTAATTAATCACCAGCGTGGGGCCTTCTCACCTCACACAGCCGCGCGCACAAACAGCCAATACGCGCGTTTGGCCCAAATTACATCCCCACTCCTTTAATCTGGCTAATTGTCAATATTGTACCTGGAGGAGCAGGAGCAGGAGAGATCATGACATTAAAAAAAAAGTACCAACAAAAGGATCTTTCCCACAGTGTATCTGCATGCTGCATATTTTATAATGCACTTTGGCAAATTTACTAACAAGGCAAGAAATGAATAAAAAGTCAAACCACAGAAGAGAGGGGAGTCAAATTATAAAGGTATAAATTAACAACTGGTTGCCACAGACTGGCTTATTTGCATAACATGCCACAGTTAACTAATGCATCTACAGCATACCTAGCTAATTAGTTAAAGGCACAATCTGTGATGCAAATGTAAACAAAAGGTAGCCCCACCACCACCACCACCAAAAACATGCATTGGTAGGTCTTTTAAAACAAGACAGCAATTACATCTAGACAAAGTGTACACTGTTGTTTTAATGGTTTAATGGTTTGTTTAATGAAAATGCTTCAGCTACATTAATGTGCATAAAATCCATATGATAAAAATGATTGATGGCCCTTAAATCTACCTAAATAATAAATAATTCATTTAGTTTCATTTAACATTATAAAACATGTTAGGTTTATTAAAGTTGTCAATGCAAAAGCATCAGAGGAGGAACAAACTTAACTTTTAAAATGTAATTTCTCCTGGAAGCATCATTCTAGTTGCACATCTGACCCCATGAAGCTGTTACTGTGCAGTTCTGTCATAGCTCACACAGACACACACACATAAACACACAAACACACAGAGCACAGATTGAGAGGCAGGGACAGAGACGTCACTCTGTGTTCACAGAACATACTCCTGTGGTCTGGACAAAAGCAGCAGGCTGACAGATGAGGTTTGTGTCTGGGGGCAGGGGAGCTATGTGTTGCTGCTGCCGCTGTGCTGAGTGTGTGTTTGTGTGCGCATGTAGTGTGTTGTGCTTATGCATATAATGTGCATGCATGCATGTCTGAGCCTGTGTGTGCACCTATATGTGCTTGGGTGTGTGTGTTTACATATGTGTGTATATGTGTGTGTGTTTTGTTGAAGGGGGGAGAGGGGTGGAGGGGGGGGTGAGGGGGGGTCTCATGGGGCAGCTCTGTGTCTGTCCCATCTGCCACCCCACTCTACTGACACCCAAGGGAATGGCAGAAAGGGTGGGGGATTCATTTTGGAAAAAGGAATCGGGGTCCAGTGGTCTAATGGGCAACAATACAGGTTTTACTGACGGGCCAGAGGCAAAGGACACCGGCTGGGTGTGTGGAAGCCAATCTACCAATCTATTTGACAAAACAGTGGGCCACCCCTGTCAAGCTCTGGCTCAGTCTGCCTAATAAGGCACGCACACCCCTGAAATTATGCCTCAAATGAGAAAGGGGTGCACTGTATTTTACACACACACACATACACACACACACACACAGAGGGACAGACATTACATACACCCGGGGCTAATGTCAGCCTAATGCATGGCCATGCTGTGACCAGAGGGCTAATTGGGTATATAAACACAAACACATCCCTTGAGAGACAAGAGGGGAACAGTGTATTTTGTGCTATATGCTCCCTGTATTGTTATGAAGCTAAAACTGTAACTTAAACATGGGAGCTCATAAGCGCTTTAGCTGTATCGATAATGAAAGATGACATGGTTTTTTGCTCTCATGTACCCAGCAGCTAGGTGCTGTTTTGAAGCCGTGCATTGAGTGTGATGTGGAACGACTTGGTGGCAGGTGGCATCTCATCCTGTCTTTATCCAAACTGTGATCAGAAGACAGTAAATAGCGACGTCGCAGCTACAACAGCAGCAACAACAAAACAGTCATGTGGAAGAGAAGCATATGGCTCTTGCACCACTGGGCAGAAGGAGCACTCAGCAAGATGTATGCCGAGGTGCTGGCAACAAAGCTGACTTTAACTTGTCAAATTAACAGCAAATCAAAAGAGAGAGAGGGAAAGAGAGAGCGAGGGATGAGGAGGAGGCAGCAGCCTGAGTGTTTTTTTTGACAAGTGCCACTTGATGGTGGCAAAGACAGGCACGAAGAGAAGCTTGCTGCTGAGGTCAGATCACAGACAGTGTCAGCACTCGTTTGAAGTCCACGTGTCTCTCACTGTCACCAAGCTGAGTTGTTGATACACTGTTTGTCCATATATGTATCATACACACACACACACACACATGCATGCATGGGTGTTACCCTGCCCCCTCACTGCTTTGAGCGCTATGTTAATGAAACAGTTGCTGTTTCCTGGCATAACATTAATTACCCGATCAAAATAGAGTGGGTAATTAACTGCCCTTCTTTACCAGTGCTAATTACATTAGTAGAGAAGGGCCATTTGAGGGGAGCAAAAGAGAGGAGAGAAAGAAAGATGGGATGAAGCAGTACCAAACAAAGACTTAGTGAGGCACATGCCTAGGCGTGTGTGTGTGTGTGTGTGTATGTGTTTTAAGAGAGAGAAAGAGACAGAGAGGAGGAGGCCACGTTGGAGGGAGACTCATGTGGTTCTCACTCAGGGCCCCCAGAGGCTTGGTCCTCAGAGAAAAGCAGGCTTATTGAAGAGGAGAGAGATAGAGGTGGGGTGTGTGTGTGTGTGGGGGGGGTGTTGTTGTTTATCTTGACATGCTCTACTCAGTCTTTAACGCTCGCATCACAATTAAGATGCTGCGGCTCATCAGCTATGTATACAAAACAGTGTAGCAAGCTGCACGAGCACACAGGTGATGGGCACAGTCAAAAATAGATCCAGCAAAATCTGGAGATGTAGAGTCGAGTAGGGAAATCTTAATGTCCAGGAAACTGTCAGGTAGTGCAGTGAAAATACTTACCATGTGATTCTGTTTCTGCACACATGTAAAAAGACCATTCACATTTGAATGCTTGTGTAAGAACTTGGACGACCATCAGACTTTTTTCTCATTTGTTTTATTTGGAGCACAAAATATAATTACACCTTGAGATATACAAATCACGTTTGCACCATTTTTTGTACCGTTTCAAAGAAAGATGGCTTCAAAAAACAAGCATAATATTAAATTGCTAATATTTTTTTTAAATAAATAAAATTAACCAAAACTCTAAAAACAAATTTGCAAATGTCATCTACTCTTTGTGTTGTTTGCTTTCACATCCTGAGAATGAAGTTGGTGTTGTTGTGATGACAAAAATCAATGTAAGTAAGAACAGTGTGATATGGGTTAATGAACACCTAATACGCCCCGTTCTTTTCTACTGAGCAGTTTGTGCTTTCATTTACTGTACTGCATAGTGACTAGAGACCTGTACTGGATTGAGACATTTAAAATGAAACTGTAAATTCTATAAGTTATAGTCATATAAATTCAAATTCTGCAACGTGGAATGAAATAATATCAGGGCATTGGTGTGACAAAGCATGCATTATAAGTGAAATCAAAAAGGATAAGGCTAACTAACATTTTTCTCCTTTACACAAGGACAATAACCTTCTTGGGGGGCATAACATCAAGATTTTGCTATGCAAGAACCTGAAAACTGGGATTGTTTTATTCCAAAGAAGTGTAATAGTTGAACTCCTTCCACCAAAAAATCAATTCCTTATGATTATTTAGCAAATTAATTAGCAATTGTTGAGATATCTTTATTTCAGTGACAGTTGGAAAAGGACCACTTTATAAAAACACGTTTATATTATTCCCTAAACTAACTATAATAAGTTAAATTGCTTGTTCTTAAATAAATCAATATATGAATTCCTTTAGTAATAACCCTTGAGACAAAGAGTTCTCTCATGTAAAACCGTAAAGATCAGAACAAAAAATAAAGGGACTATTTTTCTGGAATGTAAATTGCCTTCAAAAAGTCTACTACAAAAAAACCTCTCACTAACTCACAGACAGTGTACACACACATGCCATTTAAGGTGTCCATACACAGACAAATAGCACCCTGCTTCTTAGAGCTGCAACGTCATATCAGAGCTGTCCGTCATCCAACAACATTCAGTGCTCTCACAACGCGTCCTGTACGTCTCTGGCCGAGGTTTGGGGCGGGTGTTGGAAGAACCAGATACTGCATGTGATAGTAGGCCAAGAGGTAAATTCAGATGCTTTTGAAGCTTGGGGTGAAATTAGGACCAGTGTTCCCTTTGTTTCCTTTCAAAACGCAGATGCTTCATGACATACACAGCGGTATATGGTCCAGTCTGATGCTCTTAGCTAAGTAGCTTTGTCTGTCTGTAGTTGTGGGTAAAGTAGTAATCTGCTCTGCCTCTGGAGTAGATGACTGGTCTTTGGACATTTTCATACCCCATCCTGTTCATCCACCTTGGATGAAAAGGCGACTAAGTAATGGCGGGGGGCTCAGAAAGGAAAGTTATACATAGTCGCTAGTGATCAATTTTCCATTCTCCCTGCCCTCTTAATGCCAAAAGAGGGGCTAAGTGAAGCAGTGGCCTGGGGTAGATTAGGGTGGGTGCTTTGCTACATCGGGGGAACAACCAGGCCCGCCATCGCTGGAGAGAAAAAAATATACAAAATCTATGATTCTAATCAATCAGGTCTTGCATTATTGTACATCCAGCAACTTTCTTTCTGTCTTGTTCAGTCAAAGCTTTCGAGCGGTTAGTACAGGGAGTTAGACTGCATTCGTAAGTTCAGACAGGGGGGTCAGATAGTGAGTTGGATGGCTACCTCTGAAGCTGTTCCCCCCTGAGGCAGGGCAGGCAGGGGAGGGAGAGCCCTGGGGCCTGAGGACGGGAGCAAAAGCACTCTTCTGTTTAGCAGCAGACGGGAAGGAGGAGAAAGGCAAGAGAGACGATGAAGAGCTGGAGCTTCCTGGTATAGTGGGGCTGGAGGGCATTACTGGGGAAGAGAGAGCAACAATCAGTTTCAATATCACAACAGATTCAGAAATGTGACAATAACTACCACACACATTTAGAGGCACAAGTATAAGGTACTCACTGTAGGGAGAGCCGGTGGGGGAGGCACTGCTGAAGCCAGGAGAGCCAGGTACTCCTAGACTGGTCATGGGAACAGTCCCATAGCCCCCAGTCATCCCTCCGCTGCCCCCGTAGCTTGACTGCTGAGGAGTGGAGGCTGATGGGTAACCCCTTGGAGACAGACTGCTGGAATTTCGAATGTAACCTGGAAGAAAAATGAAAACGTTGGGTCAGTTCTGAGCTTCATCAGAGGGGAAAAAAACCCCTGAATAGTTTATGTCTTATTCTGCTCACCTTGGCTGCTCTGTCCAGGCTCCCCGATGCTGACACCTAACTGAGAAGGATAAGAGCCCAAGCCCATGACACTGCCGTGGGCTGGTGAGCTGGGCAACGCCTGCAGCTGACTGTGAGGACGGGGAACACTGTAGAGCGCCTCTGCGATGTCGGCCGCACGTTTCAGCAGCATGTCCTACAGGAGATAAAATGACACAGAAATCAGAGTCACAAATAAAGAGAGAGCCACGGTGATGCACTTTAGGCTGTCAAGACCTCCCCTAAAATGAGTATGTCTGGGCTGTAGTCCAGATGATGAAGCTTCCTGATACAGAAACTTATCAAACAGTCCATGCTCTGAACTCTTTTATCATGAAATCATAATTTGCCAAAATACATAAATCAAATAAACTCTGATTCACTCTGATGGATTAGCTTTCTCAAGTTTCAAATCTCTGCAAGTTAATTACTGAAATTATGGTAAACCAGTGAATGCCTCAAAAAGCAGGAAGCCAGTTTATTAACTAATGGTACGCTTTTGGAAATGGTCAGGAGTAATGCACACACAATTAATATTTAATGCACTAAAACATGCAAAATCACATTGTTTACCTGGTTACTGTGTGGATTTCCATACAGAGCCTCAACAAGATCTGCTGCTCTCTTCAGGAGGATTTCCTGCAAAGAACCCATTTTTATTACATTAACATCTTAACAATAAGAGTGTAGCGTGCCCAGTTCATTGAAAAATCATTATGAGTATGGTTAAGCGTTTATTTAGGCGTCTCTAACCTTGGCTAGTTTCTCTGGGTCACCAGGATGTCGAGGAATGACCTTTTGGAGGCGCTGGAAACCATAGTCTATAGTTGGTTCATTTAGGGCTGAAATAATATGAAAGAGACATTTTGCACATCAAACACTGGTCAAAGTTAATTAAAAAGTCTAAAAAGAAAGCTCACAATGTGTTGCCTAAATACCTGTGTAGATGAAGCGTCCAGGGGCTCCCTTGCAGAATTGTTTAGACTTATAAGACAGTGTGACCTCCACAACCCCGGGGATGTGTCTAGGGGGTGTCTGGACACGGATAGCGTGCGGTGTGATCAGCTGAGGAACAGGACAGAAAACCGTCACAAAAAAAGCCACCAAATTATTCCCCCTATGAATTGTAAATATTTAGGCTAACACAGTACTGAGGAAAGATTAATTTGTGTAGACTGCCCATAAATCATCTAAATAATGAGACAAGCCATATGCTATATATATCATTTCAAAATACGCTTCAGACTCTACCATCATTAGTGAGATGTTTTGGAGACAATTCCTACCTCACTCCACACCAGCATGCTGCCAAACACCACCTGCAGCCCGTCAAAGAAGTTCTCCCCGATGACAATGACCATGGCCCCGCCGGTGGTCCAGCCCTCACTGGGACTGATGGCTTTGATACACGGGGTGGCTAGACAGGAGGGCAAAACGAAGAGTTACTTTGATTGTTTCAATGCACTAAAAACCAATTGAAAGAAGAGTGATTGGAGCATGCTTTAAATCTGTTTCAGGAATGTGCTCTGTAGTTTTGGCATTGTTCAGGCCAAAACTAAAAAGTTAAAAGCTAACATTATTTCATGGCTAGTTAGTTTCTGTCCCTGTGGCTTTGATCCATGCATAACACCACAAACTGCCTGAAGAATAAAAATGGTTGGACAGGGAAAGATCCAAATGACGTGTAGGTCAAAAAGTTACATGACTTGAAAGTAATGCATTTATATAAAACAGTAAAGATCTCTGGTTAAATACAGGGTACATAGACACAGGCATAGGGGTGGTATTCATCCTTTACTTCAATAAAAATATAGTACAAGTAAACCCTGCAATTTAATCTTATGGAAATATGGAGGTATTATCTAAAAAATTTACCTAAAGTAAAAGCATGCCGGAAAATTGCCCCTCTGACTGTTGCGTTATTATTGGTTTATATTAATTGATTCATAAGTGTGTAAAAGGTATTTTAATGTTGAAGCTGGCTGCTGTGGACCTACTTTGAACTACTTTTAATATATATAAATATATTTCAGTACATCAGTATAAATCTATTTTTTTGTATGTAAAATATAAATTAACAAAATAATGAGTAGTGATAAATGTAGATAAATGTAGTGTAATAACAAAAACTACAAAATTTCTCTGTGAAATAAAGTATAAAATATTGTAAACTGCAAATATTCAAGTTAATTACAAGTACCTAAAAACTCCAGCACTTGAGTAAATTACTTATAATTACTTTAAGTTTTTTTCCACCTCTGCACAGTCAAATGTTTCCTGGTTTAAAGATAAGTTTTTGACTTACAACTGGAAATGGATCTCACCCTATATTAAGTTTTTGACTTACAACTGGAAATGGATCTCACCCTATATTAGGTTGTTGTTCTTCATGCTTAAATATATGGATTTAAGATATTATCATCTCTGCTTTATGTGAAGACAAGTATTTAATTAATGAATTAATTAGCTCAGTTAATGACCTCAGTAGCACCACTGGATATGTTTGATATATCATGGTGATTATAAATGGACATTAAGCAGCTCAAGTACCTGCTGTTACAGTTTGTTCTTTGGATCAGCATGGACTGTGTTTGTGAATGATGAAGTAGACATGTAATAAAATAAAACAAGATAAATGGGGTGTGACATTGTAGTTCTGTAGTGTCAGTGTCTCACCATATTCCATACTATTCTCGACAGACTCGCCTGGCTCAAGTCTGCGAGCTCTCCGGCCATGTTTCGAATTGTTGTGGACGAACATGTTGTCAGACACTGCTAGGACATGCCCGTCGACGCTCACAGTGCTGGACAAGACCACCTGAAAGAAAGAGAGGAGAGCCAAGGGGAAGATACATGAGTGTATGTGCATGACTTAGACAGCATGCTGCAAGTCGCAATCTCTGGTTACAACGGCAAAATCCCTGAGCTACAATTTATTTCGGCATACAGGTGATAGTCATATTTCTCGATAGATAATGTGACATCCCTGGGATCTTCATAATATGTCTGCATTCTGGTGATGACACTGCTCATGCACCCCTCCACTCCTCCATCAGGTCTCCATATGGCCTCTCCACTGCCTCTTGCCTAACTTTTTGATTCATACAGCATGCAGCAGGCTCATCGTTGTCTCCTCATGATCCTTCAATGACACCAAACATATGGACCAAATCTCCCATTTTAGCCGGCCGTTAAAGTAGTGGATGATATATAGTGGCCCTAATTTGATTTTCTGGCCTCAGCATGTGTGTGTCCCTTCCCACATCTGCCTCGCACGGATGACACACATATAATTAATGAGGGGGATACTTGTAGGTTTTTCTCTTTGGATATTTATGAGTGTTGGTGTGATACTATTTCTGAAAGTGATAATGATTTTGAGCATGTGTTTAAAAACTTGTTTGTGAGATTTACATGGAATGGGGGTTGAAAAAGTAATTTTCAATTAAATAGAAAACCATAAATATTTTAGATTATGGATTTTTTTAAAAAAAGATAAAACTTTGCACTCCCTTCGAAAAATAAACACATGGCAGTAATTTTGCAGGTGAAGGAACATGAGAAAGAAAAAGAGAAAAAGCATATGTGCTATAGGTGGTGGAAAGGGAGGGGAACCTAAAGGAAAATAACTGTAAATTATCGATCAAGCAGCAGACTCCCGTCCAGCTCTGATCACCTTTTAACCCAGAGATGAGAGTCTTGGAGCGCCTGGGTGCTCATAACTTCTCAGCATGTGTCACGTCGCAGGAGTTAAAGCAAACATGGTGGAAGACAGAGGGAGCACGGAGAAGGGGAAGGGACAGAGAGGGTTTGCTGGGAGAAGGAAAATGCCAGACGGGGGCCGCTGGTGCTGAAAGACGGCAGAGGAAGTGAGGCGGGAGTGTCCCCTGTGACCACTTCCTGGGTCACGGAGCATGACCTCCTCCATCTGGAGCCAATCACTCAATTCTTGACAACTTCCTGAAACACCTCAACCTATTTCCTGCACCCCAGCACCCCAACGACCAAGTCTCCCACATATCTAACTCCTTTCATTTGTCTTTCCGTCTCTCTGACTCCTTATTGATTTTTAACTTTCACCTCTAACTCCCTCCTCTATGTCTTCCATTGGAAAAACTTTTCCAGAGCTTTACCGTGTTACCGAGTTTGTGGCACAAACTTTACTTAAAACAGGCTGGACACATGATTAATTATTAAATTGTTCTATAAGGATGAATGGGCATGAAGGGGGTATGTTTTGCATCACTGTAAAATCTTTTTGTTCCCCGTGTTCAATCCCTCATGTCATCACCTTCCCTCTTTCCGCTCACCCACAAGCACACGCATGCATTTTTTCCCCCCGTCTTTTCATACCTGAAATCTCCTCATATCCCTTGGGTTTCCTGCAGTCTTCAGACAATTCTGGTTACATTTCAGGAAAAACTTCAAGAAAAACCTGCAAAGGTAAATGAGAGGACACGTGTTTGTACATCAGCAACTAAGAAATCACATGAAAGAATCACATATACTCCTATATGACTATTTGCTACCCTGCAACACAGTCAAAGGTGACATTCATTATTTTTCAGAGATAGGTCTTGTGAATAGTGTGCACAGGCGTGTGTGTGTGCACATCCATGTGATTACAGCCTTGACATCAATCCCAGCTGTTTAGCTTAGTATTAAAGTCAATGTTATTACACTTTAAATCAAGTGATGAGAATTTGAAGCACAGTCCAGTGAAAGCGCTGCTGTGTTACAAAGTAAACTGGAGACAGTGATGTATGCCAGGGGACTCAAGGGACCGTGGTATCCCGCAATGCTGTATTTGAACCCCCACATGGGAATGGAGAGGGAACGAAGTAGAGACAACTACAGAGAAAGTGAAATGAGGAGGTGGAAAGAGGAAGGTAGTGATAGAGGCACAGGCGCTGGTATGGACATGAATTTTGTTTTCAAGTATATGTGTCTCATTACGTATGTGAGAGTACTTTTGAGGGCGATAGGCTGTGGAAGAGAAGGAGAGAGAGAGGGTGAGACAGGGAGAGAGAAAGAGAGAGAGAGAGGGAGAGAGGAGCTGATAGCCTCTGCTACACCAAACAAAACCTGAGAGGAAGGTGGAATAAATAGGAGAGAGGGAGACTACGGAGAGAGACTCCAAATCCCAGGTGTACACAGTTCGGCAACATAGCCCGCTGCCATGGCAACGCAGCTCTGCCGCAATCCCAAAGTCCCCATGCTGAGAGGCAAAGACAGCGATGGGAAAGAGAAGGCAACAACAAGAACACATTCCATCACTGAAATACAGCGAGGAGGGAGGAGAGAGACTTGGCAAGGTGAGATTCAGGAAAATGTAGAAAGAGAGCAGGTGCAGACGAGGATGAGAAGATCCACACAAATCTCATGCCGAGGAGAAATTAGGTAGATGTTTGTTTAAAAAACTAAAGAAAAGAAAAGTGAGCATGAAAATAATGCAGCGTTATGATAGAACTGTGGCTATCAAAGCAGATCTAAACATCATCTCACCGAGAATGAAAAACACATCCATTAATGTTGCGATTAAACAAACAACAACAGCGCAGATGAAAAATGCTGCAGAGGGAGGCAGCGGTTTTGGGCTACATGGTTAGCTCCAATCCCACCCACACTGTGCTCTCTGCAAATATAAGTCATCTTAATGGAGAGTGGTTGTTTGGAGAGGAACTTCATATTGGCCCCACAGCTCTGAACCCTCCCATCGAATACTAATCTCTCCCTCATTCTGTCAGTTTTTACTCGCTATTCTTCCATCACTCGCTCCAACTTCCTCCCTTGTGAACGGAGCCTGGCTTGAATCTAGCTCTTGGTTCCAACACTGTGTCCAATATTTCTTGATTTGAGCTATTTCATCAGAGGACAATCAATATTGTTGTTGGCAGAGGGTGATTATAATTTATCAGTGAGAGCTCGGACCTTCAACCTCAAAGCTGCGCTAGACCGCAGTTTTGGGTGGAAACATGTAAAAGGGCACATCTGTGCATCTCCCATTTCCTTCTTCCATTTCTTTCCTCATCAATGTCTGACTTTGTCATTCTTACATCTGCCTGTTGGACAGCATGACAGTATCAGTTTAATATGATTTAATATCACTATATATACAGTACATTGCACAAGGAAAGGTATATTCATTGTACTGGCTCCTCGGAGGGTTGTGCTACATGTAAGTTTTATTTTGAGCAATGATTCTTACATTATGGTTAATTTTTAAAAGTTGTCATTTATAAGGAGGTAAATCAGCACAGGAACCACATTTATGGTGGTGCTATGTCGGGTCTGACTGTGGTTTAGCCACAACCATTTCCTTGTCACTTGCTTGTTTGCCACTTAATGTTAATCTAACCAGCAGTCATCCTTCATTTGACTGACTGACATGATGAAACTTGCAGTGATGCCTCAGATAGTGAAATCACAACCCCTAATTGAGAGGTTGTCTGCATCCATCTGAGGCTTTGTGCACTTTCTGAGGGTTCTTGACCTTGTTTGTTGACTTCTTCTCATCATTCTCTGTTTGTATGACACCAGATGCCTCACACACACAGAAACACACATTCACATGCATGCGTGCACACTCTAATACACCGACACCCCCACCTTTGCCCCCCTCCCAAAAACCCATTGAGTCAACTTTTCACCCCCCTCAGTTCGGACGCACACAGCTGCAAATGCTGAAATTAAAGCGAGACATTGACGCATATATTAGCATGCATTAGCCGCTTCCCCCTGCCCACTTAACATGCAAATCTCCCAGCCCCGTCGCCTCGCACCTTCTGCCACACATTCATTTGCTGAATTATAATTAGACTAATCTTGCATAATTAATAAGAAGTCGAGGACCCTCTGTTTTTTATCCCCTCCTCTATTGTGGTTGCAAAAGTTTAATATTGCTGTTGTTTGTTTTTGTTTTGGTAATGTAATACACCCACACACCTCCCCATCCAGAGGGAAGAGATGAGAACATGCAAAGAATTGGAGGTGAATTCATGTTACAGGGAAATTGCAGAGAAAGGCTATTTTCAAAGCACTCCACTATCTTAAGCATGTTTGTGTTTAATGCGTGCCTTGTTCTTTGCGTTCACAGAATATTCCATAAAGCATGTGTAAAATGGTGATTCTGTTTGTTTAAAACACTCTTAAGTGAGTAACACAGTGCAAGTAAAGCTAATGGGAAACACCTTTCAACTTTTAAACTGTCATGGATGTCAATTTTATTTTCAGGGGCTGACAAATCCACTTCGTGAAGCTGAACAGACATTATTCTCTAATTGCAGAAAAAAAGAAAATCTTCCTGTGGCATTAGATTACAAACAAAACTTGATTAAAACAAATTCTTCTTCTGTGTTTTTTTTTTGTTGTTGTTTCACACTGATGACAAATTTAAAAAGTAATTGAATTTTACAGCGTTTACTGTGGCCAGCAATGGAAACCGAGTTTTATCTTACACAACATCTACCCTCCGCAGACACACTTAAAACAGGAAACACAAACAAAACATAGACCCCAGTCTTAAACCTCGGGATCATTTTCCACTGTGGCACCACAGGGAATCTGTTTTTTCTTTTCTGTCTTCACTTCTGCATCTCTGTCAAGGCCTGCAATCCCTTTTGTCTGCATCTGCTTCAGTTCCCAAGACTAAACACAGGCTTCGCAGCATGAGGCAGCCATCCCAATGGTGACAACTTGCTTATCTAAAACTAGTTCAACGACCAACCAGTAAGTCATGACACTAAAAACAATAGCATAAATGCAGTTTTTGTAAACATTTCACCCCTCTGTGTGGACCCGCAGTTTCACGTTACTCAGTCCAATGGGGCATCTGTTACACATAAGTGTTAGACACTATGCTTTACATATGGCCTTAATCAAGCAACGAGCACCTAAGCAGCACAGGACCCCCTAACAAAAATTTTCATAGGCATTCATCAGCACTAATCACTGTTGACATAAACTGCCTTTTCACATAGACATAAAACACATCGCCCTCTGTGCTCATTGTAAATGAAGGTTTACTGGTAGCACTGGCTCTTGAAGCATGAGATGCAAAAGGCTTTTACACAGAGTTCAAGTTAGTGAGCCGCACAGTTTGAAAACTTTCTCCACTCATCTCCTTGTCTGGGTTTGGCTTTGGCCCTCTAATTTTGGGTTACTGCGCCAAAGATGACAAATTTATGCTTTGATGCAAAAATATGGGAGAGGAAAATTTAAGGAAAAGAATGAGGAGGAGGATATTGTCATAATTTTTGCTCGGCTGATGTGGATGCCCTGCTGCTGCAGAAATAGGCAAAGAAGAATAGGGGAGTGAGGACAGAGAAAAGAGCTCCTCCTCTACATCCTCTTCATACATGTGACCCTGACCACCTCCATAACGCTCCCTAGCTAATGATTTAAATAAATAAGAAGAAAGAGACAGAGCGATAGAGGAACAAAAAGATGTAGAAGAGGAGAGGCAAAGGCAGAGGAAGAGAGGGGGAATGTTGATGTCCTGTATTCAGGGCCATCACTCATCAGACATCCCCTCCATCACCCCCCCATCCCCACCCCACCCTGAAAAAACAAAACAGTGTCCTGACATCGCGGTGGAGGGGAGCTGAGGGGAGGGCAGGGAGGGAGGAAAATTAGGAAACCAGATGTGAAGCATTAAAACATACTGACATGCTGAGGGCCTTCCTCTGCCACACTCACACATTGAGAGCACTAACTCATACAGCAGGCCCAGATGCATGCACGTATGCATGCATATGTCACACGCTGGACGTACAAACACACACGCTCACACACACACACACACACACACACACATTCATGCATGAGGTCACAGAGAAATACACAAAGACAAATACTGACTTGCAAGCAACCATGTGTGCACAATAAATCATGCAGCATTATAAACATTAGCAAATGTGTTGCCTCAAAAACAAGTGAAAAGTCATACAGTATGCTCGCATGTATTGTTAGCTGAGTTTTTAATAAAACATATAAGTAACGGGCCAAAAACATGCTTTAGCTCATGGCTATGTGCTCAGATTGTTGACCTACGAATATTTCACGTCAAGGCACAAATCTACAGATGGGTCGTCATGGATCAGTGTATGGATATGCATCCAATTAGTACATGTACCCGGGCTGAGGAACGGCTAGGGGGAAAGAGATGGAGGTGTTTTGTTTTCCTCCATAGGGAGAGCTGTGTTTGGGGGATGGAACAGAGGAGGTAAGAGGGGGGGTTAGTAATAAATACCCCTGGACTCGGGTCCCCTGGCAGACTGGAAGCTAGACTGGTCACCGGGGTTAACACTCGGGGCACATGACCTTTGACACTGCTAATGGGGCACAGAAAACCCTCCACGAACTGATACCCCCTCTGTCACATACCACCACAGGACCTTTCACACCAGCCTCCCAGTCCAACCTCCTCCTCCTCCTCCTCCTCCTCTTCCTAAAACATACAGAGATATCTGTGGCATCAGCTCCACTAACAAACGTCAAACAGCCAAACTGACTCCATTATTGTTTTTCCTCCCTTATTTAATGCACATCTAGTCATCAGTAAAACAGCTGTGCTTTTCTTAATTTTTTACAAGATTGCTACAGTTGAAGCCTCCATCCACTTTCAACATAACTATCCACACTGATGCCTAATAGTCTCTCAGTGACATCTTATCCTGTATGAGTTGGGAAAGTTTAAGCAACATCTGCACCAACATGCTGACATGCTCCTCAAACAAGCCAAGTGAAACACAGTAGTGGAGAAAGTATTCAGATCTTTTACTCAGGTAAAAGTACCAATACGACAACGACAGTTACACGTGAAAGTCAGCACAACAGTAGCCAAAGTTTTCAAAGTAAAAGTGCTTGTTATGCAGCCGAACAGCTGCTATCTTTGTCATATTATATTGGATTATCACTACTGATGCATAAATATTCATTTATAAAAATGTGAATGTTTTATAAGTTATGCAAGTTTGTTTTGCTTGTAAAAATTAAACTAAAATTTAGGTAGAGTAGAAGTATAAATTAGCGGAAAATAGAAATGCTCAAGTAAAGTACAAGTATCTCAAATTTGGTGCTGAAACATCAAACCTCAAGGCTCTTTTGGTATCGACTATAACACTGTAAACTACTAAAGTGGGAATCAAATGCCAAGTTAGATACATAGTCTTGTTTACTCATAATTTTATCCAATTATATAATAATTTTACACACAGTTCTTCTGGATTCTTATGTGTTGAGATTTTTTTATTTGAGAAGATTGGCTGCTTTTGTAAAATAAAAATTATTTGAACGACATTCCTCAAAGTAAGACATCAGAAAAAGGTAAAATTACTGCACCGTTTGAAAACAATTCATTATTGATCAGTGGTAAGAGAATCAGTGAGTAAATCGACTCCAGGTAGTCTCAGGCGGACAGCGAGCACATGGGGGAACTCTGCTTTTTATAAATTTGCCTGGTGGATTGGCTGTGCCCCTTGTGGCCTCTTCTCCGTTGCCTCCCAGGCTGGCTTCACCCCTGCAACCTCAAGCCCCGGCCCACCCCGCCTCTAAACTTGAGAACTGTGACAAAGGCAAACATTTAAACCACTAGTGCTGATTTATAGAACTTGGTAGTGCTGTAAAACCTTCAGGCTTGCCACCGCTAAAGTGAGTGAGGCACGGTGAAGCTGTGAAGGAAAAGAGAGTTGAGGGGAAGAAAGTGGAATGATGGGAAGGGTACACAAGAGGCACTCAAGTATTTCAACGAGGTTTCTCCTGGGTGCTAAAGTGTTTTACTGCATAACCTCTCGATGGCTGCTAAATGTGCATTTCAACAATTTAAAATGAATTAATGCTTCAGTCTCCAAAGCTTAGCCAAAAGCATAGATTGCATACAAAGCTTGGCCACATGGGACTGTGGTCAGCCTGCCAAGTAGTTGGATATGGATAGATATTCAGAGTCTAGAGAACATGAATTCACAACCAGGACAGGGAATAGAAGTCCCATCAGTGGCCTCACCTCTCCCAGCATGCTTGGGGTGTCCTGAGGGACAAGGATTCAAAATATACTCTCAACTGTCAAATGGAGACACGGAGCACCTTCTACAGCCGAATAGATTTCAAACAATACTAGAAGGTCATCTGCAATACACCAACACTAATCTTACTTTGTCAATAGCCTTTCAATCAATCAGCCACTAATCAGATTTACCAATAACACGTGTGGCTCAAAGTTCGACCCGAACCTCTCTGAGAGAAGAACAATGAATCTGGGATGGATGCCACTGAGCGGGAGAGGAGAGGAAAGAGAAGCAACAACAGAAGGAGAAGAGATGTCTTCTTAATTAGCCAGTAATGATAAGATCTGACAAACAACATCTGTTTCCAGAAAGAGAGAGAAGGGGGGGGGGGTGGCAAAGAAGGGGGGAGAGAGGGATAGGAAGGAGGACGAGAGAGCTGGAGAGAGAGAGGGAGAAGCAGCTGAGAAACCTGTGAAGCCTAGACAAGAGGGACCTCCTTGTAGGAAAGTAAAGGGGGAGCGGAAGAGATGTGTAAGAGAGGAAGCGCTGTGTAGCGTGACACAATAGAAGAACGGAGGATGAGAAGTATAAGAGAAGTGAGAGAAAGACAGAAAGGGGAGAGAAATCTGACAGGGTTGAGGGAGTCGAAGAGCCAGGACGAATATGACAGACAGAGGGAGGAAAACAGATCAAAATGAGAGAAAAAGGAGGGAGATAGACAGACGCAAGAGAAGGTGAGCTGGATAATGGTGCTGCAGGGAGAGAAGAGGAACGTGTGAAGAGATGGGAATGGAATCACTCAGAGGTCCAGGGTGCTGTAATTTACTGTCCGTGGCTAATACACAGCAAATGTGTGGAGCCGAGGACTGGGAGAGGAGAAGGGGAGCCGGGTGATGGGGGGGCTGAAGGGAGGGCACGCAGACTGTTGGGGTTCTCAGCATGCATGCTGGGAGCCTGTCAGCAGTCACATCACCCCCTGCCCTCAGCTCTGACAGATTCATCAGGACCATTACACACACACATACTGACGCACACACACACACTTATATGCATGCATCCAAAAGATTTAGAAAGACATCGCAATTGTTAACTTTTATTTTCCCTCCGCGACGAGGAAAGCACAACATCTGTTGCATTAATGATTCAGCCGGCAAAACACAAAAGAGCCAGCGATGATTCCTGCTTTTAACTTTACACGCTGAAAACCAGCCTATCCTGCACTCCCGTTTCTTTTTCTTTATTTCGGCTGTGTAATTAAAGTTCATCAGTTTTATTGTACCAAAACTGTATCACCCAGTATCCTCGCCTGGTTGCTTTTTCCATGCCCCACAGAAGGGATTACTATCGCCTCAAGCATAAGCCAATAAAGACACTTAATCAAATTATATTTAAGAAATACTGCAGATGTGTAAATATTAGTGTGAAAGGGTGGAGATTTTTAGAGAGAAATCTAACTCCTGGAAGAAGTACAGTCTGTCCAGATAAAGAGACAAACAAATAAACAAGGTAGCTAGCGGGGCCGGCCCAGCACCAGGGGGCATTGTTAAGTCATTAGTGAAATTTAAGACTTTAGACGAGGATGACCGATCCCCATCACACACACACACCCTCACAGCTCCACCCACAGCAGCAACATCCAGCCAAAGAAAACAGCCCTTGTTCCTAAATACCACTGCTAACTGGCCTCTGACTCCACACCCCCACACACACACACATGTACACACATACACACAAGATCCTGATTATACCGATACAAGATCTCCTTACAAAATAAATGGCAAATGCAGGAATTTCACATGAAAAATAAACCCACAGAAAGCCAAATCAAAGACACACACACACATAACCACACGCCACTCACTCGCTTGCGATCTGAAGTACCTCTAAATCACGCTAATCTGCCCCCTTGTGATCCTCTGAGTGCCCCTACTTAATCTCTACACCGCTCAACCAAAGGTGAACCCTATTAGTTGCCAGACAAATGGTAGGGTTTGCCCCAGCTATACTCTGGGAGAGCGAGGCCTTTCAGAGCGCCATTGAGCTGCAACTCAAAACTTCTAATCCCCCTCCTCCGTCCACCATCCTCTCTGCATCCCACCCACTCTAAAAGTCCCCCTGCTGTTCCTCCACATTAGCCCATTGGTAGTCCATTCCCATTTCCTGTCAAAACATTTCTCCATTGCTCTCTATTTCCGACTGCCCCCTCTGTAGGCTCTCAAAGAAAACAAACCAAGCCTTCTCCTTGTGTCAAGGGTCAAGCCACAACAGCTAACACTGGCCGAAGCAGAGCAAAGGTGACCAAACACATACTCGTCTCATAACCCACTACTCATTATACACTTCCTGTGCACACCGGAGTGCAGGATCTTCCCAGTTCACATGAGACCACATCGCAAAAAGCTTGAGCCCCTCAAAAGGTCCCTGAACTCATTTTCACCAGTCCAACTCTGAGTGAGTCTCTCACTGTTTGAAGCAGTACCTGTCAGTGAATTTGATATTCTAGACATTGCATCGTCTCTCTCTGTCTGTCTTTGTGTCATTCTCCCCCTTGCATCGCCCCAAGGGAGGAGCCATCCCCATGGTCCTGTGCCAGCTGCTCAGTGGTCCAGCCTGTGTGCCGCTCCGCTGTGTGAGGCGGTGTGCACTGGAGCCTCAGGGCCCTGTCGCCACGCTGCCTGGCCCCCAGCCTGAGGGGCTCGCTGACAGGGGGTCTGGAGGGACTGGACAGTACTAGCTCACCAGGGAGAGACCTGTGACAGCGGAGTGAAGGAACCAGTGTGTCTGACTTTGTCTCCGTGCATGTATGTATGTATGACAGCCAGGTAATGTATGCATATTAATAACTGCATCAGTATGATGTGTTGATTGTGATGGAGAGCCAGAAAGATCAGTCTGTGGAGTGAATTCCAACAACTGGGAAGTTTACTTGTGCTGATACTGGTTTCATTTAAATTATAAATCGGGATACATGAAGTATATTAAACTTCATGTTACCATGACAACATATTTCTTACTACTGTACTAAAAATGGTAAAACTTATACAACGTGAAGTAAAGTGACTGCACACAGTGTCAAATGAGCAGACAGTATCTTGCCATAATGTGTTATTATACACTATATAAACTTATTCTTCTGAGACAGTAATTTCTCACTAAATATTTATATATCCACCCCTGCGTTTGTTACATAGAATTTTTCCCCCTGGCCAAGTAAATGTTTATTGTTGGCGGCAGAAAAAGGGGGTTAAATGACAAAGAACAAAGAAATCTCAAGAAAGAATCTTCCCATCATAGAGACTCCACAGATTTATCAAGCTAACTTAAATTTGGAAAAACTTTACCGACATCATCCGCAGCTCTTTCTGCAAATGCACATTCTCCATATCCGCTGGAGGATGACACATTTAGCAGTTTTTTTTCTCTCAGCTATTTCTCACATAAAGTCCTTCTTACTGATGATTTGTCCCACCCCAACATCCAGTTTGAAAATAAAGTATAACAAACGAGCTGGAAAATTAGAAACTCAAATCCATTTTTCTGGATTTTTATTATTTCTGGACTACAAGATGAGCTAATTCACACCAATCATAGCACTGAAACTCAGGATTAGTATCTCATAAAACACTTTTAGACAACACATCAAAAAGGTAATGGCAGCACAGGTACAGCATGGCAGTACCAACACAGAAAGCTACAGTATGAGTTACAGCTAAAGAAAAATCTTATACTGGGAGTATGGGAAACAATCTCCTAAAATGACATTGTTGTCTCACACATAAAACTCTCAAGTGCATATATGATGACCTAACAGGGCGACTTGGCGGCAGTACGTGAGTATGCATCTGGGAGAGGGGAGGAATTCAACCCCTGACACAGTCCAACAAATGTTGCTGCATTTATTCTTTGGCTGATAGTTTAATGTTCTTTTCCCAAAGACTTGCAGCGTCTATTTTCCTTTTGGTTGATGCTGAAGAATGAGGAGGCTGGTGTTCCCGACCATTAGCAGTACAAGGAGAAACTATCAGACCTGCTCTGAGAACAGGTAGACGCCAGGAAAAAAAAAAAAGGCACAGAGGAAAGTGGCCCGTGTCATCATAGACTGGTATTTTTTTAAATTTGTATTAGACAGGCAAGAACAAGCAGGGTGATAGCCAAACATTGAAACAGATGGTCAGTCTGCCTCTCTGAGACACCATACCGGTTGAGAACAGACATTAACATACACCAACAAATGATATCTGAATAGTTTATTGTCAGACTGTCCAGACAGCGTTAATCCGTAAAGAACTCTAAAAAAAAAAAAAGATTGGCAGTTTTACGGCACTGCAGACTCACTGTGTAAAAGTGCGTCTGTGCGTTACCATACGTGTTTTTTTGCATGAAAATAAGGATTTAACAAATAATAACTGCAGTAATAAATACTTAACTTGGGACTTTTTTGTAACTGAGCTGAAACTAAAGCTATCTACTACACATCGATTAGGAGTGGGGGAAAAAATAAAACCCTGCACTGACTAGTTGAAAACAAAGCTGTGGTACATGCACATAACTAGAACCATGACTACAAACAGATCAATACAACCCACAACCTAAGATTAAGAGTAATGGATTCCTCTTGGAGCCGAGCATCTGAAGTCAAGCCATCGCACAGGACAACTAATCATTGTTCAAATAGTAAAATGATAAACTTTAACTGCTTAAAAGGGAAAGAAAGCACAAAAACTATGGCTCCAGTGCATCCCAGATGTTTTGTTTTTTAGGTCAGCGTTCAGAAATCAAAGCCTGATATGCGCGCGTGAGTGTTTGTGAGCTCATTTTGAATCCATGGGAGGGAAGAGCCTTATTGACAAGATTGGAAAATTCCTATTGATTATTCTTCTTTTCTCTGAGCACAGGCTTGTTAAAAAAAAGACCCCTCTTGGAAACACGATCAATTAGTGAGATAGTGCTTGCCATTGATCCCCCCCCCCAACGCACACACCTCTCACAAGGCTCTTGCCTCACGATGGATACCCCCACACACTCCTTATGACCAGCTATTGATTTCAGCTTCTTAGCCAAATATAAAAGCATGCACTCACACCGAGCACTGACCCCTCCCATCCAAACCACACCGTCTAATACTAATACTGACATCTGCTTGTCTCCATTGTAAACCCATGGTTCACTCATAAATACAGAGGCCAGCTTTGGCCCAGAACCAATATAGTTTCTCAGAGGTCAGAGGTCAGCATGGCAATAATGCCACCATTAACAGATCTGCCTGGGTTAATATTGAGAACTTCTCAGAGCAGATGACCTTTACGGGGTGAAAGCAACAAAGATTGGTGAAAAATACCAGAATTATACATAGGCCTATTTTCATTTGACTGATATGTTGGTTATAGATAGAGTTAATCGATTAAAACTGAAAGGTAGAGGCCGGAGAAAAGCTGAACATTTTTCAAACTTTTTTTTTTTTTTTGCTGACCTACACAATCAACCAATTAGCAAATTTGTTGTTCTGTGTTTCAGTACTAATTGTACACACAAAACAAAAATATCACCACCAGAACTGTTAAAACAGGAAAGGAGTAGACATGCAACAAGAGTTGGCGAGTTAGCAAAGATTTATGGTGATTATGCCCAAAGGAATCATGTCCACTGATCAATCAGGTAACCAATCAGTGAACAAGCCAGTCCATCAGTCAAAGATAAAACACTCCATACAGAGAAGTCACATCAGGCCTGAGAGTAAAGCAGTTCACCAATGTTAAGATTAGACAATTGTAAAACTATTAGACACAGCAGGCAGTGGGACGTTAGATAATTCTCTCTCATAGCCAACTTAAGAGTCATCTCTTTGTCAACGACTGCCCTTGCCCTCTTCATCCCTCGGTCCCCTCCACCCTCTATCCCTTCACCCCTCTTTATGGATCAGCTGTGATCTCCTCTCTCCTTTCACTCAAATCAGGATTAGGGAGAAGAGGAGGTGGAGGGGGGTGGGAGTGCAGCAGCGGCAGCAGGAGAAGGGGGGGGAAGAGAAAACTGAAACAATATGGAAAGGAGATTAGAAAAGAGGGGGTTTGGGCCGTTTGGGGAATTGCAAACTCCCTTGTGCTTGGGTAGGTGTCCTAATGACACCGCCTAATTATGGCAAAATTAGACAGGCTAAAGGGAAGGGAGGGGGGTGGTGGTGGTGGAGATTTTAACGTGAGGGGAAAAGAAGAGGAGCGAGGGAATTAAGCAATAGGGAGCGAAGAAGTAAGAGCGCAGTAGGAGCAAGCGGAAAAGAGCAAGAGGGGTGTGCAGAAGTACAGATACGAGGTGAGGCGGGGAGGAAGGGAGCGTGGGGCTGAGAGTGGGAGAAAAAGAGGAACGGAGGAAGAAAAGGGGTGGAAAGCAGTGGCGGGGCGATAGGAGCAAGTGGGCCCCAGCACGCTGCATGTTAATTGGAGAACAGGTGTTGGGGCTGGGAGCAGGAGGCTGATTACTGGAGCCACAGAAACAGACCGTCTCCTCCACACACACACACACACACAGTGCAAGCACACATACACAAATGTACATAGACTGCATACACACACACACACACACACACACACACACATGAATAATTTACGACCCAAGCAGTGACTAGGAAAAAGGTCAAAGTAGGGGTCACAAAGACACATACATCCATATACATACATATATAAACTTGCAAGGATCTCCACACACACATGAAAATATACATCCGTTTGTGTGCACACAAACAGTGTATACATGCTCTGAACACACACACATATACACACATCTTGCCCTGTCAATCTTTTTACTTTTCAGTCGAATGAGAAAGTGCACATAAGGTTGGGTAAAAGGGCACAGGGGCCACGCAAAATTCCATTGGCTTATCAGAAATTAACTAGCTGCTAATAGGCTGCTCCCTGAGGAGAGGATTTTTGCCGTCCAGTCAAGAGGGAGAAGCCCCCATCAGGACGGGATATGCCCAGTGTGATTAGAGAGTACAGTAGGTCAATGATTCCATTTAAATCAATCCTCACAGCAACACACAAGCCTGCACACACACACACAAGGAGTCACAAAGAGGTATGGATCGCTCTCTCCTCACCAGCCCGACTGCCGAGCTACTCACAAACAAATTTGGAGGAGGTTTATCCATGTTAGGAGGAAGTATAAAAGGGGGTGAGGAGGGGGTTATTGTGAGAGTAATGTGCTACAGTAAATGAGAAAAGCAGCTGCTCCAAGGTATTCTGGGAAAATTCAAAAGACAACAGCCCGATTTTTCCGTTATATGAAAACTATCTTCAGCGGAGATCCTTTGAGACACACTGTCAACAGCCAGCCAGCTTGAACTGAGAAGGGGAAAGAAAAGGGTCCTTGACGTATATGAAGTGAGTGTTTTCTAGACAGACTATTTGAGGGAAGGAGAGAAGGAAGCAGAGAGGAGAAGAGGGACCGAGGGAGGGAGAGGAGATGAAGGTTGTGTCTATGACATCACAGAGAAAATATTTCACATGCGGTCTGCTTATGAGCATTCATCACACTGGTTAATGCCAGGCAGACAGCGCGAGACCTCCCGAAATCCCTCGGACGTGAAGGCCCTCACACACACCGATTATGGCGGTGGTCATCCACCTTTCAGTGTGATAACTGGCTGTCAGGGTGAACATTTACTACATATGTGAGCCCCTCTGGTGGGATGAAAGATCCACATGCTTCTGATAATATGAAATCACGCTTTTGGCAGGTTTCAGGTGCAATGTCGGCTGTTAAATGTAATGAGTGACCAAATTGAAACAGATCCCAGCAGGCTGACGATAGATCAACAGACAAACACAAAGCTTTGGAAACACATGGGATTCAGACATGGACACAGGCAGTATAATACAGCCTGTGTAAACTGACGATGAACCTTTATCCGTATGTTGTAAATATTAATATTTATATGGTAATGCATGCATGCAAATTCACACACAAACATTAGCACCACTGTAAAATACATGAATGTGTTGTAACTCGTCTAACTTTGCTGGAAATGCAACAGCTGATTGGTAAAATCTCAGCACAGGAATCTTCACCTCTCATCTCTCTCTTTGTGACTGTGGAGGTGCGTGTATACAAAGAAAGGGTGACCTGAACATTTAGTGTGAAGTGGGTCTTGTTTGAGGTGGATGACACTGTGTTTGGTGTGTTTTGATCTCATTACCTGTCAATGATGACTGGGTCAGAGGGCGTCTCGTTTCGGTTGCCACAACTTTTCTTCTCACAACAGCGGCTGAGTGGGCAGTTAAAGACAGGACAGAAAAGAGAAAAAAAAAAAAAGTCAGCGGAGGAAAAAGAAAAAACAAATTAAACAGGAGGAGCCATCATTTGTCTGGCCCATCCACATCCACGGGCCCAGACTACTGACTGCCCCGCAGTCGGCCAAGATCCAGGAGCACACAAAGGAGGCATGAGAGGGGAGGGGAAGAATAGACAAAAGAATAAAAGAGGAAGAAAAGGTACAACAACACACCCTACAAACAGTGAGAGACCATTCAAAAGTGAAAAGCCAGCCAGGCAATCTGTCACATTGATTTCGAAATCAAACTCAACCCCCACGCAGCCTCATTGCGCACACACACACACACACACACACACCGTCCCACAACATCCTACCATTCGTCAGCAGTCCTGTCCGAGGAGCTGATGGCCACCCCACCCCCCCCCACCCCACCCCACCCCAAAGTCCCCTTCACTGCATAACAAAAGTGCCCCCACCCCTAACCATCTGCCACCCCTACACCTCGCCTCACCCCTCTCGTGTCCCAGCTTGGCCCTGCCCTGCCCCCCTCCGCCCCCCTGTCAGACGGCCTCACTCCCCAGCTGTGACGCTTGCCCTCTGCCTCTTCGGCTCTGTTATTAGCCAGCTGTGAGTCACATTCGGGCATCTGCTGGCTACACAATGGCAAACCCCACTCCGTCTTAGCCCCTCTCCCCATGTCCCAGCCCCTATCCTTCCCCCTGCTGCCCCTCAAATCCTGGGTCACTGCCCCACTTCCAGACCACTCTCTTCAGCTTCTTCTCCATCCCAGTGCTCACCTAATTTCTTCGCTCATCAAACAACAACAACTCTCTCAATAACTGAAACTCTCTGGTCCCTAAGCCATGACTAGACTTTTTAAACTTGCTCTGCTTTTCAAACAACTCTCTGACACTGAAGATATAACACTGCACATGTCATCACATGTTGACAAAGTTCAAACATGATGTCTTAGCTAAACAGAAGTGCTTTAGTTACATTTCGATGAGGGAAAGGTGGATTGTTCCCCTAAAATATGTCTGCTGCTGTCAGCTGTGGTCTGGTCTGGCTGCAAAACTCCAGACCAGAAAAAGAGGAACTCCAAGAAGAAACAGGAGCTGGCTGGTGACATGCTGCGTTACAGCAGAAAGCAGCGGGGGGTTACCACTGTAACAAGAATGATGACAGACAGGCCAGACTTATGGTTCAACCACAGTCTAGTTTTCAAAAAATGTTTAGCCTCAAGCGTCGTCCCAAAACCACACTTCAAGCCGACTGAGGCAAAGCAGAGTGAAGGAGAGTAATGGATATTTGGATTTATTTGAATTTGAATGAGCGTGTGTGCGGTTTTGTGTGTTTTAGACTCACCTGCACATAACCTCGTGTGTGAGCAGAACTCTGCACATTTCTGGATTCTTGTTTTGTCCCTCATATGATATGGGCTGAGAGGAGAAAATGGGGGACAAATTCAGTTTCACGTAGAATCAATTAAACGTGAGGGTTAAATCACACTTAAGTGCGAGGACTTAAGGAAAGTTTACCAACCTGTTTGGTGACAGAATCGATAAGTCGTGCGTAAAGATCCTGCTCTGTACGAACTCCTGCAAAAAGAAAACAGAAATTGGTTTTCAGTAACTTAAACATGAAACCATCAAGCTTTTTTTTTTTTAACTGAATGTATGATGTATGAAACAGACAATGGAGTGACACAAATGAAGCAACTGAAACTGGACTGTAACCAGTTGATAAAAACAGTACATAGTGCTGAGTATTCTCAAAATAAAATGGAAAGATTTATGACATTAATCTTTTTTTTTTTATCTCAAACTCTGGACAAGCTCTCAGAAAAAAAGCATTGAACTCTGTCCAGCCAACATGGAGGAACAAGATTGGCATGCAGTTCATATTTTCTCTCTGATGGTTTCTGAGGGGATTGGAAGTTATTTGATGTTTTGATGATTATTAGTCATGTTCTGCTGAGGCCAGAATTTACAACCACATTCTCACGATTTGTCAAGCTGTTCTTTTTTTGGCTATTTCTCAGTTTAAACTTTTGATTTACTCACAAACTTGAATGACAGAGAGATGAGAGTTCACCAACAGGTAAAACAGTACCTGAGATGTTTGATAAGGAGTTTAATTGAAGGGTAAATATCTTTTTATTCTCGTTTCATTGTAATCAGGTGAGTCTCTGAGAGCGATTTCCAGAAACACCTGAACCTCTCAATGTTTCAAAACCTCAGCTGTAAATCATACAAGATAGGGAAACGACATGTAATGAATTGCTTCTTGAGAGCAGAGTGGATTACCCATGGATTTTTTTTATAGAGACTTTGGAGAGTATTGCTTTTAAAATGTGTTCCTCTCATCAAAGTCTCGATTGAGATGCCTTTGATATCACTTGGGGGAAGGGGATGAGAGGATGCGATGTAGAGGAAGTGCTTTTGGTGTGCTTGTATGTACATGTGTGTGTGTGTGGAGGGTGTATGAGGGGGTTGCTCTGGAACATGTCTTTTATCTTCTCTCCCATGGGTGCCACTGCGATGGCAGAGTAGGGGCAGCAGTGGCTCATGGGAACCAAATTTCTCTGTGTATCCCCAGATCTGATGTGGAGGCTCCATGGGGGGTTGGAGGAGTTGGGGAGGGAGAGAAAGTGAGAGGCGGGAGGGGCGGCAACATGTACCTCATTTCCCCATACATGGGCCCAGAAATGGCTCTTTGCAGAGCTGAACATTGAATTGTACAAACCCAGTGATTAGACAATGAGCGGAAGATAATTTATGAGCTCCGAGAGCAGAGGCGAGGTGAGGCAGGGGAGGATGTGGAGGAAGATTAGTTAAGTGGAAAGGTGTGTGTCACGTTAGTGTGCTGGTGTCGCCGGTGACCTTTTTCAGGTCCTGTTACGTGCAGGCCTTGGCGTTGTCATCTAAATGATCAAATCAGGAACCTGAAAGGGCAAAGAATCAAGCCATAATCTGAGAAGTCATATCTGACTCTACTCACCATTGCTGTAGAGGAGCTGCAGCTTGTAGTGCGTGCCGTTGTTGGTCTTTTCTCCCGTCTGCTCCTTGGAAAGGGGAGGACCGACACACAGACAAATGCAGGGCATGCAGTTAAGCACATTTGGGGCACAGATAAGTACAGTTGAGCATCAGTGAGTTTCTCCTAATCCTGCAGCTTGTCCTTCCCTAGGAGCAGCATCGAGATCAGAGGGGTTGTAGGCTCAAAGCCCACGTGGGACCTTTCGTTGTGCTCAAGAGCTGAGCGCTTAACCTTGAGTTAGATGTTCTTTGTAGAGGTTGAACTATCATGTCTTAGGAACTCCTAAAACCTTACGATCAAATGTTGCCGTTCTCCCCGTGATATGGTACAGGCATGGTTATATGTGTGTGTGTGAAAAGTGTGTTTTAGCGAGTGGAAAGTACTGTATGTGAGACTGAGCAGCAGTCGACCTTGACAGAAAAACTTCCTTTCCGCTATCCCTCCTTCCCCCCAGGCTCTCCACTATAGCCTCTCACTTCTTCCTTCTCCCCCCTCTCTCTCTCTCTGTCTCTTGTTCCTTCTCTTTCTTTCTCTTCCTCTACCTCTACTGGTCTTTCTAAGTGGTCTCAAAGGAATGCTCTCTGGTCCAATAACCCAGGAGGCTGGCATCACAGAGACGAGAGCGAGAGGGGAGGCAAGAGAACAAGGGAGGTTGGGGAGGTAGAGAAAAGTGGAAAAAGGAGACAGTTGTAAGGAGGTAAGAAGAAGTGGGGGGAAATTAAGATGCATGAAGATAAGTTGTGAAGTAACAAAGCTCAAAAGTTAATATCAGTGAGATTGAAGCTGAACATCAGGAGATAGATGCATACCTGGCTTCATAAGTTTTGTAAATATACACAGAGGAACATTTATTTCGCCATGCCATCGCTCCACCTCTGCATAATTACAAAGCAAAAACAGATGCCAGGGTAACCATGCAGAAAATGAACTCCTCCACTGCCGTCATATTACTCTACGCTGGCCTGGTGTGGCACAAAGAGGAGCACACTGACAGCTTTCAGGCCTGGCATTAGCACTGCCGCCCGCGCCTCTCCCTCCCACCCCACCCATGAAATTTACAGTAAAACTATATTTGAACTTCAGTTGACAGGACGGTGTCCTCTTGTCTTTCTCACAGGGGAGAGCTGTTTCCAGCTTAAGAAATTCTTCTCCTCGCCACAAGGCAAAAACATCCATCAACACCGGGCATAAGGCTCCCAGTCTAAGCAGTCTCTCAATCTCCAGGCTCCTTCTAACTCTGTCTCCACACGGCACCCTTCCTTATTTTGGTCTTGTCCAACCTGAGGAATCCAGCTCCCCCCACAGCAGTATTTAGAGTATGGGAGGTGGGGGGGGGGAGACTTTGATGATTAGTTCACTGTATAACTTAACAGGAGCAAGCATAATTTGCATTTTAAAAAGTAGTGATGTCCTCCTAATGAGGCAAGCTGCTAATTAGTCATTAGATATTCTTTTTCAATCCCACATCATCAGCTCATTGAGGGTAAAGCTTGTGTAAACATGTAGCCGTCAGCTGTTCGATATGCTTGGCTTTACTGGGGATGGGGAAGCTCAAACTGAGTACCTGGTTGCAGCCGAAATACTGTATTAGTAGTTTAGGTGTTGAAAATCCCCCTGAAATAACAGTAAACATGAAAACTTTTAGATTAGAAACATTCACACACCTTGTCATGCTCAACAAAGTCCACAAACGCGGTCCTCTCCACCTCCACAGGTTGGCCGTGTCTGTCATAGAGCGCCAGGACAAAGTGGAAGAAGTTGGACTTGCGGAGATTTGAGGGCGGCTGCTTCTCAAAGTGAGCTCTTGACAAAGCTACTCCACTGAGGACACAACAGGAAGAGACAGTCAGCTCACACTTACAATCATGATTATTGAAGACATTCATATTGTCTTAAATGAACTGATTTATACTGCATAATATAAATCTTATTTTTACTTAACATACCATCTAAATATGTATATAATCTACTAGTGGGTGAAAATATAACTAAAGGAAATCTAAATAAAACAAAGACTAAAGACCAGACACTTTTCACTGTGTGCAGTAAATCATTAAAACTAAATTAATATGCATCTCAAATATGTTTGATTTACTGACACTATAATGTCAGTTATTAAAATATTAAGATTGTTTTTAAAATCATGTAATTTCTCACTGGTTACAAATTTTGTTTTTTTTAATTCTCCAATTGTTAATGCCTTCATATTATCCATGAAATAAAAAAAAAAAAAGCATATCATTATAAATATTTTGTTTTTCCCAAAACTTAAAGGTCATTTTACCTGTCTTAAAAAGAAAGCAAAAAAATAAATAAATCAGGATAAATAGCAAACTGAAGTAGAGGAACAAATGAGCTCTTTTGACTCAGACTGATGGTGGAGCATTAAAATGTACAAGCTACTGACTGTTTGACTATTTATGCAGAGTCCCTCAAAGGAGACTCTGGGTCTTTTATCTACAAATCAAAACGTGAATAAATAGAAATCTGCACAACAGACAGCCTGTGCAGTTTTTCTGTAAATTACATTCAGTATAAAATGAGACATTTTATCTCTGAACAGAGAACCTAAACTTAGTGGATTATGGATTTTTTTTTTTTTTGACAGCCGTAAATCTGAAAAATAAAAAAAATTAAAAATGACCATGACTGTTGAGCTGTTAGTTTTTACTTTTTATAAAACAAATTTGAAATCATAATTTAAATAATAATAACTTGAACATCAAATAATATAAACGCAGAACGAAAAGCGCCACTTACTGCAGCAACTGCTTCATATTTCATGTCTGTTCAGATATTTATCAGGCTGTGCTTGGCTTCCTTTATAGTTGCAAACGTTAGTGCGCTTTTATGAGTGTTGACTCCGTTTTCTTTGAGCACAGTCAGAACACGAGAATACTCGTGTATGTGTTTGTGTGTGTAAAGAAATGAAAAATGTGAAGAGGATGGTTGAACATCTGGAAGAAGAATGATTCAACAACAATAGAAAAACTCATTACTTCTATTGATGAAAAATGTAAGTGTGTAATGAAAAACATCAGCTGCTCTGTGAAAAAAATGTATTTATTATATAAATTATCTCTGATTTAATTGTGTAATTAAGCTTAGATATCTAAGTTGAACTTTAAAGTTTAGATTATTAGTTTTGCTCTCTGATAATATAGGCCCACTTTTCTTTTGTGCACACAACCAAAACTTTTGTTGGCCTTTATTACTTTTACAATAATATTACTAATAAAGCCACGTGTTTTATAAGGTTGACTTATAAAGGTGACTCGTGCCATCTTTTGCAACAAGTAGTTTGCAGCTCTTTTCTGAAAGGTCGCCTGTTCTGAAATATTCACACATTATCAACGTGATTGTGCTCTTGATGCTCAGTATGAAAATAAATTATGTCTCGTTGCTAACGAGCCTGAGCGCAGCTGATGAAAAATAACTGGTGAGTAATGGTAATGTCAATAGATCAGCTGGGTTTTTACTGTACCTTTGAGCTGCTACGTTCGCATCCACAACCCCGACATTACGCACCCACGACCGGACTGGATCCATCTCCTCTCCAAGACTTCTCTCTTTTAATCCGCTCACTTCTCGTATCAGATGCTCCTGGATCCCGAACATTTAAGCCCTTTCTTAGTCGTTTCGTTGCACTTTTTTTTTAAACTTAAGACAAAAATATCTGATTTGGAGAGCTAAAGCACTTTGGCAAACAACAGAGGGTCCAGCTCAAGGCGCTGCGCTCCTCCAGAGCGCCGCAAGAAAACTGAGCTTTCACAGAGCTTTGAAAAATAAATGACCGGCGCTGTGTGATGTTTTAGAAGGCGTCTCAGTAACAAAAAAATCCACTCACACTTTCTTTTAAGGCTGAAACGATGATAATAGATATATTCCAACACTAATTGCAAGCATTGTCCAAGCGCAAATCTCCAGCGTCAGTTCGAGCGCAAACAATCACCTGCTTGCTGGGCTCAACTCCTCACACAGTTCGGGACAGGTCCGTTCTCGGAATATTCTTTAAAAATATGTGTGTGAGAAAAGTCTTCCTTTGTCAGGAGGCCAGATCGGATCAAAACAGTTGATCCGAGGGCCAGGAAGCTCGCAGTGAACCTCTGTCTTGAAGCATGAATGAGACCCTCTGCCGGGATAGAGCGTGGAGGAGGGGCCTTAGTGCCATATGGGGGACCGATTGTTGAAATGGATGCTCTCATTGGTGTAAAGTGCATCCGTTGTTTGGACTTCTGCCAGATTCAGCATCCAACCAGTGACTCCTACAACAAACTTTACGCATATTAAGTTCGAACAGGGTGATAATAAAGAAAACACACAGACTGTGAAAGCAGGAAACTTTACACATGCGTAAAAGTCTTCAAGTGATAAATATATTATTTGCTGAGAAATTGAAATGAAAGATGCTCTTTGTGTGTTTGGAGTGAGAAGGAGGGGGAGCAATCATTATTATTCAAATCAAATATTAACACAAATGTTTTTTGTTTTTTTAATATATATGTGTGTGTGTTTTCTTCTCTGAATGTTTCATGAAAGCCAGTTGTTAAAATGTGATATTCTCCCCTACATGCTGGACTTACTCCTGACCCTGAATAGTCAGTACAGCAAATCCTGTTTGGTCTATTCATTCAAGTCAGAATTTAACACAAGTGCGCTCTCGACATGCGCGTATTCAGCAGCTCGACCGTCTGCTCCTTTGAACGCAGTGATTCCGCTGAGGAGGCATGGCATCAGTGTCAGCCGCAACAATGGCCGTCTGGTTGGTCCATCAATCTCCGCCACCAGCGGACAGGGGCTGCGCTCTGATTGGCGTTTGGACTGCTGCCTGACAGTGCCCGAAATTAGTTCTTAATCAATACAACAGACTCTCAAATCAAACTGGTCATGAAATAGGTGCAAAGAAAAAATGTTGTTAAAGTCTTATGAAGGCCTGTGTAGAATAAAACACAATGCGTAAAAGTGATAATTTTGGACACTAAAGTTTCTTCAGCTGCTGATTTCTATAATGTCAAGGCTCGGTGCTGTAATAAAAGCAAAAAATAAACAAGCCAAAAAATATTTCCTGTTGTTTTTGTCATCAATAATTTAACAAGCTCTATTTTAAATTAATTATATGTTTGTTAGGCCCAACAAAAAGAAAATATATATAATGTTTTTTTGTTTTTTTTTTTGCAGTCTGAAAATTAATTTCCGTTCCTGCTCGTCTGGCGTTTAAAAGGAAAGTTTTTTTTTTCCAGCCTTGGTTCCTTGCCCCTTACCAATACTATTGTCTCTGTGTGGAGTTTGTGCGCTTGGACAATGGATGTAAATCTCCCCCCTTTGGATCCCGCCTCAACCCACCATCTGCCAGCGCGGGACAAAGTCAGATGTTCCCCCAATTATGAGAGCAGTCTTGGGGAATCCTGCTGCAGAGTCTCCGCCCTGTCGCCGTGTCCCTCACACACTTCTCCTAACATGATTGACAGCTGTGCTTAACCGTGAAAAATCAGTATATTATGATGACACACTTTAATAACATTCCTCCACTCGTTGCGCAACTTCCAGGAGATGCAGAGAAGATATATTGCAAATATGTGCAAATAATAGCTCAGTTTATCGACTCAGAATGGGTGAATATGTGCAGAATATCAAACTAAAAGTAACACAAAGAGAAAATAATAACTTAAAACTTTAGATTTGACCTTCATGCATTACATTACAGAGGGATGTGTGAGAGGGTAGGCTTTTAATTTGAGCTATAGTTGCCTCTTGTCTGGTGGCACAACTTACATTATGAGGCATAATTTCTAAATGACAAACAGAACGAAGTAAACTGCACCTCCATATTATTTCAACATGTAGACTATGTTTTATTTATTTATTTATTTATGGGAAGTTTGATCTATTTTACCAAAAAAAGAGACACTAATCACAATTATTACACCTCTAATGTTTAAAAAGCTCTATTCCAGTTGTCAGTCTTCACCTATTTTTAATTTATAACGCTTTATATCAATCGATAGGAATAATATTAAACGATCAATAGAAAATCCTGCATTCGTTCTGCAGTTGATGTCCAACTTGTGTTCTCTTCAGCCCCACAGGTGCCGTGATTATCACAACCAGCACACCCAGACCTGCTGCCTAAATGTGTGGCTTTTCTAATTTGGTGAAGCGGAGAGCCGGGGCGAAAATGGGGGGGATTAGTCAAACCACAAACGTCTTTCTAATCAATTTAACCCGCTGAGACGGTCAGCCCGTGTGTTTTAGGGGAGGAGGGAGAGAGAGAGAGAGAGAGAGAGAGAGAGAGAGAGAGAGGAGGTGGGTGTGGGGGGAATCAGTGACTGCTAAACCAAACAATGGGGTATCGTGTGCCGCTCGTCCTCTCCAGCATTCCCCTGCTCCCGTGGGACACCCAAAGCCACTCACTGTGGATGGCACTGTGTCCACGGAGGTCAGGAGGGGCGTGGTGTGTGTGTACATGTGTGTGTGTGTGTGAGGGATGGAGGGGGTGCCGGAGACGCAGCAGCTGGTTCCCGTCCCTCCTCTCCTCTGTGTAGAAAACAACAGAGCTAATGCGACCCACAACGTCTCCTATCGATCCTCATATATTGCTCTCGTTTTTTTTTGTTGTTGTTGTTGTTTGCTTATTTAGGTAAAGATGTAGATCCCCTGGGGAGTGTCAGCATCCGCAATTAAAGCAGAGTGGCCGCCTTTAAACCACGTTTGTTAATATCAAAACACATCATCTGCTAAACTGTGAACAAACATTTGGATTAGTGTTTAATAGAAGACCTGTTGGAGTTTAAATATCTCCATAAAGTGAGACATTTTATAAGGACACAATGCAAAAGTATATTGAAATATTGAATTATCATTATAATAATAATAATTATTATTATTATTACCATTACAACCTATGTTGATTTTATAAAATAAAACATCTTTGGTCTATTTTTATTTATTTATTTTTAATCTTCTGCTCAGTTCATTATTCCAGTTTTTGAATTACACTTTCACTGCACATTTTTAACTTGTCATAGAATTAAAAAACACCACACTTTCATTTAAGTGTCACAGTTAGTAAGATATGTTATTTGTGTCATGCACATACATGTACCAAACCCACATAGCCTCAAAATACACAAAAATATTGTTTTGAAGTGGTTAAATATTTGTCAGACAAGAAGAGAGAACATTGCATCCAAAACCTGTAAAAGTCTAGAGATGGAACTGGCTCAAATTTAAATAAAATGCAGCTATCATTAAATAATGTAATCAATCACACCTCACACCTGTGAGCAATAAAAAGTGTCTCAATATCTGCTATAAAATGTCACAATATCTACTGTGAAAAAGTCTTTTTGGCGAGGTGTTGCATACTCTTTTAAAACATGATTAGTTATTTTCCATGCAGTTATGCTGCTTCACATCATAAAACCTTTCCAGATATCACAAAGAAGCCAGGCTTCTGCACTATGAACCTCATAATTGATCAGTAAGGTGAAGACATTTGTTCCTCTATAAGAGGACGTCTCACCTCCCAAGTTATAAAGAGCAAAGCATGAATTCACTCCCACATAACTCATACAGCGTCCCGGCTTGGAGCAGCAACACAGATGTACTGCAGGTAAAACCCACAGAGAGATTTGTTAAACCTTCTACATGTTTTCAGGCTGACATCTTTATGGCATGGTGTGTACCTTGTGTACAGTAAGTCCTTTGTTCCTGAGGATCACTTAATGATAGCATGATTTGTATGATCTGCATAATTTTAAGGACTTGTTGTAACTCCAGTAGAAACATTATTTTAGAGAAAGGAGAAACACATCAACTACTGAACTGCTGAACTGGGTGTTTCCAAATGCTGTGAAGAGTTTTATGGGAACAAAAGTTCTAATATTAAGTTATCGTCGATACAGCACAAATAAATATCCTTTCTGAAAAATCTGTTTCTTAATTTAGCTCCAAGCAATCCACTTATTTTGATTTGTTGCCTTGCTTTAACTAAAACTCTCACAAAGTTTAAGACTGCATGGATTTAAAGTTAAGATTAAACTTATGATTTATTATTTGATACCAAAATAGGCTACATCTACAAATCAACAGTTCAAATGGAGAACCAGCATTGCATCCTGTATGTAGAGGAGTAACTGGAGTTCACCCAAATCTTAGGACTGCCATTTTTTTATGTCCTTAAAACTGGTATGTCAGTGCCATCTGCTGGTCTGGTTAAGAACATCATCAAATGTGGATTTGTTGATCTGCAAAGTGTTGTTCTATATAATCATCACTTTCACTCAGAGGCAGAGGTTAATCTGTATGACAAAGTCTTACACTTAAACTTTGGACATAAACAGATGTTCCAAAATAATCAGTAAAAAATTATATGTGTACAAGGCACTAAGGACAGAGGGTGTCACTCCCTGTACAGATTGTAAAGCCCTCCGAGGCAAATTGTGACACTTTGTGACTTTGGGCTGTACAAATAAAATCTGATTTGATTTGATTTGATTTGAAAAAGAGCAAAGACAATGTAAATAGACGATAAAGTGATTAATTCAACAGAAAAGAAGCATGTTTTCACATTTAACATGCACATTTAACATCACATTAATAGAGGGTTAGGGTTATGTTTGTTTTTTTAGTGCATCAGTGCATTCAGAATATTTCTTCATTTAGTACACAGCTTTTAAACTGTCAAATAATGCCACAGTTTTACAAATATTGTGCTTTTCTATCAACAAGTAGGCTACCACTACAAAACAATGTCAGTTTAAGATGTTATTTAATCTTTGGTGATTACATTTCTCAATGTAGATTGTAGAATTAAATTAAATAACTGCTCAAATCTGATGTTTTGCAGTGGTTTGATGATGCAGCTGTATCAAGCACAGTTTCCTACTCAGTGAACAGCAGATGCCCTGAGAAGAAACTGTCACTGGTGAGACCGTTTTTACCATGTCTGGTCAAGAGCCAGACCCTGTCTCCCCCCTCAAGCTTAATGTACACGCTGCCAGTTGCTGTGATGAAACCGTTCTGCCGGGTAGTGTATGAGTGCAGGATCAGCTGTCCGTTGCGCATCAGATCCACACTACTATCGAACTGGTTGATTGTACAGTAGAACTGGAACTCGTAAACACCGGGGTGCTGGCATGTGAAATACCCGGTATTGATGTCATAGCTGTTCTGTCCATTGTAGATGACATCACGAAAGATGATGGGTTGGTTGGCATTGGGGAAGTTGTTTCCAAGTCGCACAGAGAAAGCAACTTTTTCAACCATGCCAGGAGGTCCAGGGGGGCCTCTCTCCCCCTGTGGTCCCCTGGGTCCTGTGTGGGGAGGGGGAAAAGAGTACTATTATGCCAAAAGAATCTTTCCATTACAGTATTTTAGAGTTATAAGCGATATCGATATAAGCTTTTATGGATATGGAACAGGAAGTGGTGAATTTACCTGGTGGTCCTCTGGGACCATCTTGGACTGCTCCTACAGAAAGATTAAAGGAAAAAATCAGCCTTTTCAAAATACCAGATTGGCACTCGGCCAATTGTGTCAGAGAGTATTTCAGGACAGCAACTCACCATCCTCCCTCCATGGACTGAGGTCAAATGAAGGAATGTCGCTGCACTTGGTGTATCCTGATCCACGAGGCCTGTACTGGAAGGGTCTTTCCGGTACATCAGTGATACCAGTGTTGTCGCAGATGATTCGGGCAAGCGATGTATCCCTCAGGGACTTCCTCTGGTCTGCAGTGAAGACTCCATCGTTCTCCCACCAGAGTCTGTAATTGGGCAGTTGTGCAACATGTAAAGTTTGGTAAAAGTTAATGTAAAGGTGCAGGTAACACAAAAATCTCCACATCTTTAGGAATGTAATTTATGTAACATACCGGTCTCCTTGTCGGATTCTCTGGAACTGTGTGGCAATCAGGCAAGCAAACAAAGGTCCGACTCTTCCTCCATTGACGAATGGCTCAGCCACTCCTCCCAGCCACACATCAATGTTGTCAGGTGTGCCGTAGAGCTCCAGAAGTTTCTTGGCCAAATCATGGTTTCCCATTACTTTAGCCAGCTCTGTCAGAGTTTTTGGTTGTGACAGCCCACAGAACTTTCGCCATTTGTTGTAGCCTAAAAAGGGGGATACATAGTGTGAAAATTTTGCCAGGTTTTAAATATATATGACCTGCAAAATCTATTCTAATCATCAAAACACATATATAAAGATTACTTAAAACTAAATAAATACCAGGGAGTCCATGGTCTCTGCCTCTCTGCAGGTTGAGAGACCCCAGATCCAGTGCCAGCTCAGCAGAGAATTTAAACAGCCTTTCCCTCAGTTCATCAGTCATCATGTGATCCTGTGTGTTCAGCTTGGCCTGGCGACCCACCAGCCCCCTCACGATTGGGTCCAAACCACCTGAAGAGAAACATTTTTGATATTAGTATTGACTTACAACTTTCTGTCATGTGAAAGCACTGCTTGTGCTGCTGATCTGTTTTCATTGGCGGTTGTTTCATTTTTGAGCATTGTATGCTTTATTAGGCAATGACAGCTGGACAGAACATTTAAAGGAGAGAGAGAGGAAATGGCATGCAGCAAAGGACACAGGCTGGAATCACACTCAGGCTGCTGCAGTGAGGACTTTAGCCTTTATGCACAGGGCACATGCTCTACTGGGTGAGCTACCAAGCCCCTCAAGTTAAAGATCTTGACCATACCTTCAAAGACGACTCTCCATGGTGCAAAGAAGGCTCTGTGCAGCAGTGGGCTGGGATATTCATGGTGCTCCTTGTACTCCTCATCAAGACGAAACATAAAAGGCTGAATCATCAGGTGAGCAAATCTGTAGGCAGCTGTGGCGAACACATTAGAGATGCTGGGGTCAACCTCTTCATCATAACCAGGGTAGGTGGACAGCTGCTTGGCAATGAAGTCTGGACCAACAATGTGAAGTAGATAGTCTCTGAAAGTGATGACCTGAACAACACAGAAGAACCTGGGTTAACTGAGTCATGTGAGGACATACCATCCATCCCTACAATCATTAATTCAACACTTCAGAAAATCTAGTCAGCTAAGCTCCTCTCTAACCTGAGAGTATCCTCCCATGATCTTGCGTGCCTCCTGGTAGAGTCTTTCTCCATTCCAGTCAGGATTGAGTTTGGCCAGAGCTCGTGCCAGACGGTTGTGTTCACGCAAAAACAGTGTGTGTACAGAAGTCAGACCAATGTTCTCGTTGGATCGCTCGTCACCTTGTAAAATAAGAAAAAATGTGCTGTTGGCCATGTGCAATGATTGAAATGTATCTAACATTTTTAAGGAATTCTTTTGCTACTACTTACCAGCCACAAAGCAGGGGACCTCTTGCGCATTGCTGTCTTTAGTTATGCGAGCTCGTGTAGCACACATGTTGACACTCATATTGGCGAATGGCAGGAGCTCACGGCCGTTGTCAGTGTACTCTGTATTGACCTTCAACAGACCCTTATCTGAGGACAGATCCCGGAGGAAGCGGGCTTTGGTGTCATCTGCACCGTACACCTGGCCTACATCAAGGAACGCTGTGAGAGAGTTCATCTGCTGACGAGTACTGCTTGCACCAAAGAAGTGCCCTGTGTTGCCCGAACCACAAGCTGCTGATGAGCGGAAGAAGGGGATGCACTCTTCTGAGTTACTGCCAAAGCGGGGGTCTTCCTTGGGAATCTAATTACAGGACAAGACACAGTTGGAATCCAGTATGTGCATATGTTTGGGTTTAAGATGTATCTGTCTACTTTATTTTTCTGTAATGTGATGATACTGACCTCAATGGGGAAGCAGGGCTCTGTGCGATCGCAGGTATGGTCACAGTCAACGCCGTTACTGAATGAGCGGATGACGGGAGAATGAGGAGTGAAGGTCAGATCGTGGTCAGTCCACTGGCCGAAGATTGTCACCAGGTGAGTGTAGAGAGGGTCGCTTTCCACTTCAGAGTTCTTTGTGTTGAGAATCCGGTTGGACACTGCTCTTACCTGGAGACAGGATACAGACAGTGAGAATCTTGGTGAAAAGTATTTTTTACATTTGTATTTTCTTCCATGGTCACTGTCAGTGTACCCAGTAGAGATGATATTCTAAAGCATATTACCAAGGGAAGTATGTGTCTGTTGACTTTCAGATCAGGATCCCAGCCTTTTGGCAGAGAGATTCTATCCTGGTACTCGGCAGGAAGCCAGCGGATGAAAGGTGTGTTGGAAGCTCCCCATCGAGTATTTTCCCTGAGGTAGAGAAATAAATCTTTTAAAAACCATAACAAGTATTTGACTTGTGAACTGTACAGTTATCGACACATTTGTGAAATGAAATAAAAGTTTACCATTTAATATCTGTCTCACCTGTTGTTGCAGACACTGGCCGCAGTGCGAAACTTGTCCAAATTGGTAACTGAGTGGCAAGAGGGTACACGATGTTTGGCGGAGCAGCCTGTCAGTTCAGCAATAGTCTGCAGGTCCTCCTCAGAGATCAGATCTGATTAAAAGAAGCAAAGAATAAGCAACTAAAGTGAAACTGGTCTGCAAATATTTACTGAACTGAAAGTTCAGAGGATCTGATAAAAACCTGTGGCATTGATGGAACGCCTCTGACGTCTCAGCAGAGATTTCTCGATCAGTTTCCGAGCATTGTCCATGTAGTCAGCAGCACGCACGGCAGAACGGGTTGCCCCAACAGGCTGCTTCAGCAAACGCAGGATGTCAGAGGGACTTGCTGCATTCCTCCTCACACGTTCAATGCTCCTGAGTTGGGTAATGAGACATTTGTGAATACTTTAATACATTGGTATTTTAACCACATAGGACTTTAAGGAGCAGTTCAACAGGTTTGTACACTCACTCTCTTCTGCTGTATTCATAAGCTGAGTCCACATTGGCTTTAGCAGCGATCACGGCCCTTTCAATCTGACTCCTGCTCAGAAGTGACTCTGAAAGCAAAAGACATATTTTGTTTAGTTAACTCCTCTGAACGATAGTGATTTTTTGTTTTTGTGGGGTGTTTTTTGTCATTTTCAGGTTAAATTCATTCCCCAAATTACAACATTTTATGAAAATAACAAAACCTAACAAAACTAACAACTACTCTGTGCTCCTTTACACCTTTCTCAGCTTATGTCCTCCTCTGTAAGTCGCTTTGGATAAAAGCGTCTGCTAAATGCAATGTAATGTAAAATATTCATTGTAACATAAATGAAGAACAAAACATACATTTTAAAACAAGGTTGATACAAAACTAAGAGGATAAATAGTAGTAGGGTGAGATTTTTTTTAATCAAGTCAATAATGAATGCATCTAAAGCTCTCTGTAGTTATTACGTTAAGTAAGATAACAGAAGCTTTACTCACCAGCAGATACTTGGCTCTGCAAGCACAGGTAAAGGCTTGCAGCCAGGAGACACACAAACCGGTTCATCTCTATAAAACAGACAAATAAACACTGTAATCATACTCAACAAACAAACAGGCTACATGTAAATATAATGAAAAAATAAATCTAATATATTATTATCGACTGAAGTATATTGACTGCATCTACTGTTATAGTACATACTTGTGATTGTCCCGTCGCATCAGCTTCAACTTCCAGTTGCTGTTTAACTCGATGCTCATCACTCACTCACATCCGTGCCTTTTATATCATCAAAAGCAGCAGGAATGTTGCTCAGACAGGTAATTTTTTTTTCCTGGTTCCTCTTCTCAGAATCACAGTGCGCTAATTACAGAAAAAGTTGGATTTTGACATTTTTAATGAGATGGTTTATTTATAGATGTATAGAAGAAGTTAAGGTGAGTTAGGTATGAGAAATTTATCTGGGATAATTGAACAGATTGAGCACAAGACAGAGACACATTTTGTTTTAAATCTTCATTTTTTTCATTTCTCGTCATCCATTTATCTCCGTTTTCTTTCTTTGCTTCTCTTTTTCTGTTTGTCGATTAGAGTCGTTTTTTTTTTATAAATTCTGCATTTCTGTGCAACACGAATACATAACATGTAATAATAATTACATAATGCACACAGTTTCCTCTTCTCTGCCCTGCTATTGCACTCATTTTTCAGACCAAATCACCCAGCTCTCTCTCATACATTTCATGAATGTAGATTTTAATTTAAAGTTAAATCCTCTTATTGGTTCTTTAATCGTTGTGACTATTTTAATGTATTTTTATTTTTTATATATACTCTGTTTTATTTATTTTTATATTTTTAATTATAGTTCTCGCTGTTGTTGTTGTTTTGTTGTTCATGTTTAGCAATTTAATGCGTTTTTACATATTAATAACATTTTTAAAATCTAAATGATATAAGTCATCATGGTGAAATTTCGCGGTAGCGAAGTGAAAGCTAAACAAACAATATGTTGCTCAACAATGACCGACAGCACAGCTCAGGTGCCAACAGCTTCCTGACAGGTTGGAAAATTCTTGTTGCGTGACATGATCTTTGAACAATGGCAGCATGCCTATTTTTAAAAGGGACGAAACTCATTTTACAATCAGAAAAGAAATCTTGCAAAAAAGAAGATTCCAGTTTTTTGTTAAATGGATATTAAACACATTAAATTCCCCTTATGTGTTCAAATATAGGCAAATATTTACTTTCTCTATCTATACGGTGTTTATTCTGAAAAGTGCTACTCACACACACACACACTATTATTATTATTATCTAAAGACTTAGGAACGTAATAATAAGCAATGCTCCATTTAAAGATAATAATATGCTACTACAAAAAACCCATAGGTGAGATGTGCCTCACCGTTTGCACTGTTCACTGAACCGGATCAGGTTAGTTTTGTTTGAATGTCACTCTCAGAATTTTTTGTATTACTTAAACATACCTGCAGTGACAAGTTATAAAGGTCCACCCACTGTGATTAAAAAAAAATAAACATCTGTGAACTATGTGCGTCTTATTTGCGTGTAAACTCTGTTTCATTTTGGCAGAAATCAAATTAACGCAATTAATGAGCATGGTATACTTGGCACCGAGCAGGTCCTACAGCCTCGAAACTTATGTAATTAAATGTGACTCATAATCCAGGTGTGAGATCATCACATCGGTATGTACCCTATTTATTCCGCATTTCGCGTCGTGTGGGAATTTTTTTTTTTTTTCCAATGCTCCCATATGTTCCGCTTCCAACTTTTCCTCATTCAAGCGAAACTTTCACCCACGCAGATCATAGTTAATAGGTTGGTCTACCAACCTCGGTGTGGATGACGGAAACTTATTCTTAAAAAAACAATAAAAAAAAATATTATTATTATTATTATTATTTATTACGCCTTTTTAGCCCTGCTCTTTGTACACACAGCCCAGGGGATTTTATTAATATATATATATTCAAATATTTTTTATTGGATTTTGAATTGTAAAACAATCAACAAGTGCCCAAACAGCAACCTCAACATATACAATACAAAAAGTGACAATAATAACATTAAAAAAAACATACATCAAGGGAAAGAAAAAAAAATCCGACATGTTACAGAGTAACAAAGCCTGTGGATCAGGTATTCCCCAGGTATCATTTAGAAATGGCTGCCATTTCTGGAGCACCTTAAACTGGAGCAATCTATGTCTGATACAGATCGAAGTTGAATGTTTTCTCTTTATTGCGCTTTGCCAGGAGACATCAGACACCTCAAATCCTAGTTCCTCCTCCCAGCCTGCCCTAATATGACTACGTGACTGAAAGGCATTCATATAGATATTCTCATATAATCTGCTCACTCTTCTTCTTTGATTTGGATCCCCTTCCAACTACTCATCCATCCAGTTATTTGGCGAGAGTGACAGAAACGAAGAATAATGTTTCCGAGCAAAGATACGCACCTGCTGATACCTGATATAATAGGAACTGGGGATATTATTTATCAGCTGCTCGAAAAACAAACAGATCACTTCACCTGTTTCAGACCATTCCTGAACCACAACTTAAATGCTGTATCCACGAGTGAGGGTGGAAAGAGTGCGTTGGCCGAAACTGTGAGAAAGGGCATTGCCTGTCTGTGCTTGAAATACACTAAGAGGCGGTCCTGGCTACAATAGCAACATATTGACAAGAGGCTGATAAACAGCCTATAGCTGCAGAAATCTGCATACCTTTATCTTTGGCCCGTTTCTCCTCTTCTTCTTTTCTTCGTTTTCTAAACTGGGCACCTGATGCTTCTTTGTTTTTTTTTACTTTGGTCCATGATGAAGACTCAACATCATTAACCACTAGGCCTATACCTTTGCCAACACCGTCGGTTCGCCCGTCAAGATGATGACTTGACTAGATGACTGAACAGATTTTTTTATTTTTATTTATTTTTCATTTTTCACATAACCCAAATAATTACATGTAGGTATATGGGTCTATGTTAATTCTAGGAATGAAATACAATTAATTTGGAAGCAGTTTGTGTTGTGTGGCCTGCCGCCTGGGGTCAGTCTATCCCTCGCCCCCTTGCCTCTTCTGACACACACACAACCTGTATGACTCTCAGCAGTAAGTTGACGTGACAATGACGCTAGTGCGCCCTCACATAGATTGCGCCCTGGTCGGTCGTCCACATTGCCCATAGCAAAAACCCGCCCTGTATACACTACAGAAGCATTGGGACCATATTCGAAGTGAGCCACTCACGATAGGATTACATGTGAGGCCCTGCTTAAATTGGTTGTGCTAAGCCTCAAGCCTCTTTCTGTTTCTCAAGATGTGCCGTCCTTATTCGTGGGATGGTCTTATTCCAGACAAGGTGGATGTAAATATATCTAGCTTTCTGAAAAAGGACTTTGGGACAGGTATTGTATGAAACAAGAATAAGAACCTGGGCATAATTACCATCTTGACAGAATTTACCCTTTGATATAGGCCAACGGATAAGGTCCTGTTTGGCCCTCTCCAGGGCTGGTTTAAAGTTATGCGTGAATAAATCACTGTATTTACGAATTACTGATAGGTAAAAGTGTCTCAAATGCCTTCAAAAGAAATCTGTCGAGACTGGTCGTTAATAGGGAAAAGCAAAGTCTTAGTTGATTCTGTAGCTTGAAATCTCTCCAATTTCTGCTTTATGAATAGATGTGCAGGGATCGGACAGATAAAGTAGCAGGTCGTCCGCATATAAAGACAGCTTGTGTTTTTTTAATGTGTTGCAAAATAATTAAATCTTAAATTACTCTAGCTTCCTTTTGTGTAATGTTTGGTAATTTATGGCAAGCCAACATTTTCAAATCCAGATTGCCAAGCTGTATGCAGGATACACTTACCTCTTTGGCCTTTTAAATATCAGGGTGCATTATGAAGGCTAAAGAGAGGTTAATTTGTCAGGTAGGATGACAATGCATTGGCTAAGGTGCGGTTCATGCACGGTGTGGTTGAGCTACAAATTGTTCCTATGTCATACAGTTATAGATACAAAGTGTCAGACATGTCTTTGATGGTTTCAACATAATAATGCTACACTGTTTTGTTGATTTGTTGAAGGGGTCACGCCTCACCTTTGAGGGTGAACTTATCCAAACTAAGTTCAGTTCACCTGCTGTCTGTCCAGCATGAGAAAAACTGTAAATCCTGAGTAGAGGTTAAACACGTGTGCATAGATTCGACCATTATGAAACATTAAAATAAAAAACATTGAGGTTGAGTTTGATCATATTTTTATGGTGGTTTTTGAAGAGGTTTAAAAAGGCGTTTTTAAGTCACCCTTTGCAGAAATGTGACAAAATAATGTAATTTACCCAATGTTCCATTTAAAATTAAACATTATTATATATTGTACCTTGCACCTTTAGATTAAACAGAGTAACACACATTTATAATGTTGCACTTACAGTGATATAAACTCTTAAGACAAAACAGGTTTTGAACACTAGTTTTGTGTCACCAAGACTTTAAAGATGTCTGCAGCAGTGTGACATCTCCTCTCCTCATACACAACAGGATGTAGGTGTTTTTAGTCAGACTGCACAGAGAGGATTTCTACTCAGTATTCTCCTTCCATGGTGTGAGGTCAAAGGCAGCGATTTTACTACATTTAGTGTAATGGGTCTTGGTCTGGTATTGGAACGGCTGCTCTGGTACTTCAGTGATACCAGTGTTGTCACAGATGATGCGGGCAAGTGACGTCAGCTGCAGGGACTCCCTCTGGGCCCCGGTGAAGACTCCCTTTTTCTCCCACCAAAGTCTGAAATTGAGAGTTTGAAAAAAATTATTTTAGCGTAATAAATGCGATGTAACCCTTTATCCCTTTATACTGTAAGTACTGTTGATTTCCAAGACAAAATATGCCATGTGTTTTACTGTACAAAAAAAATATAATAATAAATAAATTAGTGCTGTCAAAATTAACGCGTTAATTTTGTCGATTAATTTTAAAGAATTAACGCGTTAAAAAAAATTAACGCAATTAACGCGGTTTTGTTTACTTCCGGTGGCGGCCGCCATTTTGGATGTGGCAAAGTGTAGCTTTGTTTCCCAGATATATTAGTGTGTGTGTGAATGGGTGTATAAGAGGCATTAACTTAAAGCCCTCACGGAGACTGCGCCCTGTGCGGTCGCCCACATTGCCCACAGCTAAAACCGGCCCTGCTTGTTTTAGTTTACGGGCAGATCTGCCACATCCAATATGGCGGACGTGTTAACGTATCGCAACAACGGGCGTCTATGTATATATGTCTATGTATATATGTCTATGATCTATCCTAACTAAAGGAGAGTCTATGGCGTAAAGATGGATAAGGACTTTTAGGGGGAACATTTCATTTTAAAAAGTTGCCCCACGGCTCGTTGGACAAAAACAAGGTAATTTGCACAGTTTGCAAATCCGAATTTAAATTCCACAGAAGTAACACAACTTTAACATATCACCTCAAAGCAAAACACCCAGTCTACACTACAGGAGTGTGGCAATCGTCAGTATATTTCCTCATTCTGGCTTTTTTCTATTTGCACTGTGCATATGTGCACCTTAAGCCAATGAAATGAATGAATTTAAATTTACTTTCTCTGTGTTTATTCTACATTAATTTGATCATTTTACATAAATAAATATTCATTATAAGCTTCAGTCTCAGAAAAATGCATTTAATTTATTGATATATTTATTGATAGATTAATCGCGATTAATCGCGATTAATTACAGAAATGTTTGCGATTAATTAGTTATTTTTTTTTAATCGATTGACAGCCCTAAAATAAATATATAATATAAATATATATCTTTTGTATGTCTCTTGTTTGCTTACTGATCTCCTTGTCGGATTCTCTGGAACTGTGTGGCAATCAGGCAAGCAAACAAAGGTCCCACTCTTCCTCCACGGACAAATGGCTCAGCCACTCCTCCCAACCACACATCAATGTTGTCAGGTGTGCCGTAGAGATCCAGCAGACTTTTGGCCAGTTCTGAGTTGTTCAGTACTTTATCCAGCTGTTTCTTATTTTTTGGTTGTGACAGCCCACAGAACTTCCGCCATTTGTTGTAGCCTAAAAAGAGACACAGGGTTTGAAAACATTGCAGTGATAAAGTCAATGAATGATCTATAATGTCTGCAAAAGGCAAATTTTTTTTAACATTAATTGAAAGTCTTAATCAGAGTGATACCAGGGAGTCCATGGTCTCTGCCTCTCTGCATGTTGAGAGATCCCAGATCCAGTGCCAGCTCAGCAGAGAATTTAAACAGCCTTTCCCTCAGTTCATCAGTCATCATGTGATCCTGTGTGTTCAGCTTGGCCTTGCGACCCACTAGACCCCTCAGGATTGGGTCCAAACCACCTGAAGAGCACAAGAGATACATTTTTGACTGAGAGTCATGGACCTCATTATAGTTTTTAGCTGCTTTGTGTTCCTTGTTTATTGTTTGTTTGATGCCAACAATTTACCCATAAGAAATTGATATGAAGGTATGTTATAGCACTCAGCATTGGCTTACAGCACAGCACAATATTCTCCTGCATTGGTTTTATTACACTATCATGGGTTGTAATGACTTGAAGGGAAATCACCTACAGTTCTTTGTAATAAGATAAGTTAAAGACCTTGTCTGTACCTTCAAAGACGACTCTCCATGGTGTAAAGAAGGCTCTGTGCAGCAATGGGCTGGGATAGTCAAGGTGCTCCTTGTACTCCTCATCAAGACGAAACATAAAAGGCTGAACCATCACATGAGCAAATCTGTAGGCTGCTGTGGCAAACACATTAGAGATGCTGGGGTCCACGTTTTCATCATAACCAGGGTAGGTGGACAGCTGCTTGGCAATGAAGTCTGGACCAACGATGTGAAGTAGATAGTCTCTGAAAGTGATGACCTGAACAACACAGTGAGTTAGCCAAACCATGTGAGGATCATTAATTCAACATTTCAGAAAATCCAGTCAGCTAAGCTCCTCTCTAACCTGAGAGTATCCTCCCACGATCTTGCGTGCCTCCTGGTAGAGTCTTTCTCCATTCCAGTGAGGATTGAGTTTGGCCAGAGCTCGTGCCAGACGGTTGTGTTCACGCAAAAACAGTGTGTGTAAAGAAATCAGACCAATGTTCTCGTTGGATCGCTCATCACCTGGGAGACAATGCGGACAACTAATTTTAATACTCGCAATTGAAGGTTGTCTTACCTAAGCTCTGCTAACTTTGACAACTACAAAGTGACACAAATTGACTGATAATTTATCTTGCTGCCACTTACCAGCCACAAAACAGGGGACCTCTTGCGCATTGCTGTCTTTAGTTATGCGAGCTCGTGTAGCACACATGTTGGCACTCATATTGGCGAATGGCAGGAGCTCACGGCCGTTGTCAGTGTACTTTGTGTTGACCTTCAACAGACCCTTATCTGAGGACAGATCCCGGAGGAAGCGGGCTTTGGTATCATCTGCACCGTACACCTGGCCTACATCAATGAAAGCTGTGAGAGAGTTCATCTGCTGACGAGTACTGCTTGCACCAAAGAAGTGCCCTGTGTTGCCCGAACCACAAGCTGCTGATGAGCGGAAGAAGGGGATGCACTCTTCTGAGTTACTGCCAAAGCGGGGGTCTCCCTTGGGAATCTGATTACAGGACAAGACGCAGTTGGCATCTATTGTGTGCATATGTTTGGGTTTAAGATGTATCTGTGTACTTTATTTTTCTGTAATGTGGTGATACTGACCTCAATGGGGAAGCAGGGCTCTGTGCGATCGCAGGTATGGTCACAGTCAACGCCGTTACTGAATGAGCGGATGACGGGAGAATGAGGAGTGAAGGTCAGATCGTGGTCAGTCCACTGGCCGAAGATTGTCACCATGTGAGTGTAGAGAGGGTCACTTTCCACTTGAGAGTTCTTTGTGTTGAGAATCCGGTTGGACACTGCTCTTACCTGGAGACAGGATACAGACAGTAAAGTATCACTGTAGATGTGGTCTTCCCTGTGCACTTATTCTCATTATTACTGTAGATGTGGTCTTCCCTGTGCACTTATTCTCATTATTTGTAGAGTATATATAATAATAATACCAAAGGAAGAAGTTTTCTGTTGACTTTCATATCAGGGCTCCAGCCTATGGGCAGAGAGATTTTATCCTCATACTCGGCAGGGAGCCAGCGGGTGAAAGGTGTGTTGGACGATCCCCAGCGAGTGTTTTTTCTAGACAAGAAAAAGTAATCCCTTATTTTTCTTTCTCTTTTTGTTTTACACATGGGTGCATCACGTACAGAATGTACCTGTCTGACATTACTTCCAACATTTGTCACACAAGCAGCAACACAAATATACACTCCCATTTGAAGCATGTTTAATTATGAAAATAAAAGAAGAAAGAGTTAGACATGATTTAAATTGGCTCCAGGAACAAATCCTTTGAGCAGTCAATTAGCTGTGTACACTTTTATTACTTGTTTGTTGTTTTTGTTCTTGTTTTTCTGGTTTTTCCATTAAGCTTAAAGTTGCCCTTTAGCAGTTGCCTCACCTGTTGTTGCAGACCCCATTCACAGTACGGAACTTGTCTAAATCGGGAGTTGTCATGCAAGAAGGGACACGATGTCGGGCAGAGCAGCCTGTCAGATCAGCAATGACCTGCAGGTCCTCCTCAGAGATCAGATCTGTTTAACACAGGCCAGTATAGACATCTTAGCTGTGATTTGCAGCTGCTTGTATTGGACATTCAAAGACAATTTTGGATACGCACCTGTAGCGTTGATGGAACGTTTCTGTCTTAGCAGAGACCTCTTGATCAGTTTCACAGTGTTATCCATGTAGTCAGCAGCACGCACAGCACTACGAGTCGGCCCAGCAGGCTGCTTCAACAAACGCAGGACGTCTGAAGGATTTGCTGCATTCCTCTTCACACGTTCAACACTCCTGTGTTGTGTGGACAGGTCAGATTAATGAGCATTTAGATGTTACTGCTTTTTAAGGTAACTTTATTTTATACATTCATATTGTACCATTTGTTTTTCTACTACAGCAAATCTTGTGCAGCAGTTCAGTACACTCACTCTCTTCTGGAGTACTCATAAGCTGAGTCCACTGTGGCCTTGGCTTTAATCACAGCTTTTTCAATGACACTTCTGCTCAAACGTGGTTCTGAAGGCAAAAAGGCATCTTTCTCAGGACAAAGTTGACTTTGTTGACAGCAAGCGTACAATATTAATTCGTTAAGTGCTTTCACACATCTTTTTGTTGACATGTATAACAGTAACAATAACAGTAATTACACAAGGAAATGTTTTGAAGGTTTGAAATCATAGGCAACAATACAGAGAAAACATCTATAATCTATCTTAACAGTAATAACATAAACAAAAGACAAAGAGGTAGCTTCTCAGAGATTAGTATAGGAGGACCTCTCAAAATTGTCGAGAAGGCATGACAAAGAACGCAATAAACATGTTTGTGTATTTAATTTAATTTTATAGTGCTCATACTCACCAGCATCCACATGGCTTTGCAAACACAGGTACAGACCTGCAGCTATCAGGCACAAAACCCACTTCATCTCTGAAAAGGACAAACACGATCGTGTTGTTTACACAAATTAATTAACCAAAACTGATAAAATACCGCTTTTAATGACTTCTACATACCACATGAAAGTTTAGTAGAGTTAAGTAAGTCAAGAAGCTTGACCACGGTACCTGTGATGTCCTGCCAGTCCGGAATGGATCCTCCAGCTGCAATCAGGTATTGGTACCTTTCACCACAATTGGTTGTCTATATATACTGTATGTAGCAAATTCAATGGGTGTAGACACCCTTTAAGAACACCTGGGGCACATTTCTTTTTCCTAAAGAAAACAACATTCGTTTAAAAGGAAACTCGACTGACAGCATTCCAACAAACAATCAAGATGTTTCCCATCAGTTAGCTTTGTGAACAGAACGGGTCATTTTTTTTACACTAAAAGCGTGCAAACCTTTTCCAGCTAGATAATCAAACACACAGCTCAGTCCGAACACTTCATTCAATGTTTTTTTTCTTTATTTTTATTGTCTACATTGCAGATTTACACCGAAGTTTTGTTTCTTCACAATAGACACTTTTTCCATTAAAGACAGCGTTGCAAAATCCTCACATAGTGGCATAGTGTTAAATCTTGGGGGCGGGGGGCACTGACCTCCTCTTCACCTTCTCCTTGTGTTTAGGAAAGTAGATGTTGTCCTGATAATTACTATGGTAACCGAGGTCAGAGGATAGCAGACATAGCGCAGAAACTTCGACAGATAACAATGCCAACAAGACAAAGAATAAACATATTTCCTTGTTCCTAGTCTAATGAGGGACATCGAGTATTTGTGGTACAATCTTGAGGGCTTACAGACAGGCTTTTGTAAAAAGCTTCTTCAGAATTGAGGCATCATCATGTAATGATAAGCAATTAATAAATCCTCCTTGGCCAAACTTCAATAAACATTTCAGCATAAGACATCTTGGACTTCTTTCACACAACACTGCATCCATAACATGTCTTTTTTCAGACTAGTGGAAAAGAGACACCCAAAATACACATTTAGGTGTATATTTTACTATATTTTTCCTATTCATAGATTTCCCCTTAATGTACTAATGGTTAGCATTAGATAATGCCTTTGTTGCCTATTTAAAAATACGATTCAGTAAACGCATTGTCAATTAATCATAATCAACTGGTTCAATAATTAGAATTTTTTTGACCATATCTACCTAAAGTGTCTGGCCTGCAGTTTTATAACAAGGAAGTTGTTTTTTGCACAAACCTGTCAGCTTTTACTAACAATGCACCTTTAAATCTCAGATATGTCAAGTGTAGACAGTTCCTGCTTTCGTGGTTTGGTTCTTTTGTAACACATAATCTTCCAGTCAGTCAAGTGTGTAGGACAAAGTTCCTCAGCCAAAGCTAAAAATACAAACGTTTTCAATGGTTTCTGATTAACACATTGGTTGATAATCTGATCCACCCAAAAAAGTAATCAGTCAGTTAACGTTGATTCAGGTCTGTGCTCCCTGAGTGCAGAGAATAGATTAGATTAGATTAGATTAGATTAGATTAGATTAGATTAGATTAGATTAGATAATACTTTATTTATCCCACAACGGGGAAATTCACTTGGTAACAGCAGCGAAGAATAGAATCAAGGAGGGAAACACAAGTGTACATATTTACAAAAAGTACTAAAGTAAAATGTGCAGATTTAAGAATGTGCAGATTTACAAAACAAGTACTAAGGTAGAACATAAATGAAAAAACAAACAAAAAAACAAAAATAGCAATGGGACATGAACAGGAGACTACAACATGATCAGGTGCAGGTGTTGTAAAGTCTGACAGCAGCAGGGATGAAGGACCTGCGGAACCTCTCCTTCTTACACCGCGGGTGTAGCAGTCTGCTGCTGAAGGAGCTCCTCAGAGACCCCTCAGAGAATACACACCTCAGAGAATACACAACATACACCAATGCAAGTCCACATAATAGCTTTTGCAGTGATTTGTTTTTATTATTCTGTTATTGTTATTTTAATCTCTTCATGTCTTGCACAAGGTTGCTAAACGAAAAGGTTTAAATGTAGAAAAAAGATCCATCAGGTTCTCTGTAATTAGCTCTTGAGCTGTCCTGCAAGGCACAGCTAAAATCTTAAGTGAAACACTTTTAAGCTCTTTGACTGCAAGCCGTTTAAACAGCCTGCCCGAGTCGTATTTCCAGGTTGTTATATAACAACATAAATGAGAGACAGACAAAGTGGCTTGGCTAACAGGCTGCAATTAGGGGCGTTCATGCTGGAATGAGACTCAGCAACTAAATATCTAAGTATATCTAAGTATGACTGATATCTCATCAATGTTTCTATTTCTTTTTTTTATGTATTTAAGTCAGTATTTTGTGCATTAGTCACCCATTGTTTTATTGTTTTCTTTTTCTACCTCCTCATAAGTGTGCCAAACATCTGTGAAACATTATGGCCTGAAGTAATCTACATTATCTAATGAGTTCAGTCATTATCATTAAAACGTTTGTTGTTGCTTTTTATTTGTGACACTTGGAAAGTGTAGCAGCGCGTGCCTTTTTCAGTGCTTAAATAGCCTTCCCCTGATTTGCATTTAACAGGACTATAATAAACTTTAAAGTTTAAATTGACATATACAATTCAAGTAAAAATTATACTTAAACACAGAGCTGGCATTTTCAATTTTAATCACAAGCTACTTGTTGTGTTTTAGACTTGGCAACCCGTATTAGTTCTGTTCTATATGGGTTCATATTTAGATGTTATCACTTAGATAACATTAAATCAAAGACAACACGCAGAGCTTACTGGCATTTGTACGGGCATGTAGACTTACTGGATTTGTTTGTTGATTGCAAGATAAGGCAAGGCAAGGCAAGTTTATTTGTATAGCACAATTCGTACACAAGGCAATTCATAGTGCTTTACAGAGGCAAGGAAAAACATTTGACATTAAGACAAGCAATAGCAAAAGAAATAAAAAATTAAAAAGAGAAGTAAATTTAATTAAAAACATCAGAAATTTAATTAAAAACATCAGAATGTCATTTAAAATCATTAAAACAGCTCATTTGAAAACAATTTAAAACATTAAACGAATCACTGGATTATGATTAAAAATTCTTTAATAGTTCTTTAAAAGAGCTCAGCCATAAGCACGTGAAAATAGAAAAGTTTTTAACCTGGATTTAAAAGTGCTAAGAGTTGGGGCTGATTTCAGTCCTGCTGGTAGTTTGTTCCAGTTGTGAGCAGCATAACTGCTAAATGCTGCTTTACCGTGTCTGGTTTGAACTCTGTGTTCCACTATCTGACCTAAGTCAGTAGATCTCAGAGCCCTAAACCATTCAGTGCTTTGTAAACTAGTAGCAGAACTTTAAAATCTATTCTGTGGCTAACTGGGAGCCAGTGTAAAGACTTAAGAACTGGGGTGATGTGTTCTGATCTCTTTTTTCTGGTCAAAACTCGAGCTGCTGCGTTCTGAATGAGCTGCAGCTGTTTGATACTTTTTTGGGGGAGTCCAGTCAAAAGACCATTACAGTAGTCAAGTCTACTGGAGATGAAAGCATGGATCAGCTTCTCCTGATCTGTTTGGGACATAAAGCCCTTAACTCTGGATATGTTCTTAAGTTGGTAGAAGGCTGTTTTGGTGACTGATTTTATGTGACTGTTGAAAGTCAGATCTGAGTCTATTGACACGCCAAGGTTTCGGACTTGGTCTTTAGTTTCTAGAGACAGTAACTCAAGGTGTTTACTGACAGCAACCCTCTTCTCTTTATTGCCAAAAACAATGACCTCAGTTTTTTCTTGATTTAACTGAAGAAAATTTTGGTTCATCCAATTTTTGACTTGCTCTAGACAGTTACACAATGACTCTATAGGACTGCAGTCATCTGGGGACAGTGCAAGATATATCTGTGTGTCATCTGCATAACTATGATAATTGACATTAGAATTCTGCAGAATTTGACCCAAAGGCAGCATATATAGGCTGAACAAAAGGGGTCCAAGAACTGACCCCTGAGGAACCCCACATGTCATAGCCACTCGATCTGATTGATTACTTCCAATGGTCACAAAATAACTCCGCTCCTCCAAGTAGGACCTGAACCATTCTAGGACTGTTCCACGGAGTCCTGCCCATGTTTCCAATCTGTTCAGCAGTGTGCTGTGATCCACAGTGTCAAACGCAGCACTGAGATCCAGCAGGACCAGAATTGATACTTTGATAAGCAAGTTATGAAATTAAAAATAAAATCTATCTATGAAATAATGGACATTCAAGTAGGGGTGTGATCGGTGAAACAGCCCACTTTACATTTAAATAGCCCATCTGATTGGGGGTCAAAAAATTATCAATAGGCTACCTATACTGGTTATAAGTGATTCAAGATTCTCTGTCCTTGTCATTTGTACTTAAACTAATATAATAGTGTTTACAAAAGTCTTGTTGTGTGAACTTTCTAAGTTAAAATAAATGCTGTTTTTGGAAGTTTTAATGTTATGTAGGTGGTAGTAATGTGATAGTTGTTGTGGAGAAATGTCTAGATTCAATGGTCAATGTTGAGGTCAGGAGGGAAGAAAGTGTTCAGGAGCCTTTGATGTCTTATGCTGTAGTATTTGTGGTCACTTGATTAAGGAGAATTAGAGACTCTCAAGGCCCACATGTGATCTTGAGTAACCTATGGGTAAAAAAAACTCCATAACAATAGTGAGTAAGTATTGTGTAATGCAGGAAAGATAAAATAATTCTTTGCTGCAGTTTCCTTGTGCCATAATTACAGGCTGCCAGGGGGTGGCTTTTAGTGCAGACTTTAGTTGGTTTGGATCCAGCATATCTTGCAAACTTTAGTTGGTTTATGTGCAGTATATCACTCAAACTTTAGTTGGATTACATGTAGTATATCTCACAGACACACTGACACAGACACAGACACAGCTGATTAATATCAAATATTTATATTTTATTTTATTGCAGTACATCTCTCTTTTAGACTTTTAACTGGTTATCTGTAACTTCCTCTTAGAATTCTTTTAAATATATTTGGAGTTATTACAAAGAAAACTGTAACTTGAACCTCTTGTGGTTTTGTCAGACTTGCATTGCAAATAACAGACAAAGGACTAATGGCAGTTTACCAGTTTGGGAATCTGATACAATCTTGTGTGAGTGAGTACTAACACAGCTTTCATACAGACCAATACATAATTAAATAAAAAATGTAAAACTTTAAGCCTTAAAAGCATTATTTAAAATCATTTGCACATATTCAACACACATGTTAGTGCACAGTGCCGTAAAATAACATTCAATCTGATGTAAAGTCTTTTTTGTTTACCTCCATTACGAGGAAGAGGAGTCTCACCTGTGTGAATACAGCTTCATTTACCCGTGAACAGGATGGAAAATGCAGTTTAAGCAGAGGTTGACTGGAAGGACGTCTGGGAATTCCCTCATTTAAAAAAAATCTTTCATCAAAGTCGTAGCATGTAATTTTCATAGCTGTTCATTTAGGTCAGACACGGATAGGAACTATCCACTTCTTTTCTATACATACAACATCTTTTTACCATAAGTATCAGTGTTGCATAACTGTAACTAATATCTTGTAATACATTATATAACTACAAACACATGGCAGTAGATGATATTTTGTGAGTTTCATAAAAACTAGAAGCACATATAAAGGAGAATTAACAATATTTTGTGATTGTATTTTATGGGGCTATTGTTTTTAATATGCTGTTTATAATGATAAACTAAACCACTGGTATACTAAACACCTGTCCAATGGTTAACAAGATAAATCAGTGAGCTCACAAGATGATTTTTTAATCTCTAGCTAATGGACACTGAAGCTCATGGGTATTGTAGTATTTAGTGTCATTAGCCCTGAGAGGCCATGTCCCAAATTGATAGCTGATATTTTAGTGCCCTATGTCCCCTCTCGCACCCTGAGATCCTCAGATATATCATTCCTAGTTATTCCAGAGTCCAGATATATACAAATAAAGGTGACAGAACGTTTGTAGTAGGACTATGGAATGACCTACCTGAGGAGATCAGGGCTGCAAACTATTTTTTACACTTTTTTAAAGGGTCTTTACTTGATCTATTTGTGTTTTAGGTCGCATTCTAATCTTTATTGATTTTAGCTTGTTGTTCTTGTTTGTCATTGTGGTTGATTATATTCTGCTTGATCGTAAAGCACTGTAACTGTGTTTTGAGAAATACCATTATACCAACCAGTAGCTCTTCATACTCATAACAATGTTATTGTTGGATTTATAGCCTGTACCTTTGCTGCTGAATACCTCAGTGACAGTAGCACAAAGCTACTGGATTGGTATGTGTTATGTATGAGTAATTTGCTTTGCCTGATGTTTGTGTCACTGCAGGCCGCCTTCAGTTTTATGCACCACACTTGAAAAAGTAATTTCTATATCGTGTGCCTGTGGCTCAGGAGGTAGAGCAAGTTGCCCACTAATTGAATGATTGGTTGTTCAATCCCCAGCTCCTCCAGTCTGCATGTCAGTGTCTTTGGGCGAGATACTGAGCCCCAAATTGCACAAAAGGATACTTATAATCTAACTGTGTTGCTCCAGTGTTAGCTGATGAGTAGTTGGCACCTTGCATGGCAGCCATGCCATCAGTGTATGAATGGGTGGATGACATATGTAGTGTAAAAGCAAACCCTAGAAGACTAAAAGGTGCTATATAAGTACAGTACATTTACTAAATAAAGTTACCCTCATTGTTTTATGTTGCTTCTATAGATTCTGTTGCTTTTGACCCGAAACTGTTGACTGTATTTTGTGGTATTGTATATTACATCCACCTGCTCGGGTTTGTAAGTCTGGTTTCTAGCATTGTTCACAGGAACAATACAAATGGAAGACTGCATTAATTAAATCTATCAGTGAAGGTGCGCACCCATAAGAATAAAATGCTCTGGGCTTGCCAAAAGTACTTACAAGCGCTCAGATGCATTGTCTAGATATTTTTGTGTTGTTATGTTCACCTTCCACCAAATCTAAAAATAGCTTCTGATGATTTTCTTGAGAAAGAACTAGCTAGCTTTCAGCTAGGTGTTGACCAAATTAAAAACTAAAACCAGCTAAACCTGTGTCAGATCATTTCTTAAATAACTAGGATGTTATCTTAGTCTAGCCTCTATCTCTCTTGTTGTTTGTCATCAGGCTACCTGCACAAGGAAGTGATGAGGAGGAAAAGTCATGGTGTCTGACAACAGAACGGTCCTTCCAGCCAGTGGATCATATGATTCAAAGGAATGGAGTAAAGAAGAGGAAGGCATAAGAAACCCAAACTAGAAAAGTGACCTCCTGGTTCACTAGGTTTACTGTCTGATATGTGTCCAAACCACAATGTTTGGAGCAGATAAAGTTCATATGATTAGAAAATGGATAAATTAATTAGTAGACAGACATCAGATGATGGAAACAATGGAGTGGAGTCACACCTTAAAAGACCTAACTTCTGAGAATATTAAGACAGTAAACAGTCAAAGAAAAAGGGGAAAAAAACACGTTTTTGAGAGAGTTTTTGAGTTTTTGAGTTTTTGCATTGTGAGGTTGTGTGCATTATTCTTCATATTTGGAGAAGGTGCAGCTGTGTGCAACTGTCACGCAAGTTTGTAGTTTTTGTATGAAAATATGTCAGCTATGAAGTGTCTTATCTGCATGTTTGTCACACCTTCCTCATTGTCTTACCATCTTTTGTCTCTTTGGCACGCTTCTTTCTGGTACACTGCAGATGGAATGGGAAAATGTACCTGTTTGAAGTGTTTCCTTATATACAGTCCTGTCTGCCGTCATCTGATTAGTGGAAGACCCGCTCCATCTCCATGCTACAGCCACATGTGATAGCACGGTCAACTAAAACAACATGCATGATAACACGGTGCAAGTTATTTACGAGGGTTGTCAGAGTATTATGAATGTTGTCTGTGGAATGAATTGTCTGCAGCCTATCATTAATCAATCAACACAACTCAACTCATACTTGTGCAGCCATTAGTTTCTTGTGAAAGCTGCCTCCAGAAAGACTGAGAAAGACAGAAAATGACGGGCTTGTGGCTAAAGTTAAAGAAGCAGATGTGCGAGCAGACAGACAGTGCAGCTCTTAAGTCTGTAAAGCCTGTCAGAGAAGGACGTGTCTTAATAAATAACATAAACATGCAGTATATTGCGGAAGCACATTGCATTCACTGAATAATTTTTTTTTTTTTGACAATTATGACATGAGGAAAGGTGCAAATTTTGATTAATCAATGTTATTTGTGTGTTTCTATGTAACTATTCATATACTTTGGTGGCATGTATGACATCACTGTGAGCTGTTCATTAACAAAGAGATTTCTTTAGCATTTCTTAATCATTAATCCCTCTCATAATCAACAGTTTCCTCATAAACTGGAAAATAATAATACCTTCTTGTCAGGAGATTCGGTTGGCACGACCAACTTGGGCTGCAAGTTGACCATGTCCTGGCTAAGTGGCGGTAACCGGTACTACCTGTTTAGAAAAAGACAAAACAGAGTAAGGTAAAAATTTAAGAAGGAGTCCAAACCAGGAAATATCAAACAAAAATAACTCTTTTCTACAAGTACAAAAGGGCAGGAAAGAAAAGTAATTGAAAAGGTTTTCACAAATATATACTACAAATAAATACAGAGGGCTGAAGGATAAAACAGGGAAATACTCACATGCACCAAGGGTGGCATGTGCATCATCTGATCCACACAGCAGTCTGGCTGGCAGCGACCATTCAGTGTGTCTCAGTACAAACACTAGCATGTTGTTTTAGTTAACAGATTTTCCTGAAATCTTCTTCATCATGTTGCTCAGCTAAATGCTTCTCTAATTTACCTATTTCCTCTTCCAATTGTACTTTTTTCTTATTATCCTTTTTCTTCCATGAGCTATACATTTCCCCCTGATAAACACCCACACAGTAGCCAGTCTTTCTGTTGTCCCCCTGTTAATGTCTAAAAATACCTTAATATCCCCACCAAGTTTTGTAGCAAATTGTTTGTCTTGTAACAGACTATTTAGTCTCCATCTTCCAACTTTACCTTTATCAGAACGCAAATCTCTCTCTCTCTCTCTCTCTCTCTCTCTATATATATAGATATATATAATAATATATATATTATAATATATATATAATATATATATATATATACTGTTTTGTACTGTTGTTCAATTTGAATTTCAGTTTAGACTTTGTAAATGTAAATAACGCTGTTTTTTTTATTGCATTTCTCTGCAACATTTGGCTCTGCTTTTGTAAAGTTCTCACATAAGTTTCTCTGATCAAACCCTTGCCCAAATAGTAGCAATGGTGCCTGAGTGGCATGTTGATAGTCATTGCTGTCCTGCTGTTATGCATTCTCAGACTACAATCCTCTTTACTCCTAAAACTATATCATTGGCATTTTACAATGTTTATTTACTTTAAATACAGATCTTCAGGGGTCACAGTTGTTGTAAATGAATGTAAAAGCAATTGAAAATACAAAAGGTAATGAACAGACTTAAAGGAAAAAGGTTTGCCCCAGAACTTGGTGTGGGGGAGGGGGTACAGTTTGGTACACCGAAAGGCCATTGAGCACTACACTGTGTTAGGTGACAACCATGTAATTTCAAATGAATAAAATTAACAGATGCTTTCTAAGTACAAAAAGACTCGTCAAGGTAATTATGATTACTTACTAATGCCTCCCCAGTCATTAAGGTATATCTTGAGCTTGCAATGGCAAAGAGATGTACACTGTTAAATGTCCCAAGGGCTACTCCGACTGACAAGTAGGTGGGCAGTCACCCTCTTTCGGTGTCTGAGTTGAAATCAACCTAAAATGTTCCAGCATAAAAAGTAATGTTATAACATTTAAAGCATTCAGTTCATACCACTTATGTCATAAAGTAATATGCTAGGTGTTATTCCTGAACACTTTTGATGGTCATTTTCAGTTTTTATAGATGAATTAAGTTAAAACAAATGACCCCGCAAGCAGCACAAAACATTGCACTTTTGAATGAACTTTTTATTTCGGGCTAAGCATTCCATTCTCCAAAGTGTCAGGAAAAACACAAATCTAGCAACCATTCAAATATTTATTCTTTAAATTAACAATGTGTTTTAGTTGCCTACCTCACACACACACACACACACACACACACACACACACACACACACAGCGGCGGGTCAGTGGCAGCTGCGCCACACAGTGGCAGTAGTTGAGACATTATTTAAGAAAACCTCGCAAATTAATGCGCAACTCACGTAAAAGAAATGTTACTTCCATCGAGTCTAATACAACAATGACTGTTTTATAAAATACCACTACACTACTAGCTGCAGCTGCCACAAACTGAGCCCCTGCTGCAAAAAACACTGTCTTTAAAGAGAACATGACAGTGTGTACTAAAGCCTTAAGTTTCTTTCAGCACCCACAACTCTGACTTTACTTCCAACCTCCTTGGGTCAAACATATTTCATATATTTCCTCTGCTCTGCTGCCATCTACTGGCTCCAGTTTTAAAGCTTTGATCAGCTGATTTTTATTTATTTTTTTTATTTTTTTTTAGCATGAGCTGCAAAAGTAATTCAGGTATATTCACTCTTTGTTTAAACAATACACAGCTTGTCTCCAGATGTGTGCAGCAAGAACACCAAAAATAAGACATATGACAAGATATTTGATCTAATAGTAGTAACCATAGTAACGTAAGTCTTATCTATATATTTATGTATTTATTTTCAGTTGATCACCTTGTAGCTCGTTTATTATTAAAAATATTATGATAAAAAAATACTATCTATTATCTGCGACACAACGCCTGTGCGTCACTGACAGCTGCTGTTCTGATTGGGTGCGACCGTCACCCTGCATATCCGGTTTCGATCCTACAGACAGCAGAGCACTGATGTTATATTAGACCGCTCATCCTCTGCGCTTCGTACCGTTTTGTTCCCCACTTCACATCAGCATGTCAGCAGCCGGTCTCCTCCTGGTGATCCTCGCCGTGTCTGCGTGGCCCGGTAAGATTTTACTGCATCACTGTCACCTGACAGGCCGCCATTAATTCTCCTGTCAAAGATCATAATATTATTATTATTATTATTATTATTATTATTATTATTATTATTATTATCAGTGGAAAAACAAAAGAGGCAGCTCTGTTATGGCTGTTTTAAATTTAAAATGTCCTCTTTGTCTCTGTCTGTCTGCGGGTGTTAAGGAGAGTCCAGGTTCATCATAGACCCTGTGTCACTAATTAAACACAAATCTCTGGTAAGCCTCGCTTTTATTTCCTATGTCATCACACACACACACACACACACACACACACACACACACACATAGAGTCACTGTACTTTGACAGTTCAGGGTCATATGAGCTGGATTTCTGGATCAATGAGGTGAAAATGTGAAATGGACACTGCCCATTGAGAGTCATGAGATCTATTCCATATAAAAACCATCTGACTGATCCACCCTGTCTTCTGTAAAATATCTACCATCTTCCTCTTTGAGGATCTTAATGCTTTGTGTGCAACAACAACATTTAGCATTCACTGCCAAGCTTTTACGCCTTGATCGTCCCCTCTTTTACTTTTTATCTCATGTGTTTACTCGCCTAATTTACTTTTTCACCAACATTTTATTGGTTTTTATTGCTGAACCGGTCCATAATTTTTATGCAATGTTCTTAAACTTATTTTTTTCTTTTTCCTTCTCATTGGCTTTTATTTAATATGACATTTTATAATTGTATGATTGCTCTGTGAAGCACTTCGGGCTGCATGTTTGCATGAAATTTGCTATGTAAATAAATGTTTGTGTTTGAGTTTACCTTGTGTATGTGAGCGGCTGAAACAAGTGAATTTCCCCGTTGTAGGATTTAATAAAGTCAACCTTATCTTATAATTTATAATGCAGCATAATGAACATTTAAATAATAATGTATTTAAATCAAGCACACTTATGACACTGACACTGACAGTTAAGAAGAGGAGTCTGTTTACAGATTTCTAAACATTCGGGAGGTCAACAGGCTGTGTGAATTATTTGAATCACTGTAGGAGGAACTGAAAATGAATCACATTTTCTTCTTATTATGGGAGAAGAAGAAAATCTGTACTAAATAAATCGTCTGTTCAGAATACAGAAATGTTTTGGTGCACTGATGACGATAGCTTGGAAAAAACATCAGGATGGTTTAATTATGTAGTATCATTTATAATTTATGTTGTTTCTCCTAAATAATGTTGTCTTGTAAGCCTGTTTAGGCCAAACATAACACTCACTAACACTTCACTCATTAGGATCAGCAACAAACGGTTCCTTATGTTAACTCTTTATTTTTAATTGCACACAACAGTGACAGCTAATATTGTTGATATGAATGTGATTTCTCCTGATTAGAGTTTGTGTTCAGAATGCAGCCAGATCATCCAACTGTCCGCCAACATGATTTCAAGCAGAGACACTAAGGTGAGAACAATGGTGACTCACTCGACTGAACAGTTTCACTTCACTTTATTCACCGCATGTGCTGGAGTTGTGGAGTTGTCAGGGTGTTGAAAAGTGACTTTCATCACAAACGTTTGGGCGTCTAATCGTGTAGAAATAAACACATTTATTTATTGTTGCCATGATATATAGACAGCACACTAACTACTTTATTTTTGCAGGAGACTATGTATGAAACCTTGCATGCTCTGTGCCAAGTCCTCCCCAAAGAACAGGCGTCAGAGTGTGATTCACAGGTGAAGACGTATTTGCCCAAAGTCCTGCAGCAAACACCCGGTCACCTGGTGAGTTTAACCTCCATTTAAGCTTCTTTGGACCTTCAATGTTCACCTTTTAATGTAAGATAATATGTATTCGTGTAGAAACCAGGAGATACCTGTATGGTTTTTGGACTCTGTCCTGCCCACGAGGAGAAGGAATTACTGAGACTTCCCCACCTTAAAGACATATCTACTTCCGCACTCAGCACTGCCACCGACACCCGTGTGAGTATGAGAAAGCAGAAGTTAAAATGAAACTTACTTAAATTTATTTTCATACTATAAATGGCCATCTTAACTTCTTATCCTTTCTCTAGAAGGTGTCAAATCCAGTTTGCACGCTGTGTATGTTCCTCATGAAGAAAGTAGAGTCCCTGTTGCCCACAAACATAACTGAGGTGACTCTTTTTCTATCATTCCAAGCACATATTACTCACTATAGACCACAGCATGCAAACGTCACTATCTCTTCTTTCTTTCCCTGCAGGATGCGTTGATGAAGATCATGGAAGAGGTCTGTGATCTCGTACCACATAGCTATAAGGATGAATGCGATGATTTTGTTGCCAAATATGGCACGCAGATAGTCGAATTCCTCTTATCGTCTGCTGCACCGTACACAATATGTACTCTTTTGCACCTCTGTTTGTTCAACGAGCAGCCTGTTCCAGGTCAGTCACGTTTTCATAATGAATAACGTCGTTTGTGCATTGTTTTGATTCATCCACTAAGTTAACAGTCTGATGATTACACAGAGGTGATCTTCCCTTCGGACTGTGAGTCGTGCCGCACACTAGCTGTGCTGAGCCGACTTCACCTGGGTTCCAACTCTACCGAACCTGTGACTTCCTCCTTCCTCCAGAGTGTGTGTGCCCATCACCCTAATGCCATCCCCAAGGTCCGACCCTCAGCTAACACTGAATGTCCCTCAGTAACATCAGATCTAAGATGAAAAACCGTTGAGTAACTCTGATGCTCTTTTCAGTGCGAGGCTTTCACCAGAATCTACGGCTCCCGTCTGCAGAAGGTTCTGGGAAACCAAATTGACGGTCCACATGCTTGTGAAGTAAGAAAAATCTCTCACATGCAGTATTACAGGCCCGCAAGAGACGTCATCTGTAGTTAATTGCATAGACACTTGCAGGTGTGGTTCATTTTCTCAGGATCTTTTGTCCCATCTGTCCTGCAGAGAGCTGATCTGTGTGTTACCTCACACAAATCAGAACCGCTTGGAAGGAATCCTTGTACTTGGGGACCGAGTTACTGGTGCAAAAACATCCAAACTGCTCAGATGTGTGGTGTAAGTGAAACCCAGTTGATTATTACCAGTTTAGCCAATAAGAGTGATGCACGGGTCAGCTGAAAACAGGGTTCCCACACCTTTTTCATGAACAAATTCAAGCACTTTTCAAGCACCTTCAAGCACCAGTTTTTCCATTTTTCCAGCACCTTTAAATAGGTAGCCTACTAGTTGTGTTTGCCATGATGGTCATGGGAAGCGCAGCGGTGCCACTGTATGGCATAATAATATGGGTCTAATTAGCATTATTTCATATGGTGGTAGATTGACTGTTTTGATTTTTAACTAATTGTGAATTGGCTTGTATTCTCAGCTTGTGAGCGGTGTATTGTGTAACTACCATAGCGCAATAACAGTGACGAATGCCTGAAGGGGGCTAAAGTATGTCTATCAGCAGACGAGTAATTTCTTTTCAGTGTGTGGAAACCTTTCACAGCAAGGACCATCACACAGACCAAATCCACACTTACTGCCCCTGTCCATTAACATGATACATGCTAAAGCTGCTTGATGATCAACCAGTATGCTTTGCTTTGTACCAGCCCCAGGAAGACAAAATACAGACAAGAGACACTCATGATTTACTGGAATGTAATGTATCAGGTGTCGATAGTAGTCTACTGTTATTTCTTGGCAGAACACCAAGCGAGTATGATAACTGAGTTCTGCATGTAAAGGCATCGGATCAAGCGCGTAGCCGCTTAGGAAACATTTTTGTTTTCACTTGGTTCATTGAGATAGACATCACACAAATTTCAAGCATTTTCAAGCACTTCACAAAAGATTCAAGCATTTTCACAACCTTGAAAACACTGAATTGAAATTCAAGCATTTTCAAGGAATTCAAGCACCTGTGGGAACCCTGTGAAAAGTACAGTGTAATCATGTATATGTCACAACCCTGCATCCAGACCTAGCTTTACTCATCTAGAGGACTTGATAAACTCACTTATATTGTTTCTTTAAGGCCATTGATGAATTGCTCTTAACCTACATTAGCGAAACGCAGTGCAGTTCAGTATATAGTGATTTTGTGAATAATTCCAGTTTCTGTGTCACACCCTTTTATTTGCAGAACCAGGCCTTCTGTAAGAAATACATGTGGAAGAAGTGAAACTGCCTCAGCAGCTCTGGAAATAGGTGCTCACCAAGAACTACTTTCCTTTTTCCAAATCTATTATTACACTGATCAACTCTTGAAGTTATAAATGTAATGCACTGAACTCTTTTTGTTTTGTTTTTTTACTTTTTTGGAGAAATGATCCGCCTCATATGCTTTATCAGTCAATCAGCCAAAAATATTAGACAAGAAATTCTCCGGTTTGCATGAAGTGTCACAAGACTGAGGCTGGGATTCAGTCTGGAACATTAGTTTCTGCAGGGGTTAACAGTTTTGTGACAGTTTTTTGTTCACTACATTGCTATACGTGTGTTATTATGAATGTAATGTCTACATAAGTTGAGCTATTAAAGGCTATTTGGACAACTGGTTACTCAACAGAGCTGCTGCTTCTTCTGTTACCTTATTGCTGTCATATGATCCCGTGGGCAAATAATGACAAACACATGAGAAACTCTAAATTAAATTCAACAGTCGGTCAGGGACACATTCCTGAAGTGTGTTTGTTTATTTAGAAACTTCCACATAGTAAAAAGATATAACAGTGAAAAAAAAACAGACATTTATTTTTTTGTAGGTGTAAAGAAAAAGTCCCAATGCACTCTTAACACACTCGTGTTATATTCTGTTGTTACTTTTGATCACTTAAATACCCAGTTCATTTCCACAATAGTGACTGCACGTCTGGCTATTCGCGCTCAAGAAAATCCTGCCTCACTTACGCCCCTGTGTGGTTGTTTGTGTCATCATCACTCTCTTGTCTCTTCCAGATCTAGGAGAGAAAATAATCGTGTTACCAAAGCGATACTTAACCATAACCTTTTAAACAGTAGTACTGGCCTTTTTTATATTTATTTCATATCACTACTATAGCTCCCAGGCACTAGAAGATAAATAGTCTGTGCCATAATCAAAAGCTTTAACTGTTTGCTGCAGATGAAAGATGATTTTTTTTTTTTTTTAAATGGCATTTCATGGTGCACTGAAAAGTGTCAAGACTCTGCAACATTTACATTTTCCTGCATCCAAAGAACGAATGGAAGGACTTACCTGGATGTAGGCCTCTGAGAGTGTGATCATCTGGGGGAGAATGTCGGTCACCTGCAGGTCCTGCATCTCATACCACTTCCCAGTTCCCTGATTAAACAAAAGACATTATGACGGATGACGTTTGAACCCATAACGACACATAAACACTGGCTTGGTTAAAACATAACTTAATGTATTTGTTTAAGTTGTTGCACCACAGGAAATCAGGGAAATTACATAAAATATCTGGCTGTAACTTACATGATGCAGAACATGTATCCTGTACGCTCCCTCGGTGGGTTTCCCATCATGCACTACGTTAGCGACGAGGTCATAAGTTGTGTTCTTCTCTGTAACTTGAGCTTCTTCTGTCAAGTACTCCCGAAGGTCTACGTTCCTGTTGTACGGACAAAATGTACCAGTGCATATTTATACTGAGGACAAAATAGACACGACCTTGACATCCCTTCATACAAGACAATTATTCTAATAAATAATAAACAACAACTCATTACTATCATCAACAGGCACTTCATGGTTTTGTTGATCCAGGCTACATGTTTCATCTCCCGGTATATATCTTACGTGATAGGGAAGTTGACAATTGTGGGGTTCTTTTCCACAAAAAAGTTGTTCTTGGTGAATCTTTTGATGCAAAAGACGAGGTAAGGAGGCAGTTTGGTCAGCTGGAACCTTTTGAGAAAATTCTCTTTGTAGGTTTTGTATTCCTGGACGAAAATAAGACAAGAGAGTTTCTTTAGTTAACGTGATCATCAAATCTGCATCGACACAACAGCTTTTCTGTCAAGAGTACTGCATTGCAACAGTTTATTATATTTTTTTTTTTGTTAAATATCTGAGACAAGAAGATGTGAGTGAATTGGTACCTTCTCTGTGCTGCCATTGAACTTGCCCAGGATGTTAAACAGAGGGACCTGTGGGATGATGAGCTGCTCCTTCTCATCCTTGTACAGTGGAGCTGTTGGGAGGTCAAGGGTCAGGAACAGGAAGGTGGACTCAGACATCTGCTCCTGGTACTCCTCTGTAACAAGCAATGCTTCTTTCTCCTCTGGTAGCTGGAAAGTTAAAAATAAACAAATAAATACCACAGTAAAGTAGACCATTAATTGACTGTTAGTGGAGTTAAGAGATTTGAGGGCACATGGAACTAACTTTCTGCCTTTGCGATCTATCCAAAACAATTTAACCTCCTCAGTCACTTTAGGTTCCTTCCTTTGTTTAAAGTATTTAACACTGTGTCAGAGAAACTAAATTCTAAACATCTCCAAATCAAACTTAAATCAGAGAAAGTCTTAAGTAATGTGTGTTAAATCAAATCAGAAATCAGCTTTGAAACCCGAGCTATTATATCAGCACGATGATTTATAGTTGAGATCACTAGTTCTCAAACTATGGGATGTGTACTTCTGTACATGACGTCCCTCTAATGGCACGTGGAGGAAATATTTTATACGATTATTTCATACTATGAAACTCCAAATGAAGGTAAATTGTTGAAATCTACAAAATACAGTATGTTTTTACATTTTCCATGGTTATTAGTCGAGTAGTAATTACAAGCTAAAATGTGACAAGATGGAAGTAAAATGAATAGTTGGATCAGGAGCTTTTCCACCAAATTAGGACCGGTTCCATTCAGGATTCAATTAAAGTCAACAATAAATAATCTTATTAGGTATAAACCTGCATCCTGTCATAATGGCTGTATTTTGATTTTGGTAGTAAATGGTGTAATAAGTTTGAGGAACACTGGTCTGGATGCAAAATTAATGATTTCATAACACAAGCAGGAAAACTCACTAAATCTGGGTGTGGAAGTTTCTTGGAGAAGATCCGCATGGAGCCTTGAAATGCTTTTGTAATGATTGCTGTGAGGGCGCAAAGACAAAGAAGAACAAAGGTTAATTCACACTTTTCTAACAATAATATATGAAACATTTTACATTCTCAAAATGCTAAACTTAACTCAACCTTAGTAAAAGGAAAACATTTTTTTTATATAAAACTGTCCCAAATACCTATCGAATATCACATCCAAGACTTTAACGGCATATATTATGACATAACAATTAAGGATTGAACACTTTCCTACTCACATGGTTTTTTCTTTGTGCCTCCAAGTGCACCATGCAGAGCATTCAAGAACCACGTCATGAAGTCCACAGCATCTCCTGCAGAATAGAAAATGATCAATCAGCACCACAACCTAGTCTCCATTGCATAGGACAGCATGTGTAAGATCCTACTTTAGATCTGGCAGCTAAAACGTTACCTTGTTTGGTAATTTGAAAGTTCTTCTTGCTGCACAGCACCACAGCCTGCAGCATCTCATGGGGAGACACATGGGCCTTGAAGTTTCTCGGATTCCAAAGTTTGCGCATCAGCTCACCAAACCTCTGCACCAAGAGGAACATGATATCTCCCGGTGGCCTGCGGATCCCCCTGTAGTTTTCCTCCTCCAGGAAGTAGTTCCGCAAAGGTGGAACATTGGAAAAAGCCTAGAAGGAAGAAGAAGAAGCAAATATCCAAGTGGTTGGGATTATTTTAAAAATGTTTATGACCAAGCCCAGATAACGTCCAGTTTGTCATTTATTCATACCTGTAACACCACATTGGCGTAATCATTGGCTTTGATGTTGTTGAGCCCGACAATGCCTGGCAAGTAGGTCGTACCATCATAGGCTCGGTACAGTTTACCCTGCTTGTCCAGCCCTGCGATGTGCTGCTTGGTGAAAGTTGGCTTCAACACATACTGCAGACAAAGTAAGAAAGGTGTCAACAAACTAGTAACACAAAAGTTATAAATGCTATACTTTAAGTATGACCCTCGGGGCACGATGTAGTCCCAGACAAAACAAAACAAAGCAGAGTATTGAGTTGACTTTGATACATTTAAGAAGGCCAGAATATATTATATTGATCGTTTACCTCTCGGCTCTAACCACAACATTCAATGTGGGATTTGTTTTGTTTAAAGAATGCCATCAGCTTATAACACCATGTTTTTTTTAACTCACCGTGATGTCCTCTAGTGAAGAGTCAATGATCTCGTAGTTGTCTGGCAGGCAGTAAAACTTCAGAGTGTGCAGATTGAGGAACACATGATGGGTAAACTGCACACTGTGAGTGTAAGCATGGGACTTGAGACCTCTACCTACAAGCAAGCACACATGAGTGAATCAGTCCAAGCACAACAAGCTGTCCGAGCCCTGCTCGATATTTCAGATCATTCACCTACCTTGGAAATATTTCCCACATATGAGGCAGGCGTAGACGTTGATGTGTGAGAGAGAGATGGAGCAGAGTTTCTCAAAGTCAAAGTCCAGCACGCTCCTGGTGGATAAAACAAACAAAACTGCGGATCAGCTGCAAAGCTACAGAGCTACTAGCATTTAGCACCAACACTAGCCGTGCACATTGAACTTGCCTGTTTATAGTGTCGAGGTACGGACAGTGACGGCTTCTCCGGTCTTCTACCACACGCCCACGGCTTGTTTTGGCTGCCACTGCAGCAGAAAGTGACACAAAATTAACACAATCCAAACAGATCGTGTTTAAAACAGCTAAACATGCGAGCTAGCCTAGCGTTTAGGTTTTTTTTTAAAGATACGATGGATTTGATATACAGAGTAAACTGGAAGGGCGGCACGTTCGTTTTAGCCGTTTGGTGTCCCGCGTTTCTGTGTGCCTGGAGCGACCCGTGACTGAAATCGAACGCACTTTCCCCTCTAGGTTCCAGTAGCATTAGCTACCGGCTAACCAAACAGACGTTTGGAGTAAATAAACGCACCTCTGTCTTCGTTATCGTCGTCGTCCACGTCGACTTCTCTTTCCCGCTTCAGAGAAACCATCGCAGCGGCTAACATGTGAGCTTAACGTCAGGTCAACAGACGCGCTGTAACTTTGTTTGAATGAGCTCCGAGCTCCGTGCTCGTCGAAACTCGCGGCGGTTGTACGTCGCAAAGAGGAGACCAAAACCTATTCCGGAGTTTGAAGCTGGCGAGCTGCTTTAGCTGCAAAAACCAACAAGTCTTTAGATCTTCGTCCTACAAGGTTTCTCTTTTGCAGAGGTCAATTCACTATCAAATTATGGAATATGTTTTGTCATACTTTTATTTATTTGCACAGTTAAAATTACACAGAAATGACAAAGATAGCAAATAATAATAAAGTGCAGGGAGAGGCAGAAAACCCCAGATGGACTTATTTAAAGCCTCCACCTGTATAATGACAAACTGGTAATAGAAAAAAAACATATGTATAACATCAACAACTAGTTATAATGACAATAACAATAATACATTTATAATAATAATAATACATTTTATTTCATAGGCGCCTTTCTGTCACCCAAGGACACCTTACAAATAACAGAAACAAACAAAAAAAACATAAAAGTAAATCAAATTACAAAAATACAACGTTAAAAACAGGTTAAAATAGGACAAAGCAATTTTAAACAGGTGGGTGTTGAGTGCGGACTTGAATTGTGAGAGTGAGTTGATGATAATGATGATAGATCATTCAATAATAGCAATATAAAAAACAAAAATATGAACATGATATAAAATAAAACAAACAAAAAAAAACACTGATATATTTAATGTTTTGTAATTTATTATGCCATGGAGGGTTTTAATAAAAACTATCTATCTATCTATCTATCTATCTATCTATCTATCTATCTATCTATCTATCTATCTACAAATCTATCTATCTATCTGTCTAGGGTCTTCAACCCCTACATGTGTCAGATTTTAAGCCTGGCTTATAATTACTTTTATATTTACTTTATTCACCTTTTATTTCACCTTATTAACCTATTTATATGCTGTGTTATTAGCCTATATGTGTTTATGATTGATAAAACATTCAGACATAATGGAACGATTTATAAATAATATATAAATAGTAATAGTTTGTTTTTTTGTCAAAAGTAGCTTATTATTACATATTAATGCTTGCAGTTTACTCATTATCATTTTTGTTATATATTTTTTTGGTTTATTTTTTTTGACCCCCTATCAGAGGTGCTGCCAGGAATTTTGGGCCCCATGACAAAAAAAATCAAATTCGGCCCCCTCAGCTGTTCTCACCACATCTCTACGACCTAACTATCCCATCAAAAGCTTTACATAACTCTAATTAAAAGCTTGCAACTGTTTTGTGTCTTGTAGTTCAATACTAGTACTAGCACAAGGCCATTTTGTATTTAACTTTTACTGCCCAAAACACATAAAAACAAAGAGATAATTAATTTCATTATTCTATTTGAAATATATATACTCAATGATGATGGTTTCATAATTTTATATTGGTGTTTACCTATTTTTTGGGGCCTCTGTCAGCCCTGGGAATTGTCCTAACTTTCCCCCCTGTACGGCGCCCCTGCCCTCTAGGGGTCGCGGACCGCTGGTTGGAGACCCCTGATCTAACTCCGGGATTGTTATAATTGGACAACAGATTACCATTAGCTAGCATGTAGCTCTTTGTCAGTGTGTGTGAGAGTCCTGCTGCAGCCATCAGCGTCTTTAGCTCACAAAAACTGTCCCCGTGTCCGAGCCGTGTTTGTTCAAATGGATATTTTAAGGGACGACGAGGCGCATGAGCTGAAGTACAAACGAGGGGGTCGCTTGGACATGAGCCACGGCTTCCTGCACCACATCCGGAGGAACCAGATTGCTAGGTGAACAGTTAGCCGCCAGCTAATTGCACAATAGATAGTTCAAAACATTTACAGCCACATGTTTTATAGTTTCATTGATCGGAAGGTGCAAGAAGAAGAAGAGGGTTCATTAATATGGAAAATGTATGCGACCCCTTCTTAAGGTGGAAATGTGATGAAAGGTCGCACAGGCCTGTTGGCCAAAGCTGTCTTTGTTTTCAGGTCTCTGGAGGAAAAACAACATAAAAACATATAGTCAGCTGTTTGTTTGATATATATATTGTGTATAACAAGTTACAGGATTGTTTCAGTATCAGTCAGTACTGTAGTCAGATGTAGCTGTCAAAGGAAAGTTGATGAATGAGTTGGCAGAGAGATTTTCTGTATTAATGTCCCTGTGTACACACAAACAGTGTAATATATCCTGTATATACAGTAATACTTCTCAGTACTTGAATATAGTTCAGACAGCAGGTATAGACACAACCTTGTCACAGTGTGTAGAACATTCACACATTTTTCCTATTTTAGTATATTTTGTTTTATTCTTTTTTTACCTAAAGTTTCTATATTATAGTATATTATTTTACTGCTTGAGCTTCAGCTGTGTCCAAACCTGACAGATTTGACAAAGTGAAAAAAACAATAAAAGTTTGTGTACACATAAATTTAAACAAAACTTTTTTTAGGAGGGCCAGATTTGACATTTGACAATTTTTTAATGGAAAAAAAAAAACAGTAAAAGTTACATATAAACACACTGTTCTGTAACCATTTTGTTTTGTTGCCCCACTTATTTTTTAAATGATAGTGTAAACAAATCTGAGCTAATCAGGCGTGAACAAATCTAAAAACCAGTTCTTCCTTTCTTTCACATCTGGAGTCAGATAACAAATAAATTGTGTGGAATACTAGAAACTTGCATGATGTTTATTTTAAATTTAAATGTATCACTCTTGCTTATCTCTTTCACAAGATCATTCAGAAAGTAATATTTATGTCACGTCTACGACACCTATATGACACCAGCAGTTATGTCCTTAAAGGTTCAAATGCTTCGTTGTGTCAATTTAGAAAAAAGCCAGATCTTCCAGCCATACAGTATCTGACAATCCTAGCAGGCCATAAATAAGATTTTATAAAAAAGCATGAAAAATAAATCTGAAACTTTAAACAAGTGAAAAGTACAAAGCACCTTTTACCTCATATTCTGGTGTAAACATTATTTTTTTAATCTCTTCTCGTTGGTGGTGATTGTATCAGACTAACGAGAAGAGAAAAAGAAGTGTAGATGTTTGTTTTAGGGGAACAGGATTTGAACGTCTCGTAATGTTTTAAGTTTCAGGTTTGTTTATCGTATGTAGGTTAACACTGTATGCTTTTAACCAAGCGATAACAAAATGTTGATTTCGTGTCTCCTCAAGAGATGACTATGATAAGGAAGTGAAGCAAGCCAAAGAGCTTCAGCGGCGGAGGCACACCACAACCCCTAGACGGCCACGTCGACCCGATATCCAAGTGTACCATCCTCGACGCAGACGTACGTTTGATGCTTATTGTTGTTTTGCAGACAGTAAATCCAGTGAAGAAAAATACACATTGTGTGTGTGCTTATCTTTCAGATGGATCCGAGCCAGGAGCCGGTGCTGAGCCCGAAGAGTGGAATGAGAGTGGGTCAAGCACAGAGACGGAGATCCATGGAACTGAACTCTTCTGGCTCGACTATCAGGAGGACTCTGGTAGCATTACCTCCTTCCTTGTGCACAAGGTAAACGCACATCTCTTTGACTGATGTTTCTGGCTCTTTTGATCTGTTCTACTTTGCTTGGGTCTTAATTCCATTATGTTCTTTCTGTTTCTAAAGGAGGATAAGCCTGAGAAGGTGGTGGAACGTGTTGCAGAGAAGAACATCCTAGACTCGGCTATGAGGGCAGCCCTAGAGGCTCGAATTCGAAAAGAAATGGACAAAAGACGAGACAAACGCTGAGTGATATTTATATCAAACAGGAGATTATCTTGACACAGAGGTCACGAAGAGGAGCAATACTTAATCTGCAGTTCTGTTATCCTCCAAAGCATCAGCGCTGTTGACAGTGTTGGAGGCATAATGACAACTCTGGGATCATGTACAGTGACTGGCAGCAGAGACTACATGACCCACTATCAAAGCTGTCTTCTGCTTTCAAAGGAGAAGAAACAGCAGTTATGATACACAGTATGGTTAAGGGTTAACTGTCAGGTTCATGTTTGCCACATTACATTCACCTTCAGCTGTTACCTCATACCCTGATTCATAACTTTAGAGACACTTCAAGTTAACCGGACCTGGAAAATGAACAGTAAAGTTCAGAAAGGAGAAGGTACTCTTTGACAGAGAGCACTGTTAACCTTCCTCCTCTGTTGAAAATGTCCTGTGTTTCTTATGTTTACAAAGATCTAGTTTTATAAACAAGATTTATACTTATATAGATTTATACATCAGTCTATCAGCAAACCCATGTTTAGAAAATGTGACAGTTTCTTTCTGAGCTGGAGGAGTTTTTAGTGGATGTAGCCATGATGTGTTTGTGTGGCAACTGTTTTGTTGTTTTCAGTATTTTAATTTATTTTGTGTTGTTGAAATACTTTTATTTTTGATACTGTAATATTTTTTGAGGGAATAACTCTTTACATATAAAATGACATATTCATAAAAGCCATTTATTACTGTCAAAATGTGTCTGGATGTGCACTTATAGAATTGACATAAAATGTGAATGTTTTTTTTATTAGTGTCTTGATATGTTGTAAAAACACTTAAATCTATGGGGAAAAATAACAGATCAACATTTTAACCACCACTTCTATTATGAAATATACATCAGTCAAAAGTTTAGACACACCTTCTCATTCCATAGTTTTTCTTTATTTTAGTACTTACTGCTCTGTTGATTAACACTGAAGACATCAAAACTATGAAATAACACACATGGAATTATGTGGTAATCACAAACAAACAAGGTAAACCATGTTTTATATTTTAGATTATTCAAAGTAACCATCTTTTGCTTTGACGACACTCTTGGCATTCTCTCACTCAGCTTCATGAGGTCGTCACCTAGATTGATGTGCCTTCTCAAAAGGTAATTAGTGGAAAATCTTTAAGCCCTCTTAATGTGTTTGAGATCATCAGTTGTGTTCAGAGGTAGTGATGGCATACAGTAAATGGCTCCATTAAACTACTGTTGTATTTTATATTATGGCAAGAACTACGACAATCCATCATTGCTTTAAGACATGAAGGTCAGTCAATCCAGAAAATTTCAAGAACTTTGAATGTATCCTCATGTGTAGTCATAAAACCCATCAAACACTTGGAAGACCAAGAGTTACCTCTGCTACAGAGGTGAAGTTCATCACAGTTACCAGCCTCATGAATTAACAATTAACAGGAACTCAGATTAGAGCCCACAAAGTTTAAGTAGTAGACACATTTTAATATCAGCTGCTCAGAGGAGACTGCATGACTCAGACTTTCCAATAGCTGCAAAGAAATCACTACTGAGGGAAACCAAATGGTTGAGCCAAGAAACTCAAGGAATGGACATCAGCATGCATGTGTGGTTCCCCCTGTGAAACATGAAGGATGGGATATGATGGTGTGGAGGTGCTTTGCTGGTGACACTGTTGGCAATGTATTCAAAAATCAATCTACAGTTGATCTCCGTAGCGACAGAATACTATCTGGTTAATGCTTAGTGGGACCATCATTTGTTTTCCAACATGACAGTGACCCAAAACACACTCTAGAGAGTGATGCATCGTCTGGCCTCCACAATCACCCGACCGAAACCATATTAAGATGGTTTGGGATGAGTCGGGCTGCAGAGTGAAGGAAAAGCAGCCAACAAGTGCTCAGCATATATATGAGAACTCCGTCAAAACTGTTGGAAAAGCGTCCCAGGTGACAAACTCATGAAGCTCACTGAGAGAATATCAAGAGTTTGCAAGGATGTCATTAAAGCAAAATCAGGCTACTTTGAAGAATCTGAAATATAAATGTTGCTTAGTTTTTTTTGTTTACCAAACTTCACTTGACAGAAGCGTTTCAGATTATGTCTGATCTATGTCTATCAGCAGGTGGCAGCATTATTCAGAGTTTCAACTCTGCAGGCCTGTTTTTTACTGTATGTGTCTCAGCTTTTGTTTGAATAATTAGTCAAATAACTTTTGGTGCATAGTAACAGTGTGTTCTGAATCTAAACACAAACCGTGTCATTTTCTATACACATTAATAATTATGTATCATAGGTTCTTCTGTGTGTTGAGTACAGTTCAGGCAATTTGTGTTGAATTTGCACCACTTTTTATCCAGAAAGTAGAAACTGGACAGTTAAATCTTGAATTTGCAGAGTCATTGGTGGGTTATATTGTATGGTTCTTATCTAACAATGAGCACTTCTTGGACTCAACTTTATACTCCAGATAAGAAGTCTTTTGTGCCTTAAACCAGGGCAAACTATCATGTAACAAAGCAATTCAGAATTAAACAAAGAGACATGCTACCAATAAGATACCATTACAAATTAGGTCAATATTTTGTTTAAAACTTTATTTTGCAGAGCTACATCTTCAGACTTTAAACAGGAGCTGCCCCTGATTTTACATCTCAGTTTCACAGGTATGTTTCTGTTGATCTTGCATTGCATTACGTGCCATTGTTTAATTTCTTTTCCCACCCTCCAGCCTGGAGGACTAGTTTGCTGTTTTTCCACCTGGGAGCAAGCAAGCAAGTTCAAACCATCCAAGAGTGTACTTTATACTCCTCATATCTTAGGAAAGTTTTACGAGCAGGGCACCTACATTAAGGTTCATGTAAAGCAGTGGGTGTGTAGGTGTGAATCATAAATGTTGAACCTTGGGAGGGAGAAATAAGAAAAATAGTTCTTAAGAGGAGTTATATTACCCTTTAAAACGTATATACCAGCAGTAGTGCGCAGATTTAATGTGTCGGTGTCCCATCAAGCAGAATAACACACATTTTTCCATCCATGTACTGAAAAGTGACACTTCCATCACCTGGCTGTGAAATAAAACCAAGCTGACCTGACAAGCTTCTGTTGCACACCCACAGTATTAGGCTATATCATTGTTTTCATTAATAATTGCATATCAAATATGCAATCTTCATCCCCGGCCACATGGCAAGCCAAGTATTATGTAATGCCTTTTTGAAGGAGGGGTGGATCCTGCTCTGGTATTGGTGGAACAGAAACACTCCTCTCCTAGATTGCCAACACCCACCTCCTGCTCACTTTTCATTCCTCACTCAGCATGTGACTGACATTTTTTTTTAAGGAGGAGAAACAATCCTATGTCACTTATCCAGCTGCTCGCCACTTATCTCCTGTTTCACTAATTCTCTATTGGCAGAAATGTACCCAATCACAACTCAGCACTGCACCATACCCCTCAATGGAGTTTCACATTAATTATAATGTACTGTACAACAAACAATCGGTGGTTTGGTTACCCGAAGGAAACACTTTAAATATTTCCTGCTGTGACAGGCAGAATATTGGTGGTTGGCCATATTGCCTGATGTGTTAGGTTACTTGTAATATACTCCCAATTTTATCTAATTAGATTGCATTATACCTATATTACACTCTTAGTATTACTCTTTTTTTACTTATTTCTGAACCAACACAATATTATCTAGATGTTCATGTACGCACGCAATGTCCTCTCTTAACCCTGCTAACACATTCCTTTCTCAAACCTTCTTCTTCAGCAGTGGATATTCAAACAGGTTCAGCCTCTCACTTATCATTATACATCACATTGTTAGTTTAGATTAAGGTAGATTGAGGTCAATTTTGTAAACAAAGCTTAAATGTTCAGCACTAAAGCACATATTATCTGCCGTCCTGCTCTCCTTTGGCTCATCTTAGTGAAGCCTACTTCAGAATGTATAAATTGACATCAGTGTTTTCTGTCTTGTGTCTCCCTGCATCATTTTCCACTTGTGTCAGGCTAATTAGAAGTGCCGAAAACTACAGTTCCCTGACTGTGCAGTTGAGAGTGGCTACAAAACAAATCAATCTCCATAAGCCCCCGTATTAAAATGCCCAACTTCACAGCAGAAATAAACATGTTTACAGCCTGGTACAAAAAGTGGTTTTGGTGTGTCTAGCTAACTTGTTCATGACAGCTGTATTGAGGCTGAATTTCTATATATAATTCATCCATACAAACTAGATTTAAAGTTAAGCTTAATTAAGAACATGCTCGCTTTTATTGAATTGACAGGTGGGTGCCATTACAGGTGGCTTGTTTACCAGAATGCCATTCAGCCCACGCTCTGTGTCGTTGCCAAGAACGGCTTTCCAAAAATCTATGGGTGACGTCATGGAAATTACATCCATTTTCATTTGTGCGTCTATAGTTTTAACCTTGATTGTTATGATTTTAATATGCTTGTGACAATGTAGTGTAACAAAACAGACATTTTGTAATAGGATTAACACTTCGATCACACATATAACCATTTTTCTGAGCAGCTCTCTTTAAGTTCAGCCGAATGTAGCAATCTCACAGACAGACGTTACGCAACATACTGTAGATTTTAGACTGGGTTGGGCACAAAGAGTATCTAATGCCACTTTAATAACAGCTATGATACATTTCTGAAACGTGTCCAAAACTAGGCCCACAGAAAGCATGTTTGCATAACTGCAGAGTTTACCGTGATGCAAGTTGATTCAAAGGTGCATTTGCAATCAGATGAATCTTTATGACCTTCATTAGAACAGGAGATGATAAGGTGTTTTTTATTGAACACACCGAATTCCAATGAAATAAAGTTAACAGACTAATAACTACTGGCTGAACATACTTAACCGCAGAAGTAACAAATAAAGTTACGTAAGCACAGCACGCTAACAGATCTGATGGGGGTGAAATACATGGTACCTTAGCCATAGCCTGTAATATCTTAGAAGTAATATTGAGACTAATTTGTGTATAATGTCTGTTAAGGAAAACAAACAAACAGCAAAGACAGGATAAGATTTGTTTTAGTGATAATGTGGTAAATGTAATGAACGAATTTGATGAAAAAGAAGGAAATAGAGGGGTAGACATATGGTGTTGTATTAACAAAAATGAATATTAATGTTTTTATAATACTTAAAGTGTAATATCAGTGTCATAACTTCTACTTCTAACTACGTGAAAATCCCCTCTTAAATGACTTCTTATCTGGAAACACAGATAATGTTAATCATGTTTAATCATGCTGGATAAATACTGATGTACTGATGTAAATGTATTTGTAACTTAAACGCTTATCCTCAAACACTTTTGTTTTCTTCGATAATGTGTGCAAAGAGCAATGTGGGAGCTTTTCTGGAGAAATACAGTAGAGAAATGGTAACATCCTGCCGATATTGCATCAGCCTTACAAGGAATCCTAGTAACCTCAGCCAAACAGCTGACCTGCTTCCCTTTTTAACATGACAAAACTCCACGGTTCTGTCCGTTTAGTGTGAATCACCTGTGAGAAAGTTAAAGACATCTTTCAGCCCACAACATTTGGTTTCAACATCATGCTCTGTTTTGGTGTCTAGTGTTTTGTTTGGTCTCATGGGTTGCACAGGTGGTGGTGCCCTCTGTGCTCTCTGTCGTGGGAAGATTCTGTTTGCTTTTTTGTTATGGGGAAACAAAGATATACAAAACCAAACCTGCATCTAAGCTGTATGTGCCACACACTTCAAGCAAAAAGACTTTAATGGTGCAGTGCTGGAGGCCACAATCAATGAAATTGATTCAGGAAACACTTTCCCAGAATTTTATCATTTCATCCCGGTGCATTTCAGGTGCAGCGACCTCCATCAGTGCTTTGACACTGGTGCAATGGTGAGTGATCTTGCCCATTCAAGGCTGTGGAAGTGTTCCCCAACAGAACCTCCCACCATTCAGTTAAATATAGAGGCTTGACTGAGCCAGCGTGGTAGTGGAAATGCACAGCTGCTGTGGTCAAATTGCAGACAGACCTCGAGGTCTGAATCTGATGATGTTACTTGAGCATAAATATGACGCATAGCTTGATATACAATAACTGTAGTGATGTACTTTGTAAAACAAGCTGGGCCAGCTTTCGGAGACAAGGAGTACTTGCAGACATGTAATCAAATGCCACCAACTTAGTCCGTAAGGAAGGATATAAAGGTTAAATAAACTCTCACATAGCACATGAGTTAGGGAAGGTTCTTCATGCATAGATGCATTACTTTTCTACAGCATTACAATGCAACAAATGGGCGCTGCTTTCTTTTAACGTCTTTTCTTGGTGTTGCCATGGGAGGAACTCATACTATGGTGCAGCAACCCACATGTGCAGACCACAAAATCCACTCATTAATTTGCAAAGCTGGAAGGATTTGTGTGCCACAGTAAAAAAGTCAATTATAGTAAAAAAAAAAAAAAAAAGCTTAACTGGATTACCAGTTAATGCTGACATTAGAGGACGTGATCTTCGACCAATACAAAGAAATTTGTAAGACTTAACTTATTTGTTGGTCAAAACAAACAGACACTCCTGTGGGATTACAGTATAATATAACGCTGTTTTGAAATTTCCTGTAACGGTATTTTCCCGCGGTCTTGTTTTTCTCAATATGACAACATAGCAACCATCTTCGGATGCAACACCCTAAAGGTGCTGATTAAAGAGCACTGCCCGGACTTGTTTTATTAGATCTTTGTCACATCAGGTTTGAATAACCGGAGATGAACTGACATCCTTGTATTTGTTTAATTTGACTCTTCGTGTGTCACATTTATTTGTGTGAACCTTTTTTTTTTAATCTAAAGGTTGAGTAATTCTGGATGATCATGGAGGCCCAAGGTTATGTTCATTTTGTGCAGTATTATTTGAATAGCACACCCCTGCAGTTACCCTGTAATTAGTTCATCCTGGCTTGTGTTTGCATTACCTAGGTGATGTGAGATGTTCTTTTTCAAGAGTTTGCTGTCATTACTGCTAAATTGAGTGAGCATCTTTGAACATTTTCAAATCCTGTTGGAACAACAGTGAAAGTAGTTAGAAATGATTTAGGATTAGTGAGATTTACCTAAGATTTAATGTACAAGCATGTTAGAAATGCATGTTAGGATTAAACAGGGGCTTATTTAAAGCTCCATCAGCAGTATGTTAAGTTAGCTACTGGGATTTAAAGCTCCATCAGCAGTATGTTAAGTTAGCTACTGGGATTGTTTTATACCACGTGTTTATTCTTCTTCTCCTCTTTTAAATGTTATTTTGTGTATATTTTTATATATTTACTACATATCTCCATTTCGTGTTCAAGAACACGTCCATTGTGTCATGATGTTATACGAAGCTTTGAATAGTTTATGTAACTGTTGAAATAAAAGCATTGTGTGTCGGCACCACAGGAAAATCATACATGAGCAGCTCAAATTCAATATAGATAGTCAAACTGTATAGGCTGTTTGGTCATTAATTTTATGTTTTAATATCTTTAATGTGTCAAGCTAAGGTAGGATAATGGACACAAACAGAATCATCTGTAATTTGGTAATTACTGATTAATGTAGAAGGTGAAAAATACAATACTTATCACCATTGTCTTGTAAGACAGCAAAATAAACATTAATTGTATAAAGAAACTGTGAATTGTAAAGCACAAATGCCAACTTGCTAAACAGTGTTGAAATATTTCATGAATTTATGTGAAAATATTTCTGATTTCTAAAGTTTTGATGCTGATGGGAAACTAGCATAGATCTGTTTTGTTGTTTTTAAAATGTATTTGAGGAGGCTGATCTTAAATGTCTGCATGGTCACAAATCCTTTTCTACTAAGAGTCTTGTCCTTCACACTTTCTTGGTTTAGTGTCTAACTTGAGAAAATGCTTCATCACATGTTGCCCCTTGTCCCATTTCCTGCATCCACATGTACAGTAGCATTGTTTTGTTATACAAAGATCAAGGTCTGCTAGATCGCCTTGTCCTTAGGTTACAATATCAAATGTGCTGCCCTGAAGTACCGTGAACTGCCACACAGTCACAGAATAAGCATTTCTGTCCTGTTATGTCTAACCTCTGTTATCAATTGAAGGTTCACATTGACATATGTGAATCCTCCTATTTATCTAGATAGAGGTAAAGGTCACTCGTGAATCCTGTCGTTCCTGAATGTTTGGCCTTAACTGAACACACCTGAAAAGAGATTGGAGTGGATGTATGCTCAGTCACTGGTGACAGGTTCGCTTGGTATGTAACTTGCCAATAAAACCTACATGTTTTTTTAAATTATATAATTCTTTATCGACTATAAATCTTTAGGACAGAATATCTTCTCCAAAGCAGTCAGCTAAAGCTCCTTTTTAAATGTGAAAACGCTGCAGAAAAAACATGCTTGTTCATCTAAGGCACCTAAATACTCAATAAACAAACTCCAAGTATGTTAATAAGTGTTTGATTATTTCTTAACTCTGATAAGTAACTAGGATGGAAAATTTTAATGGAGGAAGTTAATAATAATGTGGTTGTCTCATCTGTCTGTGAGTCAGTAATTACTGTAAATATCTGTAGCTAATATTGATTTCACAATGATCCTTACTTCCCGTAGTCAAGCAGCAGAGGTTAAGTGACAATGTGCAAATATCACTGGCCCTTTTTTGGTTGAGCTGAAAATGTCAGATTAGACAGATCGTCTCACATATCACATGTCATGTCTATAACCCAGGGCATTTATCCTTTAATCCCCTCTGTTAATGGAACAAAAATGTAATTAAATATGTCTAAACATGTAATTAATGTGTGTTTTGAAAGCTGTGCATTTGGAAAGGAAACAAGCTTCTCCAGTTATGCAGTGCTGTTAGCGTGAGGCTGACTCATTTTACTGTTTGGTCTGGTTCTATCCCAGAAGGTGGTTGTTGAGTTTAAAAGTTTGGTAGTGGGAACCAAACACACTCCTAAATTTGATCCCAATTACATTTGTAAGTATCAGTGTCGTAGTACTCGAGATTAGTCTTGGTCTAGAGACCGGTCTCAAGACCACTTTTTGAAGGTCTCATCTGGGTCACGGACAAAGAGGACTCAGGACAGTCTGTAGTTTTAGAGCAAACACCTGTGTGGCACAGAAAACTAAAGAGAGGACAGGAAAGGTCAGGTCAAGGTTTAACCACAAGACCACGCGCCAACAGCTGCAAAGTTCTTCCAACAAATCAAACTCAGTATTTTATGACACGGGTAATTAAAAACAAAGAAATTAATTAGTTCAGTTTTATGTCTCTAAGAAAGAGAGTTGCACATGTTGCTGGTCTTTCTAAAAGAGTTAATCTGTAAAACAACATCCAAAAGAAAACACACAGCAGTCTGGCTGAGAAGGCTGGGAAGCATCGGCCTCACCCGTTAGCTACCTAAATCTGGTCTTGGTCTTGACTTGATCTTGACCCCTCAAAGTCTTGGTTTTGTTTCGATAAACTTTGGTCTTGGTTTAGGTGATATTATTGTTTCACAAATCTGAAATTCAACATGACATTTCTGGAGCGTGGACACAGTTCAGCCCTATATCATTGTCTCTTGCAACATCTGTTGCCTCCACAAACAATACAAACACAATGTAACAACATCTCCGCTTTCACTGTACTTATATCATAAAACACCTTTAACAGGAAAAGCCAAGAATGCTTTACTTGCTTTGAAAGCTGAGGCAGCTGACTGTGCTGTTAATCTCCAAGAGCTAGTACGGTAGTATCCTGACCTTTTCACTAGGTACAGGCAGCTGTCAGAGGCCAATAAGAGGTTTGGCTTGGGGTCAAACTCCACAGGGGACTGACCAGGAGCAAGAGAAACACTACCTACAACCCTGAAACCTGCTTCCAGCTGATCCCTGCAGTTTTTTACAAAACAGCTGCCACACAAGCTAATTTTGAGCACTGGTAATACATCACAGATTAGTGTGTAGTGCACATTGACTGCAAATGGAAAATATGTTTGCTTCCATTCCCAATGAGCAGATGAAACACGGGTGAACATTATGGGAGCTGACAACTCCTTTAAGTGTAACATTATATGATATATTGAGGATTAACATGAACTGCACCGGCTGCTGCATTTGTATTAGAAAGCCTAACTTCAGTGAGGAGCTGGCTGAAATGGCGGCAGCGCAAAGGTATTTCGCAGTCTGCGTTGTCAATTGAGCCAATCATACATCCGTTTTCTGCAACCGCTTATCCTTATTGGGGTTGCAGGAGGCCGGAGTCAATCCCAGCTGACATTGGGCAAGAGAAATTGGATACACCCTGGACAAATCTTAGTCTGACGCATTTTTATTTATGTATTTAATTACTTGAGTTCAATGTACTTGTTCAGTTCAGTCAATAAGCTAAAACTCCCCTAAAACATTTAATGTAAGATCATATAAAAAGGATAAAAGCATCAAATTCTTATTGTGGAACAGGAAATCAACACACTGATTACTTCCACCTGCCAGTTCCCACTTTAAACCCCTGATCATAAAGGCTGTTATTTTATATAAGCACAGGTATAAAAAGGTGATACACCATCAAACTGATGACATGAATTATAATCCTGCCTCATTGTGACAGGTTTTAAGTGCCAATAACATTTTACTGTGCATTATCGACAAAGAAAATTCATGACACATGACATGTGAGGAGTAGTCGTTTATTACAGAGCATAAGGAAACTACCCAGTCTAGACATGAAGCATACAGTATGAGCTACTTGTTCCTCTGGAAGTTGAACGCATGTTGGAAGGAGGGGGACAAAAGTAAGAAGGGAGTAGAGGAAATAGAAAAGGCACTCTTAACACTTACTGTAGCCAACGGGATGACCTCCGGGTGGTAAAAGGGAACAAAACCAAAACTCGAAACTCTATCCAACACATGGGACGGCCGTGTAAACAAGGCTGGTTTCTCTGTACTACACCAACCAAATGTTGCCAGTCCATTAATGAGGACAGGAGTGCCAAAGAATTGCACTGGACATTTTAAAAGGGGATTTCAAAACTAACCCACCTAAAAAAGAAGATCGTCCACAAATAAAAAAGTTGTAAAATTGCCATCAACAGTAGCCAGCTGAGGCAGACCAAAGCTTTTCTGTACAACACTCTGGAGCCTCACGCAAAACACTGAAAAATGGTCAAGTCAAAAGGAATTTGTGATTCAATAACCAAGTATGTTTAAAGCTGCCTTCTGAAAACTCAGCTTCTCTGTATCCACACCGAGTTTCAGAGAACAAATAAATAGTGTCGAGTCCTAGCCAATAAGACTTTGTGGCAAAGAACACACTCCACTAATTATAAAGATGGGAACCAGGTTTCTCTGTAGCTACACCTGCCATCCATATACTTAGGGAGTATAAAAGGGCCATTAGTCACATCAAACCATAAAAAAACGCAAGTGAAAGTACATTTAAAAAAAAGGACTCATTAAAATTGAATTTCAATGCATAAACAATCCAATTTTATATCATCAAGTATAACCAATACCTCTGCAGACCAGAGCAGTGACATAGCAGCTTCTGACTTTTCTGTATTACGTCAGAAAACAGCAAAGGTCTGTAGAGGCATCTGAGGCGTTACGCTCATTTGAGAGCTTGAATAATTAGGATTTGGTTCGCCCCTTAGCCTGCAATGCATAGCATTTTTTTGTGATAACAGCAACAACCCTTGAATTTTAATTGTGCCATTCTAGCATCCTCCACAAAGACGAGGGGATAAAGCTAAAAAAAAAAAAAAAAAAAAAAAAAAAAAAAAACAGCGGGTCAGGGAACAAATGTACCAGATAGACAAAGGAGGAATGTTTAGAAAGAAGCTCAACTTGTTTGGAAAGATGCCGGATTAGAGGACCCTCCAACTATCAAATTATGCTTCTAAATGGACTTAGAAATGTCAGATGTCGCACAGACTCCTTACATCAGTAGCACCAGTAAATTAAGAGGGGTATCGCATATAGCCTAATATGCTACCGCCATGACACTGAATGACTGACAATATTGACGACTGGAGTGCCAAAAAGGGAGAACTGAAGGCTGCTATTCAATCACAATGAGGAGCATGGGAACCTCGAGACGTGGGAGAACATGAAGTACCATGGAGCATGAGTTCATGGAACCCATCCGATTCTTTAAAACATCAAATTTCTGAGGCATGCCTCCTATGACCCAGTATGATAGTGCAACCAACAGAAAAACAGTAACAAGACAAAAAGGAGGGAGGTGGAGGGAGTGAGAGAGGGAGTCATGTGTTAAATGATACCATTATTATGAAAAGAGATAAGCGCATTTCACCCCCCGGAACCTTGCTGGCTTCTCTGTAGTATACACCAACAAGCCTGGGGGGGAAAAGCTTAACAGGTTTAGTATTTGAGTTTTTTGGGCACCTCCCATGGGAAGGAGTCTCGGCCAAAGTGGCCATAGGCTGCGGTCCTCTGATACAAGGGCTTCTTCAGATCCAGCTCCCTGGAATACATAATCAACATATTTAGCAGCAGTCACATCTCGGTGACACACGCATACATACTCACACAGACATACCAATCACATTTGCGATGGGGAGTGTCGAATAAAATAATAAAGTTTAGACCAGCTGGTAAAGAGGGAAACATGTGAAGCTTCGACACTTACCCTGCCAGCCCTGAGCAGTGTGTTGACTGCAGCTTGCAGATGGAAACCACACTCATCCAATTTACATAAGGACGCTTATCTAACTATGACCTACAAAACTTGATTATAACCAGACATCATAAATGTCTATGCTAATAAATGATTTTTGCCCTCACTAATGCCCATGTGTTTAACCTTCAGACACGCTGTGATTAAGAAGAAAGAGATAAGGCAAATGCTGCGTTCAATCACAGAAGCTACAAAAAAGGAAAGAAGGTTCTGGCTCTGAGATTCACTATACACTAATGGAGTAAATTAACTCTTATAACTTGGGCGGGGCAACTAAATAAAGACATAATTATGGCAAAGGAAAGAAGGAGTCAGGAGCAGGTGGTTTCAGAGGTTATATATTACCTGACAATGACTCCAGGACGGAGATCAAAGTTCCTCTTCACGATGTCCAGCAGCTCTCTCTCACTCTTGTTTGAGGTCCCGTAATGGAAAATGGAAATGGAAAGTGGGTGGGCAACTCCAATAGCATAGGACACCTAAAAACAAAAACACACACACATTATAAAAACCAGAGAAGACTTCAGGTAGAAATTTCTTCCAGGTGACTTTTTAAAAGCGAGACCAGTGGGTTTTGACCCTACCACTCACCTGGACCAACACTCTCCTGCAGAGCTCAGCTTTCACCAGAGACTTGGCTACCCAGCGTGCAGCATAAGCAGCAGAACGGTCCACCTTCGTGTAATCCTTTCCAGAGAAGGCACCGCCACCATGGGCTCCCCAGCCTCCGTAAGTGTCAACAATAATTTTACGGCCCGTCAGGCCAGCATCACCCTGTAGTGGAAGACCAGGTTACACAGGTCAGTAACCCTCAGGTGAAATATATAGCATTCCTGAAAGCCACTCCCACACATTTACCTGTGGGCCTCCAATAACAAATCGGCCACTGGGCTGCAGATGGTAGATTGTGTCATCATCCAAATAGATGCATGGAACGACGGCTTTGATGACTTTCTCCTTCAGGGCGTCTCTCATCTCCTCCAGGCAGATGTCCTCATCGTGCTGAACAGAAACGACGATTGTGTGCACACGCACTGGAAGCATGGCACCACGGTCCTGGCGGTACTGAACAGTCACCTGCAGAGAACATGAAAATATAAATGAACTGGACACAACCCCAAAAATTAATTTACAGGAGTCAATAAAAGCAAGTATGACAGCTCTACCTGTGTCTTTGAGTCTGGCCGGAGCCATGGAAGGGTGCCATCACGACGCAACTCTGCCATCTTAGCGTTCAGCTTGTGGGCAAGGACAATCGTCAGAGGCATGCACTCATCCGTCTCATCAGTGGCATATCCAAACATCAAGCCCTGCAGGGGAAGAGACAGTTAGTGTTTGAGTAGTCATTTAAAGACAAGACCAGCAATCTGTAACATCAAAACACACATAAGATGTTGATGTCCACCACTCACCTGATCCCCTGCTCCAATGTCCTCCTCGTTGCGGTCAATGTGAACACCCTGAGCGATATCAGGAGACTGCTGCTCCAATGCCACAAGGACATTGCAGGTCTTATAGTCAAAGCCTGTGCAGGAGACAGACAGAAGCTCAAGACACCATTCATAAATAAAAGCCCACAGACAGCACAAAGCAGAAAAAAAAAAAAACCCACAACATGCCGTACCTTTGCAGGAGTCATCGTATCCAATTTGGCGGATGGTGTCGCGGACAACTTTCTGGTAGTCCACTGTGGCACGAGATGTCACCTCACCGGCCAACAGGATCATTCCAGTCTTGGCAACGGTCTCTGCACGAGGCAAAAAAAAAACAAACAAACAGTCAATACAAACATCTGACGCAAGCCAACATAAACACAGAATATGTTGTTGTTCTTACCACATGCAACCTTGGCATCGGGATCCTGCTTGAGATGGGCGTCGAGAACTGCATCGCTGATCTGATCACAGATCTTGTCTGTAAAAAAAAAAAAGAGAAGAATGCAACTAAACACCGACATCAATTACAGACTGCAGCATGCAGCAAAACCAGATCACAGTGGAGGTGGAGGTGGGGGGGCTGAATGTAAACTGTGGCACGCTTTAGCAGCACCGGTCCGGATCCTCCTCAGTGGGAGTGGCTCGGGGAGTCTTAAACAGTCGCCATTTCAGCATGTGGACATGTGGTGAGGAAGACAGCGCGCCTAAGTAACCGGGGACAGGAAGGCGGGCATGACAGACCGACACACACTTAATGGATTGCGTCAGCCGTGTGCACTATAAGCATTATAATAGTGTCTATCATGGTGCAGTGTTAGGTCAGACAAGGTGAATATAACGTGAAGTCATCGTGGCCGGCGTGCTTCAGGAGCAGCGCCGGCATGTTCAGGAAAGAAAACGTCAACCAGAGCGAATATATTTATAATAACTGTAACGAGCACTCAAAAGTAACGTGTAATAGAGCGTATCTGCTTGTAAATAAACACTACATTTGTTGCAGGAGCAGGCAGACACGCGACATCATCAGCATCACCTATCCGGCTAAGATTAGCTCGCTAACGTTAGCATGTTAGCGCGTGCTCTCGAGCCAACGTTCAAGTGGCGGAAAAAGGCCCTAACGGTCACATTTAAATTATTTTTATTCGTGTTTTATTATTAATTAAAAGATGGGTGAAATTATGAGGTACGAGACACAAGAAACGTCATAAAATTAGTTTAAAAATTGTAGTTTTTTTTTTAAAAAAGGTTTAAAAAAAAAAAAGGATGGCGTGTTTTAACCGGTCTTACCGGGGTGTCCTTCTCCGACCGACTCTGAGGTGAACAAGAAGCAGTCCTCGTCAATGAAGGAGTTATGAAAACCGTTCATCTGTCCGTTCATTGTGGCTAACGGCGGCTGCTGCTGGTACGTAATGTCTAAAAAAAAAAAATGTTACGCTTGTTTAGTTTTTTTGTTTTTTTTACAGTATTTCTTCTCGCTAAGCAGCGTCTCAGCGGCGCACCCGATCTCTCGCTATTGATCCTTCAGCGTGAGCCTCATGGCGCAGAGCTCCACTATTTATCCTATCAAGTCAGACGCTCTGACGTCACGAGGAGGCGGACCATACCATTGAGCCTACCCGAGGGGTGGTGGGAGGGAGAACAACCGTAACCAGAAAAGCTTGCTGGATGTCAAAGTGTTATCAAACATGTCTGTGACTTCAGAGCTTTGACCTGTCAGCTCATTTTTACCTGAAGCACTTACATCATCGCAGCTAAAGTGTGTATGTGTCAGTATGTTGAAACCTACCCCCCTCCACCCCCCAAATCATAAAGTTATTGGCAGTATGAATTAGATTAGATTAGACTTTATTCATCCCACACGTTGTGTAAGATATATTTTATTTAATTTAATTTTTACAAAATATAGCACAAATTGAATATTCATTTTATTTAATTTGTTACGCTGGAATGATCATTTTATATCTGCAGAAGTTGTCTGCAGAGTCTGCCATGTTTCTCAAGGACGACAAACAAACTAAATACTAGATCTGGATCTTGAAAGGGCCCTTTCCTCTTGTATTTAGCAACTTTTACAGTAGCTAAACTTCCACATAGAAAGAGAAGGGTGTGCCGGTTGCAAATCAGAAATTTTACTACCTGCTACTAAGTCCTACACTCTGGACCTTTTAATCTCCACGGCTATGCCACTGTACACCCTTACACATCCTACAATGCAATACCTCAATAATTAAGCAAGCACACATTTTGATTTAAATAAGTTAGGATTGGCCAAGATGTCCTTTCTTTGCAAAAACAAAAACCAAAAAATACCAACATGTAGGATTGTGAGTGTTTTCTGTGTGGATATGAGGATGTGGCTTGCATGTTTGACATTTGATCTCCTCAGACTGACCATCCTTCACACTTTATGCCCTCTGCTGTATTTTAAGCAAGTGAAAGTAGAGCTGGTGGACTGTCGTCGTGAATTCAGGAACATTCACTTGTTCAGTAGTGCAGAGGTTATGATCAGCTTTTATTTAAACGATAAATAAAGACATAAAAGGCCTAATAAATGTTAGGATGTCAGATATTATTTGCTTTGTAAACTATTTTTATGATATATAAAAACTCCTACTGTCCTTGTGTGTGATGTGTTTTTATCATCGACTTAAGTGTACCAGGCAACAAGCAAAGGTTTCCTAGAAACCATTATTCCAGGTTAAAGCAACACTGTTCTAATTAATCTGGTAAAGTGCTATCGCAAGAACATCAGAACATGCGCTTCCTAGGTGAAACAGCCAGATTAATCTGGACGTCTGCAACAAAGTGAAGACTGGACAGTGGAGAAAAGAGCAGAGGCTGTGGATATTATTTCACAATATAACTTGATTATACTTTACTCAAAAAGCTCCCATCTCCCTCTTAGGCTTCAGGCCTCGTTGTCTAATATAATCAAAAGCTATGATTGTGAACATGTTCTACGTTTGCAGGCAACAGATGGGTTTAATATTGTCTTGATAGGGTTTTATAATGGGTTTAGCAACAAAGCAAGGTCATTTTATTTATTTGTGAAGACAAACAGTCTTACAGAGAAGTTTCTCTAGTTTTGATTGGAGAATATTGCTTTTTTTAGTGGAAAAGTGCTTGTCATTGTGAATATCCAAATTCCTACATCTATTAATCACCTCTTGTTCGTGATATCGCTGAATGAAATACACGTGGCTTGTCACAGTGACACAGCATATATAAAACACACATCCACACAAATCCAAGTGTTGCATCATTAAGCAGAGATCTTTCTAAATCCACAGTGACGAGATATAACCAGTTCACCGTGCTCTAACTGAAGTTTATGGTCAGTCAGCCATGGTCCATGGTCAGTGAAGGTCTGATAACTTTAACAGTGGCTGCTAGATATTTTTTATTATCATCGTGTGAGGTAAAGAATAAACGTATCATTGATATCCTACACTATAAAGATAGTTAAACACACACAGCGGCTTATGCTGTAAACTAGAGGTCCGCCCCGCACACATGCATATTATTATTAATCTTCTGGTGGCAGAATCCAAAAAAAAGGCAAATTTAGACATTTTAATTTTGCCATTTTCATGGAAACAATAAAAACACTCTTCACAGTCATGACATTACAGGGGTGATTACTAATGTCAACCTCCACCCCAGTCAATTCATTTAATAATGTTTGTTTGGGTTTAGTTTCACTAAACCAAACAACTCAATCCCTGACCAGTGTTGCATCAGAGCAGTACAGTCACCATGAATTTGCATGATGGACACTTTCTTTTCACAGGGCAAAAGCATGATGCAAGATGCACCTGCTGTTGCCTTCAGCAGGATGTTGTGTTGTGCTCGCTGACCACATTTATTGAGAGAGACAAAAACAGCACACAACTTCTACCTGTAACAACAGACTATGCTGAAGTTACTCATTTTTCAAGGATTGGCAATAAATATGAAGAGACTCAGAAAACAGACAGCAAAGTTTGAAGGATAGTATATTATTCCTTTGGACAGTGTTGCACTAGTTTTTGAGTTCGATAACAAAGCAAGCAACCCCTATAAACCCGTCTCACCACACAGATCAGATGATTTTAAACACTTTCATATACCGACAATAATTATCTTGCAGGCTTGCTAATTTGTTATTTTAAATTGATTTCATACACAATTTACAAAGAACTGTAGACTAAACAATCTACACTTTAGACAATAAAAGCAACATCTGATCTGACTTTACTAAAATGAAAACTGGAGAAATCAAACTCTCTCTTTATAGTTCCTAATAGAAAAAGAAAATAATTATCAATAATTTATTATCGTATTTTGACATTTCCATTGAAATAATGCTCCCTCACTGGCCAGCAGAATTCAGGCTCATTTAACAGTTACAGTAAATAAGAAAATAAATACATAATTTAAGTAAAATAATCTTTGTGGCATAGATTGTCTTCTATTACATATTTTCTACCATACTTAATATGTTCTTTACATAGATATTTCTTCTATTTTAGCCACATCATTACAAAACAGTAACATTCTGTAGACAGAGCATTTTCTTCATTAACATTTCACAATAGATATGAGTGAATAGTCATGACTGCAGAACTCATCATACTTCTAAATTACCTAAAGTAGGACAAAGTCATACAATCTTTAACATTTTTTAAACACTCTACACAAAGTCCAATAGATTTTTCATTTAAAAATCAAGAAAATACACAAATGCACTATGAAATGATTCAAACAAGTTCAGAATTATACAAGCAGAACTGTCTTGCATTTTCTTCACCTAACATTTATACTGAAGTTTAAATTTTTATACTGTCCTTACCATGTTTTTCTAACAATTTTTCACAGCCACGATCATAACAAAGAGGAGTCAAAAACAGCACTTTACGGCACAAAAATCACAGTACCGGAATGTACAGTATGTCCAGCAGCAAACCATGCAAGCTCAGTCACACCCCCCATTCATGCCACTGTTCGCTACACACACAAACAGGCACCCCACACCATCCAAAACACACACACACACACACACATCCATAAAAACACATACACACACAAACTGATTACACACATACACACTGAGGTTACAGCTACAACAGTATACACTGTCCTACGCTAACGGCCCAAAAGTGTCTAAGATGGTGCATCAGAGGTCACACGGTAACAATGCAACACGACTATTGTCACTCAGCTAATCACCAGGACCTGTAAAAGAGGATCTGAGTGAGAGAAAACACAAAAACAAAAAAAAAGAGGAACTGTGAACTGAAATAAAGCAAAAAACAAAAAGTCAAAATCAAAATAATCAAAAGAAATAAAAAGGACAAGTTTTTATTTATTTGAAATATCACAGAAGCATTGTGATATTCCATAGTGGAACATGTCAGCTTTGTATCATACTACTTTCAGTATAATGCAAAGCACTGTAGTAGCTCTACACAGTAGAGTTCCTGCTCACATTTGTCAGCGATATCCAGAGTTTTACTTCCTTCCATGTTAAAAACATCATGAAATCGAATAAAAACAAATATGTCATTTTTGTTTTCTGAGTAAATTATTTCTTAGATAAGGCCCATTAACTCACATGGCAAAGCAATATACTGCATGATTCCTGGCTCAGATATTGCTGTAGTTGTTACCAATGTAGCTGGCCCAGCAGTGGCCAACAATTAATGGACTAGCTCTGGCAAAGCAGCTATGCAGTATCAGCTGACAGCCTACCCTCATCACATCCCACTGTACTGATTTGGCGGTCTATTTAAAGGCCTTTACACTCAAATACACTCTGTGCTGACGTGCTGCGCTGCTGCCATGGCTAGTGGCCGAGCCCCCTGGACCCCAGCCTCCGCCTACTTTAGTTCTGCTCTGTTTTTATGTACCCTCCAGGGACTTTTTTTCCCCCCTTTGGTGGATCATTTGGACCTGCGTGTTAAGTATTGTGTTGCTCTGTAATGCAACCTGAACATCCATAAGAGTAGAACCATGCCGCCAAGACAAATTTCATGGCTATCTCCATTTGCAGGTTTGCTAAAACTGATAATGTGAGTGATTGCTGACCAAGCTGGTGATGCTTTCATAGGATGTTTTGGAATAAAATGCACTATTTACTATGTCTAGAAGGTCCTCTTGGTCTGAGCAGATCTGTTTCATAACAGATACATGTTTCACAACTAAAGCAAACTAATGATTTGTGAGCAATGTCTGTGGCAAGTCATACTCCTTATCTCAACAACGTTTTCCAATGCCTGTATGCAGTCTGCTGACATGACTGATAGATACATCAGTGCAGAGTTTCAAACACGGAAAATAGGAAGGATGGTTTGTAAAAAGTAATCACTCTTTTACTCTACATGACCATATTATCCTTGAGTATTTCCTAATGCAAGGTGTCAGCTCCCTGTACTGTCCACACCTGAGAACGGACAAAGATAGAAGAAACACAGGACAGAGTGAAAGGTTTACAAATAAAAAATATACAATGTGCACAGCTTAATAGAACAACTCAAGGCAAAGTAGCCTTCTGGACAAACCAGATGGCTGTTCCTGAAAAGGATGGCATCAGAGACTGTATATTTTCATTACAGAAAACATACAGCGTAGTGGATGTATTTAATAAAAGACACAACAGTTGGCTTTGTGACCTGTGACAACAGCAGGGCTTGGTTGTGCATCACAGCCCTGAACCCTTTCTGTCCTTTTCTTTCTCCTTGGGAGCAGACGTCTGGCTGCTGCTGCCCTCTGCTGGATGTTCTGTGGACTCACTCTTAGTTGTTGTAGTGTTGCTGGATGGAGAATCATCAGTGACATTCAGCATTTTCATTTTGGCCTGCTCCGGGCTGCCAGAGCGGCTGCGGCTGTGACTTCGGCTGACGCTGCGACGGCTGCAGTGCTTGCTCTTGCGTGGACTGGGACTGCGGGACCTTGTTTTCATGAGGACAACAGTGCTGTCATCTTCGGAGCTGAAGTCAGAGCTGTCTGAAGAACTGTTGTCAAGACCTGAAGTGGGAAGCTGGATCTGAAGATAGATGAAAAAGAGGATAAGAGTGGGATGGAGGAGGCAGAATATGGAGAAATGTCAGCAGTAGACGCAGATGTAAAGCCTTCCTCTAAGAGATAACGCATTTTGATTGTTTTAACCTCAAGAAAGAAATGCCAGAGTTATGATTACCTGAAATGGCTCTGTTACACCCACAATGGTGCTCATGTTGTTGCTATAGTAACCCAAGATAAAGTCCCCTGAGCCTTTGGGCAACTCCTCCTCAGTAAAGGTTACCTGGAAAACAGTTAGTCAGACCTGTTATAAAAAATTAGGATTACACTGCTATTTAGATGTTTTAAATTATACGACATTTGTTCCTATTTATCACATGTCTTGAGGGCACTTTCCTTTATTAATGTTTTACTGAGACTGGCAGGGTAAGGTAAAGTTCAGGTTAATGTATAAATAGAGGAATTCCAGAACAGAACAATGGTCAGAGACAGGTCAGAGAGGTGACATCTAGATTGGGGATATACTGGCTACTGATTAGGGGATATGCTGAAGAAAACCGTTTAGATGCTATATATGCAAGTTGTCTGTTAACAATTTGCAGGGGTTGAGACAGCCCATTTTTAGGAAAATGTATAAGAACCAACTGTCAGAGCTCCTCAGGGAGCCTTTTTCTCTGTAACCCCTTTTGTGTGTTGCACTGTTAAACGCTCCTTCTTGAACAAGAACAATAAATTCAACTTGAACTTTGATACTTTGAATCCAGTCCTCTTTATTTAAAGGGGTTTTCTTTAAAATTCCTGTAACAAGACCTCTATTAAATGTGAAAGAAAATTAGCTCTAGAGAGAATTCAGCATGCATCCAGATTACCTGATGTTCCTGTCGATGAAAATCAGCCTCCTCTTGCTTGGCCCACACATATCCCACATAGTCCTTATGGTGTTTGAAACCCACCTATGGGGGCAGCAGTGGAACAATCACAAACAGTACTCGATCCAAGTCGGTAACACACAGAAATATTTGTTATGCTAGTCATGGATTCTTCAAACATTTACATGTTATTTGGCCAGAAGAGGTAACATGATATTCACCTTGTACAGTCCGATCCAGTCCCAGGAGCTGCGAGCAAAGTTGGGCACCATTTTGAATTTTGCTGTGGCATCAGCAATACTATTCCACTCGTCCTCCACTGTGATTATGACCAGGGGAATGTCCACCTTGTACGGGAACTACAGAGAACATTTATCATATAGTGAGCAAAAATACTGTGAGATGAACTTAAAATGATAATAAGGACTGAGCACTGACTGAAATGAGACTTAACACAGATTATTAAGTTCACCAAATGCATGCTCATATGCTTCGTATTGTGTCGATAATATATATCCCAATTTAATTCGCAACTTTGCTAAGTTTAGACTGCTTTTTACTCTCTAAGTTCTTGTACAGCAGTTAGATTCTCAAATTAAAGTGTTGAAAATAAACAAAAGTATTGTGTTATCATCATCTTTAAAGTGTACCCTGATGTGTCTCACCTGCAGGGTAAAGATGGAGGAGACTGGTTTGTGGTCGCTGACAGTGTATTCCATGTAACTTCGGTAGTAGTGCTGTGTCACTTTGGTCCCGCTGGTCAGCCCTGAAATGGAGCTACGCTTCCCTGTGTTGACACCTGTGCCGGAAGCTGCAGTGGCTCTTAGGCGCCACAGGATCCGGTCGGTCCAAGCTGGTTTACGCTTCTTCCCACTGGATGAGGGGCAGAAAGAGAGGGATGTAGATGAGAGAGAAGAAATCAGTACAGAGAGGAGAAAAATGAGCCACTTTCATGCTCCCCCAGGCTAAGGAGAACCTTTCTGTGATATCTGGTCAGTGACCTTGAATCCAACAACAGCAGTCCTCGCATCACCAACCTTGTGTCATATGTATCTGTCCCAACGTCAAACTTGTAGGTGGGAGGGAATTTCAGTGGACCCTCATGGAAACCCTCCAACACTGTTTCACTGTCTTTGGCCATATTGAGCTGTAACAATGACAATCAGCAGACATTACTCACAGAGGATTTCTGTTTGGCATTTGACTGAGGGCTCTTTTAAGAAGATGGTGTGTTTCTCTATTGCCCTCTATTGGCATTACTTAGCACAGTGCATAGCGTGCCAAACAAGGAAAGAAGACATTTTATCATGTGCAGCCTGTCTTTTGTGAAATGTCTTCACAAGCACACTGATCTAAAGTTAAGATTTTAGCATGAACAGCTTTTTGGAAAACATTTCTGGATGAGATTTCAGCATCTAGACTACTTACATAGTTAAGAGTTGCACTCAGTGGTTCAGGAAATCACATGCGAAGGAGATGATTCATTTTCTTTATACAGTATATTAGACAACATTTATTTTTTACCTGATCTTTTTCCCACAACATCGGAAGCTTGTTGTTATCAATGGCTGACTTCACCACTTGCATATCCAAGTCATCAATGCGGAAATTGAGATCCCCAAACCAGAACACCACACTGTGAAAAAAAGGAGTCATTTCATTAATATCTAATGAGGGAAGTACATAAATATTTTTGCAATGCTGAATGCAAAATCACTGCGACACAATTTCCCGTCTAAAACATGAATATGGGGAAATCTGGGATTGTTTGTTATAGATATATCCAAGTGCAAAGGATTCAGATCCAGATTTGTTTAACTGCTTATTAGGCGGATACATAAAACTAAATAAATGTGTCTGTATTTATGTGTGCCCGTGCTTGTGCGCTGACTTACTCATGATCAAGAACCCCGGTGGCAGCCTGACCCTCAAACTGCTGCTGCTGCAGGATGCTCTCAAAGTCCTCCATGCGCTGATCTGAGTTTTCCATGTGAGCCGGCAGGTGGCAGTTGAGAAAGCAGATGGTGTGGCCAAACACTGACATGCGGGCGCTTACACCACCTTTATTGCCCTGCAACATCCAGAAGAAGAGAGGAAGTTATGTAATATCTAAGAGAGGAAGGAACACACTTGTGAACAAGAGACTTTGATGATTCATATTGATTTTACTTACTTTCATTTCATTTCAAATAGAAAAAGTAAAGGACTGAATGAAATGAATGATCCCATACACAGTGGACACACAGGATATATCAGTGTTTTCACTGCATTGAGTGGTGCGTGCGCCTGTACCACAGAGACACAGGAAGTTTACTCATTAAAGGCCTGTCATCAATACTTAATGCTAACAGTAAAGTGCACAGTGGGGGGACAGGATGAGTCTGCGGATTCCTTCCCGCTGTTCTCCCAACTGCTCTGAACCACTAAAGCACAAAAGATGTTTCATTATCAAACCTGCAATATGTGAAGAAGAGTTCATACAGACAGAATCTCACTTAAAACTAAGAGTACAAGGCTTTTCAGATGTATTAGAGCCCTCACTGATCAGGATAATACATGCAGACATCCACTGAGTATTTAGTTCTCAGTTTTTTTTTTTTTAATGTTACAAAGAGAACTGAACTAGTTATGTATGATTATATGCAGAGTTTGTGTATATTTTCATAGAAATGTAATCCCCTGTAGTTTGCCCTTGGTTCATTTTCATTTTCAGCTGCTGACTGTGAGATAACAGTATCTATATCTTCATTCTCATAAAACTGGAGGAACAACATTTGAACAAGTAACAATACAGTTAGTGTGCAGTTTCACCAGCCATTCATCTATATGTAATTTGCACCAGATTACCAACATATGCTCTGGATGAAGCAAACAACCTACATAGAGCCATAGAAGTGTAAAGTAGTCAGGTATCTCTCAGGGTATCAGTGACAGACATGTAAGCTTAGTCATGCCAACAGAGATGTCGTTTTATGTAGAGCTAAGCTTCCATATCGCAGTGCTGTTCAAAGAATGGTGTCAGTAGCCGTCTCACCCAGTAACCCCCCAGGCCAGTGCGGGTGGTTTCAGTCTGGACGCCGCGGAGGAAGGGCAGATGGAAGTACTTGGCAAAGACCAGCAGTAACAAGCCCTGCATGCGTTGGGAGGTCACCTGAGAGAGACAGGTGAGGACAAACAGATAAACCAAAGAAAGATAAACCATGAATAGACACACAGTGATGAGATATGAACAGGTGCTTTGCATAAACCTGAATAGAGTATAGCTATAAAGTTATATATCTATCTTTTTAACAGGCAGAAAAAATTTAATAAACAAATTCTCTCCGAGCTGAGTCCAGGCTTTCATGTGTGTCCATTTCTGCTGCTCTGCTTCCCTTTCTCCATCCTCTTTCACCCCTTACTTTCCCTCCGTTGAATTTCCATTTCGCCCTGCAGGAGCCTGTGGCCCAGCTCTCCATTACTTTACACGAAGCACTGCACATTAAGGAGGCCATAGCTTGTGGTCTACCGTCTCTGTGGAAACAAACCACTTTGCAAAGGAAATGTGATGTACACACTGCAGGCACAGCAGGCACGGATGGTCCGACCATTCCTTTCTCCAAGCCGTCCACCATCATATTTCAAGCACTTGCTTCTGTTTATGCATAATGATATGCAGATTTTGACATTAGTGCACCACTAGTTCAAAATAAGAAGTCTACATATATTTGTATTATGTAAAAACGAGGCAGGCATGCAACACATGCATTTGTTAAATAAACAAGAGAAGATATTTGTATGGTATGTCAAGCCCCTCAACAGATATTTACCACTCCCTCTCCCTATCTCCAGCGGTCCACGCATCCCAACCCCCAACTGGCAGGCCAAAGAAGCATAATCACACTCGGCCTGAAATACCCTGAGGGCAGTAATGGAGGCACACATCTCCACGTGACATAAGACCCTCTCGCTTGTATACTAACTGGCTATTTGAGCAACTTTGTTATGTAATGGATTCTACTGAACCGTAAAGTGGATTGACTTTATTTGTGGAGTGTGTGGACACAGACAATGGCTGTGAATATACCTTTGCATGCATGTATTCAGCATCAGTGAACATTGGAAGAGCTCTTGAAGGCTGCCATGCTACATTTTGGCTAAGAGCAGAAAAGACATTTAATCCCAAAGACAGGTGTGTGTGTGTGTGTGTGTGTGTGTGCAGCGGTGTATGTTTGACCTTGTATTGCACACACATGACCGAAGGAATGAGCTGTGATGCTTGCAGGGCAGCCTGGGAATCTGGAAGAAGTTCAGTGCAAAATAAAGCTCACTCGTTCCAGTCTTTAATACTGATGACCACAGAAACATCAGGGTCTTTTTCCACTGTTCATCCAAAAAATGTTCCACTTACAGTTAGATAGATTTATTTATATTTTTAAATGAAAAACTGCATTAACTGCAGTAATTCCATAACTTAATTTCACTTTTAATAAAAAGGTAGGTTACTGCAGCATCTATGAATCTATAAAAAATGATCTAACCTAAATATTAATTATACATGTTTTAAAAATGATTGCATTTTACAGCCTCACAGTATCCAAAATGCACGTTTAGCTGCTTCATATTGTCATATTTAAACAAATCTGGAGAAAATGTCAATCCAATAAATCACACTGCATACAAATGTGTGCATCTAAATTGGAGCTTACTATAACAGAAATGATGGTGACAATCAGCAGGTGAATAGCCAGAAAAATGCCTTGTCGGCTCTGTGTTTCTACAGTGGAGGGCTGATGTGAGTGCGCTTTCTTGTGCTGGCAGCAGTCACAGCTGAAGCTGACAATCAGTCTTGGTGATTAGACTATCGCAGAGTGGAAAGAACCGATGGGGTGTCTCGTTACTTTGTGTCTGTCCACTATATCATGACTAGACAGATTCCCGCTGACACTATCGTGTATCTTCCTACGCTCATGACACACTCCAACTAACACATCCCTTTAACCTGCTCACAGCATTAATATCCACAACATGAAGCACACAAAAAGGTCGCATCAAGATGATTTTAACGAGGTTTAAACTAACGTAGCCGACTATGAGATAGCTGGGGGACAGCATCAGTCTCACTGTCAGAGGCCCATCAACACTGACAGCGACGTGATCCAAAAATAAAACAGTATCCTGGGAGACATTTGTTTAGCTCGACAGTTGATTCACGCTCTCTGGCTCACCATGCCAACAGAGCCAAGATGCAGCCAGACAAACACCAAGCACAGCTATGGTATGCGCCCTTACAAAATTATACCATGGAAGATATTAAACAGAGCAAACAGTTCCTTTAGAAATAAACATCTGTGTAGAAAGTATAGATTATATGATAGGAATGTTTGCTACATTTCATTCAATATGTGCAATAAGGGGCCTGTGTGCAGGAATTAAGGCACACAGATGGAGACCATGAGACAGAAGTGAGAGCTTGACTTTGTATTATGAGCTTAGCAGACAGCAGAAGATAAAAGATAGACTGACATTACACGGCTGTTACAAATTATCAGCCCCTACGCTGCTCAGGGAAGGAAAAGAACCTAAACAGCAGCAGGAAGCAGAGATCTCATCAGCGATTGTGTAATGCGTACAGTAGGAATCAAAGCTGTTTAGCATTTTACTATGAGAGTGTGCATATGTGTTGATAATAAAAGCCATTACTGACCAGCACATATCCAAAGGGGCTGAGTCTCTCCATGCAGACTTCGCTCCACTGGTCTGTGAAGAGGACATCTTTCAGCCTTTTGTTAATCATAGAGTTCACTTCCTGCAGCCTTGAAGATAAATGACACACAACAACACACAGGGGTCAACATCAGACAGCAGATGGAAGAAGAGCTGGTGAATGGGAGCTTTGATAATCTAACAGTGGATTAATAAATGGGAGAAGATCTTAGCCATAATGGGAGAGACATCGCCGTGGTTCAGACCGCTCATTAGCGGCATTGTCTGCAGTGCCGATGTGAGACAAGTGAGCATAAATGGACACTTCAGCTTTTGAGTGGAAGAAACTGTACCGCAGAGCACTCACCCGATAATGTACATGTCTGTGTTTCCATCACCCACGTTCAGCCCCAGCAAGGAAGTGATGTCATCGGGTGGCGTAGCTGAACCCACATTCCAAGTGATGATGTGCACCCTGTTGGAAAAGGGGGTTACATAATATCTCTGATAAACACACACATCTCCTACACACCTCAGTGTCATAACCTACAGACTCAGAGTGAGACAGCAGAACCCTGTGTATCTAACTTGATACATCTTTTCTCTCAATTTCTCACCACAATGTCACAATTTGTCTTTCTGATATCATGTCAGCGTTTCGACCTATCAGTTACTCCACTCTAATTAATCATTATGAAATTAATTCATTTTTATGACAGAAATATTAAGTAAAAACAACACACATTACAAACTGATGATATTGACTTCCAGATGCTGTTAAATAGTGGTATAAATTAGGGCAGTTACCAGGCAGTAAACCAAAGGTTGTATAAAGGAATTGTACATACACTTTTTATGTTGTTACGGGAGCAATCGTGTAATGTGATTTAATACATTGAAAAGCCTAGAAGCTCAGTAGTTAGCAATGTCAACAAGAACAAGAAGTCTTTGTTTAAAAAATAACTCTGAACCACTCTGAAAATCCAAATCACCCATTTGAATGTGAATGAGAGGATGTGTTTGTCTGTTTAAACACAGTCTGTCTGAATTTGCCTCTAACCCAGACGGGCTCCTACAATCCTGGATAGGGCGTAATGATGGAATAAAAATGCACATCCCAACCTTCATACACATATTTAAGGACCTACATTTAAATGTGAGTGTGTTGAATGTGAACGCAGCTCTTGTCTGTTTAGTAGTGTACAGGAAATGGGATGTTTAGGGGTCATTAAGTGCCAGTTGTTCCAAGACACTTGTAGTTCAGCTCCTGAGAAAACTCGAATGTTCTATAAAAAGCAGCGCTTGCAGTGTTATTATTAGACTTTCCAAAAGACCCTTCACACAGCCGTGGCATGTATAACAACAGCTGTAGCTGATACATTTAACAAAGCATACATGTTATTTAGGTTTTCTTGTTCATAAATGATCTAAATCTGACTATTTTATGCTGTTTTAACACTGGTGAAGAACAAAAATAGGTGTTATGACTAAACAGTTTGCACATTCCTCCCTTTTCTTTAGAAATCTCTAGAAATCCAGTTTACTGTAAAGTAGTTAACTACCTGATGATTCAGGCATTGGTTAGAGACACACCCATAGAAAAGAAGTAACATCCAGTGGGAAAGAAAGACACAAGGCCATTTGTTTTAGTCCCTAATCAAATTCTGTAATTCAGGAAAACATTAAATGTATCCTGACAAACTTGGTGGTATTGAAGTAATTTAAATCAGATGTATCCTGTTTTTCAGAAAAGTAAAATAAACTATATACTATATTCAGCAAAAATCGCCACAGTTTGGTGACATGTTTGCTATATTCATGCAGCCTTGCACTGTTGACTATCTATGGAAATAAATGCTGCATGTGCCAAGCTTATCTTTCACAACTGTGTGGGAATGACAGCCAGTGTGGAGACGTGCTGAGACATGAATGCTGGAAGACACACAGATCTGGGAACTTGCCTGAAGTCTTCCACAATCTGGGCCTGTGTGTCAGCTGTGCCTGCTACAGAGAGGGCTCTCTGTGCATGAGGGTTCAGGTGAGGAGGCACGGGCTTGCTGGCAGGTGGGTGTGGGACTGAGGCAGCCCTAACCGGGTGGTGGCCTGGACCTTTAGGACCAGCCTTAATGTTGGGTTTGACTGCTGCAGGGTGAGATGGTTTGGGACAACTTGCCGCAGCACCATCAGGACTGGACTCTTCATGATCAGCCACTGGAGGAGGTTCAGTTTTGAAGTCAGCTTTGGGTTCAGAGATGTCGACGGAGCCCTCTACTCTTGCGCTTCTCTGAGGCCGCCGCGGCCTGGCGGGAGCTGCAGGCTGAGCAGCAGTGGGATCAGTGGCTGGAGCTGCTGTATCTGATGCTGGAGTTGTTGTTAAAGCTTCTGCTGCTCCATTTGGGTTGTCTTCTTGCGTCTGGCTTAGGCTTGGAGTATTTTGGTCCATCTCTTACGATTTCTGCGACAAAGAAAACAATAGGAATGTTTCCACTTGTAAGACCAAAGCACAGTTTCTGTGGCCATAGAGCCAAGGAAGTATAGAGAGATTTCTACCACTGAAACTCGAACATGCAGCCTCTTTCACAAATGACGACTCAATTCAGCTGATGAGTCATGAGACCCTATTGACCCAGCAGGACAACGGAGTGAGTCATCCAGGCTCTTACCATCGTGACTCTTCAATTACCTGCCTTCTCATGACCTTAAAAACATATGAATACAGCTGCACCTATTGACAGGAGTAGACACTTGAAAGAACAAAATACATGAAAAACAATAGCTGGAGAGCAGGAAGAGCTTTTGGATGGAAGATTTGGAGTGGGAGCCTGTACACGGTTTATCATCCTTTCTTCTTGTGCCTAAGCCGCCTGCCTGTCCTCCAGTAACCAGGGAGATGCTCAGTCAGTTCATATCAGCTCAGAGCACCTGCCACACAGTAACACAAACACAAGGAACCGCTGCATGGTCCAGAACAGCAAAAGTCAACAGCATGAAATAAACAACAACAGGCAGAGAGAGAGAGAGAGAGAGCTGCAGAGAGATCAAACAGACAGAGAGAGCTGAGGAAGAGGACATGAATGAAAACGGAAATCTATTTATTGAAGTAACAATCCATTCAATTATTGTGTGAATACATGTCTGCTTTGCTTCCCTCTGTTTCTGATTGATATAACACAATAGCGATCTAAGCTGCTGTGCACACAGTTTACAATTTTCTGATTTAACTGCAAAATACTTGACATCACAGGCAACTGCTTCAATGCACTGAGGAGAAATTAATAAATAACTGACTAATTATGGTGATATCCAGCATGGCTGATGACAAATGACTGCCACTTGGTCATACAATTAATAGAAAATTAAATGCAAAAAGATATTGTAGTCCATAAATTGTTAATCACAAAAGAGGACTCCAAACTAAATGCAAGCAAAGGTTCCCTGAAAATGAAAAATTAGCCACATAGATGGGGTCGTGGTCTTGCGCTTCTGGGCATGTCTGAGCCTTAAAAAGAGCTGATTTAGGCACAAAACTGTGGCAGCCTGACCCAGATCCATCAGTCAGCGGCGATAGAAAGGGACCAAAAAATGTCTGTGTCATATCTTTTATGGAGGGTGAGGGGATACCTAACGTCATGCATTATCAGGAGCACGGCCAAATCACATTCTCTACATGGCTGAAATGATTCCCTGTACGTTATGGACATATTTTAGTCAGCAGGGAGAGAGAGACGGAGAAAGGGAGCTATCCGCTTGGGGACAGAAGTCGGCAGAGGTTTCTAATAATTATTCACATGACCTTGAAGAGACGGAGGCCGTGACTTTCATGCAGAGAGGGTAGAGCTGCCTCTGTCCTCAACATGTGCCCAGAAACATGCTGGTCTTCCAGTCCACCAATAACCTGGTGCCTGGCTGGGCATAATGTATCCCTATGGTCCATGTATGGCATTTAGTCAGGGGGGGGGTGTGGAGAAGGGTGGAAGGGGACGATTGGGCACACGTGGGAGTGGGTGGGTGCAAAACGAGCTGAGGAGAAGTGAGGGGTGGGCCTGAGTGAGACAGCCCATACAGTGACAACACTGTGTCTCTGCAGAATGTCTCTAAATTGATCCTCTCACACTTCCCTCTGGCACTGTCTATTTTTCCAGGCTTTAATCCCCCCCCTCTCCCTCTCTTATCATGCCATTTCTCTAATCCTTTCTCTCTCACCATCTTCTCCCGTCCTATCTCACCCACCTTCAATGCATAGGCATCGAATGGCTCACTCCGCCAATTTAGTTTTCCCCTATCCTATATTTTTCCTTTCACACACACAGCGCCTACACTATTCCTGACCTAAAATCATCTCACTCCTTTCCTCTCTTTATTTCCCCCTGTACTCCGAGGTGACACTGCTCCTCTAGTGACGGGCGCTGTATTGTTTCCTTCAGCCAACCGCCTCACAGTCACTGGCAATGACGTCAACATGCCACAGTCCCAGCGGCCACTGTCACAACAACTGGACATAGATCATAATCGGCTATAATGTGCGGGAGCATGGGAATAAAGAATAACAGGGAAGGTGACCAGCAAGTCTAAACCATATATGAAATGGTGCACAAAAATATCTGGGAACGAGGTGAATGACTTAGTGAAGGTGGTGATGAAAGAAGGAAACACTTAAACGTTAGATGTGCTTCTCAAGTCTTTATTTTTCCCGCAGCCAAAATCTAAATACTTTCTAATGCTCATTGTCTTTATCTATGACAGAGCAAGAGCCAAATATTTGCCTTTCTGGAAACAGTCATGACAAACTGGCACTTTTTATTCCACTCACGTTCGCCGAGGAGAGGGTGGAATGATTTGATAATAACAAATGTGTCATGGTGTTTACATGCACGCTCCTGAGGGGGTGAGAGCGGAGAGAGCCAGGAAGGATGTAGCGTAACCCAAACAGCAGGCTCGAGCCAGCCTCTTGGCTCCTCTGATGGGATTATTTGACAACACGGATAGCCGCATTTCATGTCTGTCTTCTTTAATGAAAAGGAAGTCATCTATATCCTCACATTAAATCATGTTTTCATCTCTGCTATACATGGTCGCCTTATATTGATCGCATTTCACCCACCTCTTCAGTATTCTATGCTGAAATTATAGCCAAAAAGAGTGTTGGTGTTCGGGGCCCCTCCAGGGTCATATGCCCCTGTGACAGGGATACTAATGATGACCCGGGCAGATATGACACCGGCAGCTGCTGCCACAGCTGTATATCACTCCTCCCGGTCCTAGCACCACTGAGTATCACTCGCCCGTATCCAGGGGCCCTCGTCTTGCTGATCAGGTCACAAGCCAAGGCTTAAGGATGTCGAGATGATTTTGCTTACCGTCCAATACTGACGACAAGTGCTGACAACATGAAGCAAATTGTCTGCACTGCAAAATTATGTTGTAACTTACGATTTCAGACTCTGTCAATTAGCAGTGTAGAGATCAGCCAAATGGAAACATGTACTTAGGCTTTATTCTGCTGAGGAGGAGAACACTCACCATACATTGCACATTGTCAAGTATCTGCATCCGTCTTTGGACAGACTCATCAGGGAGGATGAAAATAAATCATCAGTGCTTGGCATGTGAAACAAGCCCAACGTTATTGTTATTATGAAGTCAAAACGCTGTCTTACAAAGAAGTCGTGCAGTGCCTAAGTGTTCCTTCCTGCCCAGCTACTGTTTTTTTTTTTTTTTTTAACAAGAGTGAAGAAAAATCTGCTAACAGACTTGTCAAAAGTTGCAACCGCAGCTTGCTGATCCGGTAACTACTGAGAAAACCTGTTAGGTGAACAATTAGTGCATTTGCTCTACAAATTGCAAAATTAATGCATTGTATTGGGAGCCGATGCAGTTGCATAATATTGTGCTTGCAGCTGAATGCTCCCTCAGTGCATCTATCACAGCATATTACATTACTGAATGAGAACGTGCTGAAACGTCACTGTAAGGGTGCAACATATGTGGTTTATGTAGCACTATCTTACACCAGTATGCAAATATGTGTGGCAGCCAAGAGAAGGCATTTTGACAGGATGTGTCTTAACATCTGTACGCCTTGTTAGGTAAACTTTCAGGGTAGCAGACACTATTTGCACCTTGGTAGATGTACATATTTTTAAACCAGGAGAGAGTAATGACTGATGCCTCGGCTGAAAGAGGACAGTAGCAGATATGGTATCTGGCCTAATTACACTCTCGCTTCAAGGACAATTTTGTCTGGCTGGAAAAAAAAGAGGATGAAGGTCATTTAAATTCAGTGTTTTGCCATCAGATTTAATCTCAGACACACGGGTGCCTACGTGTGCATGCATTTGTGTGTCAGAGAGGAGGGAGTCCTAATACAGAGTGTGTGTGTACACATTTCTAAATCAGTGTGATCTAAATAAACAGGTGAATTTCGATGGTTATAAACTATGATCACAGTATGAACACATCACCTTTACAGGTGATGAAACAAAAGTAAACAACAACAATATGTGGTGTTTTTTTTCTTTTCTTATAACATACCCTGTTTACATTATGAATGCCTAAACATGGCGCATGCGTGTGGCTGATTAATCATCACCTGTACCTGCTTTGGGTCTTCTTGTGAGGAAAGCGTCTCTGCAGGTGTAAAGGTCGGTGGAAGTATTTATATGAGTCCTCTTCTGTGAAACATTAACCTAAAAAACACACTGAACTTTCCTTTGCAGTCGCCTCCCTGGTGTGACCATCGGCATTCCACCTTCCTCCCTTCCTTCCTTCAGTCCGTCCTCAGCGGGGTGATGACAGTGAGCCGGAGCAGGTGGGTCTGGAGCGATGCAGGCGACAGTTTTTTTTTCCCAGGCAGGCTACATCTCAGAAACACAAATACCTTCTCCTGCGTTTAAAGACACAGGCTGCAGCAGCTCCTCTCTCCTGCTCCTGCCCTCGTGCCCTTCAAATTAAAACAGACGTCCGGGACACAACACGAAACAGAGAGAGAGAGAGAGAGAGAGGGAGAGAGAGGGAGGGAGGGAGCGTTTCCGTAAACGAGCAGCTGCCTGCCAACGATGTGTCTGATGAACAGTCCAGCTCTGACGCTCACAGAACTACAACAGCTCGAGTATCACGCCTACAATCATGGCGTCCGTTCGAGAGCGCGTTCTCTGTCTCACGCTCGTGCACCGACTCAACACCGGTCGCTATGACAACATCCTCAAAAGCGTAAATTAGAGCGCGAGACAAATAACAGTGTAGTTTTTTTTTTTTTTAAAAGGCTGGTCTATGTAGTCTGTGTCTTCAAAGAGCTACTGCCGCCCAGTGGTCGGTATGGGGAAGTGCACGGCATAGGCTAATTACAATTAAATAGAAGCACCTGCATCTTTTATTTATTTATTTATTTTAGTTTCTACTAAGCAATCATTAGTTTTTTATTTATTTTCATACTGCTGTTTGTTCGGGGTAATACATAACATAGGACTGCATTTAACATAATGCTAATATGTTTAAACTTTTTACATAATACTCCAATGTTTTATATATATTATTACTGTTGTGGAGAAATTGCTGAAGGCAAAGGTCAATGGTGAGGTCAGGAGGGAAGAAAGTGTTCAGGAGCCTCTGATGTCTTATGCTGTATTATTTATTGACGCTTGATCAAGGAGAATTAGAGACACTCTCAAAGTTCATCAGAAGCGCCTGAGTCGGTCTCACATTCTGCCCAACTCATGCTGGTGGATAGACTTTAAACCTCAAAGATAACACCATAAATACTACATGCCCAGAATTAGTCATTTACCCATGCAGGTGTTATTGTCAACACATTCTAGTCTGGAGACACTGTTGTCTGTTTATGCAGATTGGAACGTCAATGGAAACCTATCTATTATGTCTAGGAAGGCAGCGATAGGTCTCTTCGACCCTGGCCACCACAGTGTTGAGATCTATCTTATCTTATCTTATCTATAAATTGTTCTGTTGTGATGAAATGATTGTGACAATGTGATTTATTCTTGATAGTTGAAGTGTATCTTCTCAAAACTTATTGATCAATCTCTTCCAAACATATCACAGTGAAAATGTACTCCCCCATCTTATCATCATATATATTAATAACCTCAAATTTTTTTAAATCACTCTGCCTGTGACTTTGTTATTGTTTTGCTTTTGTTTTGCTTTTGTTTTACTCATTCTCCATTTTAATAATTTTAATAATAATCTACTTTGTAAACCTTGTTTTTAAAGGTGCTATATGAATATAATTCTTCTTCTTCTTCTTTATTCATATATAGTATTCTTATGTTTATTATTTATCATTATTATTATTATTATTATTATTATTAGTCATAGTCTGTCAGTGACCTGAACATGTCTAGTCGATTTTCCATCCATCCATTATCTGTAATGACTTATCCTCATTAGGGTCACAATGGGGCTGGAGCCTATCCCAGCTGACCCAGGACGAGTGGCGGGGTACACTCTGGACAAGTTCATCACAGGATACATAGAGACAAACAACCAGTCACACCTACTGGCAATTGAGAGAAAGACATTATGGGAAGAAGCTGGAGTACCCAGAGACAGAAGAACATGCAAAGTCCACACAGAAAGGCCCCAGCCAAGGTTTGAACCTGGAACTTGCTGTCAGGGGACAGTACTAACCAGTGCACACAAGTTGATTTTGTTCAGTGAATTCATTCACAGATATACCTCAAAAGGCTTTACAGATTGTATGACTGGAAAGAGGAAGAAATATATAAAAGAAAAGGTAAAGAAACCTTAATACATGTCATGTGTACTCTCCTGATGTGTTATACAGACAGTTTATCTAATACTGATTCCCCCTTTTTCAGTTACATGTAATGAATTCATACATCCAATATGCAAAGTGAATATGCTGCTAATGTTAGCATCACTGTACTGGCTAAGGCCTGAGGGAAACTGTGTCACCAGATGTGATGTTTTTTTTTTTTTACAGTTAAGTGTCACAGTTTTGGCAATGAGAGGAGAGTTCAAACTTAACGAGGACAAAATCAGGACTGTGTGCAAAACGGAAGAAGATATTCCTGTTTCACTGTGATTAAATTAAACCTTTACTCAGACTTAGATGCAAACTTGGACTGGAAGTCCTTCAGGATGAGTCCAAGGAGATAAAGTTTGTTTCACCCATCATCATAAAAGTTTATTGGCTGATTATTTATAACTGAAATTATTATTTTATTTACTCGTAAAAATGTCTAAATAAAGACTTAACTTGTACGCCTACTGCCCTATAACCATTAAATAGTTTGTATTTTGACACTGGTGTACTTCACCTACACTGAGCTGAAGTGCCTGGGATAAGGTGTTACCGTGGCAACACCTGAAGGTACTTCATAAGTCTCTGTGATCTCTTAAATGCCTGTGGTCTTTGTGAAATGAATGAGTCAAAAGTCCTAATGTGTGTGTGTGTGTGTGTGTGTGTGTGTGTGTGTGTGTGTGTGCCCTGTGAGGCCAAAGCCTGCTGGAGAACGTGATGCAGTACAGTAAATGTGGTGAAGAAGGTTGCCTGAAGCTAATGGTGATACACGGAAGTACACTAAATACAGCAGGATGTTTTCTCACTATGCATACGTTGATATACTGCATACTCATTTGATGGAAAATAACTCATAGCATGTCTATATATAGCCTAGTACACAACAATGACGTAACATCGAACATAACATACTGTAGTTTATGTTTTTTTCTATAATAATGGAGCAAAATGTGATACACAGAGGCAATTATAAAGATGGAAACCACATAGAAAATGCTGTAGTCTTTTGGCCCAATTACTACACAGCAGAAGTAAGTTGAGTCTTATCATATAGAATATTAAAGTCTTATTTTTTTTGTCTTTTTTACCTTTTCAGTAAGTCTTTTCTAGTGTGGCCCAGTGGTGCTGTATGCCTCTCTTCTTCTTCTACTATGAATCACAACAACACAGGTTTTTGTGCAGTATATAGGTCAGTGTACGTGGTCATGGTAACTTATTCTTTGCTGCTTTCCTCATTATATCCCTTCAGTGTTCCTCTGTCTGATGTTTCTTTGCAACTCATCAAACCAAACAAGATGACTCAAATCCTGTCTTGTGAAGAAATATTTAGAAAAGATTAGACAAATAACCTTCATTAATCTGGTAGACGCACTGTACAACGTAATATAATCCAGACACCCTGCAATAAACTTTCTCTGTAAAGCTTATGATACCCAGTTTTTGTTGAAACTGTGTCAGAGGTTTTAGAAGTATTAGTTCAATTCTGTGGTAATTTATGAAGCTTGCGATGTTGCATTACACTAAATCTCACAGTAATTCAGACGTGTTCAACCACCATGTTTAAATGTGTGTATGTGTTTTACATAAACAGAACATAAATACACAGAACACACATTTTAATATGATCATGTACAAGAAAAACTGGTTCTTGCTATTTGCTCTGGACACTTTTTGTACTTTTTGTATATTTTTTTGCTGCTTATGATTCTTTGGGGACCTGAATGCAAAAAATTGACTTATTTAACTCACAATTGAACTTTTGGTGCTTTGAAGAGACTTTCCTTTGGGATAAGGAATACACAGAAGGATTTCTTCAGTCAACCTTTGCAGCAATTTGACCTGGTTTTGATAAAAACCAACAAAGGGGCAGTTTGAACACCTTTGAACAGCCTTTTAGGTGTGGCTATATGCCTAACCTATTGACTTTATATAACGTTATTACAGTAACCATCATTAGCAGACAACTTGACATTTTTTAGATTAAAATAAATGAGGATAATGAAGGATAAGTAAACATTATTTCAGATTGTTTGTGGTTGCATAAAGTCTCTTTTAAACATTTGCGAGGATGAATCATGTATCTTGCAGGGGATCTCTCAGATAACCAATGAGCGCCTCTCTCCACGCCTCCTGCTCTCTCCTCCGGGACAAATATTTGACGTGGCAAAGAGATCCGGACGTGACATCGCTGCACATCATCAGCCCTCCTCCTCCTCCTCCCCTCTTCTTCTTCACTTACCTGACTTACCTACAAACATCTGCAGCCACTGGTCCCGGAGCAGAGCAGAGTCCTGGTTCACGATCGGAACCAGGAGCAGGAGCAATAATGTGGCTGATAGTGTTGGCCAGTTTACTTCAGTGCGCCTCGGCCTACGATGTGGATCTGAAGAAACTGGACGGGCTGGCAAAAGCGAGGGTGGAGGTACAGTAACACCGTAGCCTTCATGATATTACGCTTTATGCGCAGAAGTATGCTGGGTTATGGTGTGTGTGGCGGTGCGTCGAGGCTGTGGGCACATTTTCTGAGCCTTATTTGCGGTAAATGCGTGAATGGATGCGTTTTATTCCTTAAATTTCTGTGTTGGGCGCATGCGTGAGTGCTTCTCCTGGGGGAGTCTCCGTGCATGCACACTGTCAGGCAGTGTAGACAATACATATGTATAGTTTATTAAGTGTATTAACCATGAAATCTACAACAAAATGAGTTTTTAGCTGAAACCGGGCTGGGTGTGTGCAACTGGAGGTCGGATTCCTGCACAAAAGTTTCTGTAACTCTACACTTCTTTTTGTGAAAAATCATGCACTTTTCCCTCAGGGTGTCACCAAATCACCACCCTGCCAGCATCACTGAAGAAAAGCTTGTTATCTGTTGCTATTGTTGTATTAGTCACACCTGCTACTCAATACCCGAGGCTCACATTTCTGGGCTAGGCATCCTTCCCAGGAGCCTAAATCTGTACTCTGCACAAAGGATTCAACGCTGCAGTGACACCAGAACATTAAAGACTTTACTGAAGTGTTGTTGAAGGGAAACATAACCCAAAAAATGCAGCACAATGGAAAATATGCAGACACATTTCAGTGGCCAAAATATTCCATCTTATTGATGTTTCATTTCAAAAGTACGGGAGCTGCTTCTAACTATTTCCTGGGTCTTATGTTCTTTTTGTAGACATGCGGTGGATGACAGCTGAACAGGCTCAGAGAGGTAAGTAACCCTCATTATGTAACACTGTCAGAGGCCTAATCCATGCCTGAAAGTGCTCACTGAGAAACATTTAACATCTAGGGTTTCCTATAATCATCCCCACCGTTCTGTCACTGAAACCAGCGCTAAGTGAAGAACATTAATCCTCATCTCTCTCTGCAGGTCAAAGCCTTTGTGGTCCAGGACATTCCTCTTTAGTATCCTTTCACTCAAGCACACTGCTGTTACTTGTTCTTAGATATGTCTGATTAGATGCACATTGTAAATATCCCAGCGTTTTTTAAATTTTTTTTATCTCATTGCCGATCCTTGACCATCACTACCTCAGCCATAACCTGGTGATGAAGCATATTCCTGGGGCCGACCCTGAGCTTGTCCTCCTGAACCACTATTACGAAGAGCTGGATGTAAGTCTTTGTTTTGGCAGTGAATTTATAGTTGTGTTGTACTTAACAATATATATGTAGAATGTGATTATAGATTAGAGAGTCCAGGGGTCAGATCTGTAGAGATAAGGGGGACTATATTCAGTTTTAAAATCTTACACACTTTAAGCACACTTTGAATAATAATAATAATTTATGTATAATTTAAAGCAGCATTAAGCTTTATCATTTTTTGCCCACTTGGGGGCAGAAATCTACACCAAACTGAAAAACCACATTGGCTTTGTCTTTACAGTATAAGGTGATGTCCAAAATTCCTAGCAAGCACTCGCCAAGTAATTAATCCAGAAATTTAGCCTACCTGATATCCAGTAAAACTTCTTTAATGACTCAGCCAACTCTAGAAAATATATTAAGATGAGCTGCTGGAATGAAGGACCTGTGGTGGCGCTCCTTCTTACATGGTGGGAGTAGCAGTCTGTTGCTGAAGGAGCTGTTTAAGGCCTCCACAGTCTCATGGAGGAGGTGAGAGGAGTTGTTCATGATGGATGTCAGATTTGCCAACATCCTCCTTTCCCCCACCTCCTTCTTGACCAGTTTGTCTCTCTCCCTCCCCAGCAGATGATTACATAGAATATTGCAGATGCCACCACAGTGTCATAGAAAGTGTCCTGCACACTCCAAAGGACTTCAGTCTCTTTAGCAAGTGGAGACCAGTTTGGTCTCTGTGTTGCTGTTATATATTTACCTGTGAGTCACCAACTCAGTCAGGTAGCATATATTATTTATTTGATCCATTGTTTAAATGTATAAAATATTGAGTAGTGCAGCTTCAACTTTTCAAACTTTCAAATTTTTAACCCATTGGTACGGTTACAGTGCATGGCACCACAACATCTAAAGTTTGATACAGCCGGTCATACCCCTTTTCTCATTTTCACTATAAACTGACCAGTAAAGGCAAAGATTTTAAACAAAATTCATTTTAAACCAATCCCTGCTCACAATAAGATCCTACTGCACTGAAAGTCTACCACAATAAACTAAATGTGTTACCCTGGAATCATCATTTTACCTACGTGTCCTCTGTAGCGGATCGCCCTGTCCGACATGACCCGCTCTGAGATCAACGAGCTGCTGGAGAAGCTTGGTTTCTACAAGAAGGCTCAAGCTGAGGATGAGGTGCCGGAGGAGTTTCGCTTCTCTCCTGCCAAAGACAGCCCGTTTAAAGACGCGCCGCCGTACAAATCTGCCACTTCCTCTCTTGCCACAGAGAATGAATCCAATGCAGGAGTCAAGCATACTGACCTATAACCCGTCAAGAGTGAAGAAGTAGGAATCTCACAGTACCACCGACCCCCATTGCTGCTCCACGACCAGCTGGTTATTGCAGTTGATAATAGAAATGCTTGTCATTTCAAAATAAGGCCAGCAGATCCTGGATCAGCCCTTGGGCAAGGACAAAATCTTAGCATCAGCAAAAGGCCTTTAAGATGTCCACAGTCTGCACATATTGTTCTTGCTGTTTGTTCTTATGTTTGCAGCAATAATAACCCTTCAGGCTGCTTTGTGAGTGCTTTTCTACTCCCCACACAAAGACTGGAAGTGTGTATGTTTTGTTTTTTGGTCTATCATGTTGTCATCAGGCTCCTCACCTCACTTGAGTTCTCTTGGGTGTCTGATTGCTTCCTACCTGCTGTGAAACTGAATGAAGCCTCAGGCTGAAAACTGTCTGACAGGCCTGAGGTTGATGCTACATGTTCTGGTGGGTTGGACTGACGCACACAAGAGGATTCAAGTGGAAGTGTTGTAAAAGAAGAAAATAATAAAATGTGAAGGTTGTCTATCCTCTGTGTGATTTCTCTGTTGAATATTCATGTTCTCATTCCTTTGAGTGTAGATTTGGCAGATCACAGACTCTGACGTATGAATTTAAGCAAGTTCGAGCAATAATCCACAAACACATTCATTTCTCAAATTGGTTTTAATTCACATTTATGTGTGGTGCACAGAAACATGAAATTATAATGTGTTTAAGTTCTTATGTACAGCACTCACTGCTTCGTGGAAGGTATTCGTTTTTCGGCTGGCAGCAGTGGCAGCAATAATTCTCAAGTAATTTCTTTAAATCTACTAAAACTGAACTTTTAAGAAATAACATTTCAACTCTGGTCGGATTTTAAACATCTTCTCAAAAAGGAACCTTTTTGAAGTTTACAAGCTGAATAAAAATCTTCATTTAAAATTTTTCCTTAGCTTCATGTTGTAAAATATACAATTGGCAGTCGTGTTAAGTCCTGATTACTTATAAACTTTAAACAGAAAGCCAGCTTTCATCAGGCCTTAAACTTACTCAGAATATGACCCCCAAATTTCTTTCACAAAAGAAAAAAAACAATAAATCATGGTAGCTTGAGCTTATCAACTAGAAAACTTAAGCATAATGTACACACTAAAGAAAAACAACATTTCAAAAACATCTACTCAAGCATTAATAAGGAGCCCTCTAAAAGAGCTGTGTGTGAGTGTGTTTGTTAGGGCGAGGCAGTGATGCTCGGCAATGATGGCAGCATTGCTGTGAGGTTGTTTTTGTACATATGCTGTCAGTCGGGCAGCGCAAAATCTGTTGGACTGTGAGCATCTGTGCTGTGAGAATAATATTATGATGATACAGTAATACAGGAGGAGGCACAATGTTAAAAAATGTTCTCAGTAGCACAGAAAGCAACAATATTAATGCTGCATCCATCTGAAAGATGAAGAACACCCCTCTGCTCGTGTATTAAATATTAATATGGTAACTGATTACATCGACACAAGAATAATAAGTTAATTAAAATGCATCAAGCAACCCGAGTTTGTTAAAAATAAAAGTACCGAAATGAAAACCAAATAATAAATCATGTGGTTAGGTATATTTTTTTCGTCTTCAGTGGACTTACTGACAGCAATGGTAGCAAATTATAATAATTACAAAAGTGAAGCAGAGAAAAATGTAGATATAAATAAATTAAAAAGGGAAATACTATAAAAATATTTCTCTTTTCTCTCTTGATGTATTTTTCAGTACACTATCGTAGTGACATAGCCACTGCACATTAAATATCAGCTGACTTGCAAAAAAAAGAGGAAAATTTTAAAGCTTAAAAGGATTTCTTATGAAAACTTTGGCGCTCTTTCGCTGGAGAGACGTGGACTTTGTTTGAACAAAGTGTGTCCAACTGAAGTAATGAATGCACATCACCACTGCCAACAAAAATAATAAGCAAACTGATACACAAACACACACGCGCACGCACACACACACGCACACACAATCCCCAACAATCAGAGATGTGCAACTCTGTGACCCAGCCTGACAGGGTGAAGATGGAGCTGAGGAGGGTGAGTCAAGGCTGAATGAGGTCACAGGGTCGACCCATGGACATCTCGTATCTGCGAAGGTGGTTGACGAGAGACTGCACGTAGGTGAAGACGCATTTGGAGTCGGGTTTATTACCCATGATCATCATGTCCTCCACTTCCAGCAAAGGCATGCAGTTGGCGTAGGTCCTGAGGAACAGGCATACAAGACACAGTTTGTTTGAGAACGAGGAAGATGAACAGACGAGATGGGAGAGTACCAGAGACGGAGTAGGAAGGAGGATATTCTCTTGGGATTTGTCATGATTAATGATTTGTTACTCAAACTGGTGGAAGTGCAGTTAAAAGTTAACATACACACACATCTAGACTGAGAGACTTGAGGACTTTGATGTCTTTTAGCATTTTTTGTCTCGGTTTCTTTCTTTAAAAGCTCTCTATAAATAAAACTCGGTAATACAGTGTGTTTCAATAAACTGTTTTAGGAACTAAGCCCTCACATATGAGCTATGCAGAGAGCGACCACAGGGTGGCATTATCTCCACGTACTGTAAATGTCCTGAGACATCCGACACAAACAAAGAGTACAGTAACACGAGCAGGACAAGCCTAAATCTCTTGAATGACCAAAAAAATAAATGTCAGCATCATAAAATCAGGTTTGTTATTCAAAGAACTAAGGGCACGGGTTATTCAGCACTTTGCTTTTACAATATCTTTAAAAAGCTTTACAAGCCAAGTGCATAAACACCTGTAAACTATCACTTGATAAAGTCAGTGGACAACAGCCTTTCCGTTCTCTGTTTTGTTTCTTCACTCCTCAGTTTCAAACATTGTGATGCAGCAGTTCCTTTTAAAGTGCTGAGCTGCGGATATGGACACACACACAAAACACACTCACGCTTACCATGTTTGGTACTTTAGACCTTAGTAGCTTCAGATTAACATCAAAAATTAAAAGCCCAAAAACAGCCAGTAAAGGATTTTTCTGAACCGTCATATCAGCTGCTTAAAACATACAGTTACACACACACTCATACACTCCCCCCTTCATTCCCATTAAGTCTGTCAAAACCAAAGTTTGGTTCCTTCGCAGGCTCACCCCCCCTCTCTCACCATGGGTTCAGATTTAGGTGGGGTGCGACTCTAGGAGGAGTTTTTGGTTTTAACCAGGCCCTTCGTCACCAGACCTCTGTAGAACTCCTGCAGGTACGTATAAACGCACTTCCAATCCGGCTCGCGCATCTTCACCATGTCATCCACATCCAACAGCTGGGGACAGTCCACTAGTTTCCTGTACCGGCACCCGGCAGGGTGGGGAGAGAGATGGGGGAGGACGAGGAGAGGAAGGAAAGGCAGACCCAGACAGAGGGAAACAAAGCAGAAGACGAGGAGGACAGATAAGAAGAAGAAGAGAAGGAACAGGACGAGACAGAGATAGTAGACAGTATGTGGGAAAGAGAGGAAGGAGGATAGAGATAAAGCAGTGAGCAGCCAGATGAAACAGATTGAGGGTGACAAGACAGAGGAGGAGACAGAGGACACAAAAAGAAACAATAACATTACATTCTCTGTGTTCACAAATATATCCATGAGTTGACATGCTTCATGAACATCACGATACATACAGTATGTGGCAAACACACACACACATACATAACGCAAAACAAAACGTCAAATGAGCTGATGCTCATTCAGCCTTTTTGTTTGTTGTTGTTTTTTTCTGTGCACTACGACAAAAGACTTTTTGACCATTTCAATACGACTACGTTCTGTCTGAAAAAACTAGACAACAAGAAAAAAACAACAAGGATTTTGCAAAATAAACCCCACAAAGATACAATACAATCATATGGTGACTCTAAATACAGACTGGTGCACAAGAGTGTGTGTGAGTGTGTGTGTTGGGATTTCTAGATAACAACAAACTGCTGGGAGGGTCAGGAGTGCACGAGGGAAGTGAGTGATGGTGCAACACAAAGGTGGAAAGACGAGGTCTGTGGTTGGGTGGCAGTCCGGTGTTGAGAGAATAAATAATGAACATAAACATCAGCATTGACATTATCCTACTGGGAGCATGTGAACACACACATACACACATAAGTAGGTGGGTGGAGGGCATCACAAGTGTGGATGGTGTGATGCAAGACGGATGATAAGGAGAGAAGGAAAGGAGTGGAGAGAGATTAAGGAGTAAAAAGGAGGGAGAATATCGGAGGCATAGCTGAAAACTCGTCCAGTTTTTGTTTTTTTTTAACCTGGTGCTTGTTTGGGGAGGGTTTGCTCATGGGTCTCTGGTTTAGAGCAGATGGAGGGTGTCACAGCAGTTACTCATAGTAGAGGACAGATGGAGAGTGGAGGTTTAGAGGTGGATGAATTAAGAGTAGTGGCAGTAATGGGGCTCGCTCAGCCTTTAGGTGGTAGGATACACCTGGGAGAGACAGGGAAAGTTAACACCGGGACGTCAGTCGAGGAGCTTCCACATGTTTTCGGTCCATCTCTGTACTTCAGAAGAGGATGTTGGCAAAGAGAAATAATGAATGAAGGCTTGGAGGATTTACAGAAGGCATGTGAATAATCTGTATAATGCAAAGAAAGGGAAACGTGTTGGTGTGCTGGGAGATTTTTACGGTGTATTCACGCCTCAGTTTGAAGATAACGTCTATATCTTTATGCTAAAGAGGTAAGCTGAGCCTGCAGTAACTTCTTCTGCTGGTTTCTTGTCATAATCTTCCCATTTTCTCTGCCAGGAATAAAAAGGTTCACTGCAGTTGATGTGGTTTCTCCAACAAAGTCGGTCGATGTTCTCACTTGCAGTCAAAACTTAACAACAACAACAGAACTGATGTGGTTAGTGGACATGTTACTTGGACAAACGTGTTTCTTGTGTGTACTCACTCGGCATTGCTGAAGGCCACCTCAAAGTTTTGCCTGCGGTTGCTGGGGCTCAGGGAGCTGTAGTCAAAGGCTTCAGGGAAAAAATTGTGCACCAGGGCACAAAACGCCATACCATTACTCCAGCTGGATGAAAAATTCTGAATATCCACATGCTGAGGGAGAGGACAAACAAAATAAATATAGAGGCAGTGATGAATAAATGACAGAAACATTCCCAAAGTAGGAGAATATTATCAGCCACAGCTTCACTTCACAAGATGAGCAATAAGCACACAGTGGGTTTGTGTGGCAGCTTGGCTCACCTCATATGAGCGGGTCTTGGCACGACACCAGTCGAGCAGCATCTGCTTGATTGAGTTTGCATTGGGTACACCAAAGCTGGTGGAACGCTGGACCCTGTTTACCTTGGCGACTGCTTGATTTCCAGGGCTAAAAGAAAAGTGTGCATTAATATTTACATGCTTTGACGTGCTCCTTTTCTTTCTTTGGTAGCAACACCTTTCTGTTTATCCTTACCCGCCTCCGTCCTTCTCAAACTTCTCTATCATGGCTTTGCGGGCCTGCATGGCGGACGTCTTCGGCATAGTCTGAGCCCTCATCAGCTCCTTGCGTCTCTCCGCCTGCCTTCGCTCGATGGCGGCTAAACCACCACTGCGAGATGATGTGTCATCCTCGCGATCAAACACGCTGAGGGCAGGGACATGTCAAAGTTCATTAAGTTCATGGAAGTGCTTGAATGTTAAACTTTGTGTGATTACTGTGTTAATATTTCATAACTTACCTGCCCACTTTTTTGCTTGCGTTAGAGGAGGAGGAGGATGTGGAAGAGCTGAAACTATAAGATTTTGACTGGACTGTCCCTCCTGAAATAAAAAAATAAATAAACACAAAGACATCATGAACACTTGCAGTGAGCTAATATAATATTGTAAGAGAGCCAGTGAAATAAAGCAATGACTTACTGTCCGTTTTCTGCACATAACTGGCCTCGACGACAGTACTGCGTGATGATCTGCTCCCATCATCTAAAAACACACACAACACACACTTTATTATTTGCCCCACTCAGGCCATTATTTATTACTGTTCACTATGTTTTGTGACTCTGTTTTTCTCCTTTTCCTCTCAAGATGTTTTTTTAATGTCTTGTAAAGAAAGAAGTCACTGTGAAGAAGAATTAATTCTTTGTTGGCTTGAGTGGTTAAATACAAGAAGGAATGCACAGGAGGAAAAGAAAGGAAAAACTACCAGACTGTGCGAAGCGGTCTGTCTTGGTGACTTGGCTGAGGCTTGAGCCATCTGCTGACTTCTCCACCTTTCTCATCATCACCTCTCCTGCTCCGGCCCCAGCGCGACCCTTCTGCGTTCGCTCTTCTCTCTGCTGCCGGAGCTCCTGAAGACGAGCCTCACGCTCCTTTTCTCTCTGATCTGGGGTGGAGGAGAGGAGAAGAGAAGAGAGAAGAGGAGAGGAAAGAAGAGATGGAGAGGTGGTGGGGAAGGTGGAGAGATGATGTCAGTGGAAAAAGAGGAGGAGGAGGACAAGAGATCTTAAACAAACTGCCAGCACCTCATCTGACTGCCACAAAGATGGATTAAAACAGGGCTTCCAAATTTGAGGCGATACATTTCAGCATTCTTTCCACTGTACCGTAAAATTCCTCTGAACACACAAACACCCGCAGGTGGGAGGCTCACAGCTGAGCCAAAGCTGTCAAATAATATATACTACACAAACAACACAGATCAAAGAGAGCAAACACACGGTGATCGTCGCCTGTGGAGGGTTGTGCCAAGTCCAGCAATGTCCAGAATACCGATACCTGCACTTCTACCTCCAGCTTTTATCTGAGTGTGTACATATATGTGAACATACTGTGCAGTGTTCATCTTACACATTTATTCCCAAACTCTCTATTTAGCTGTGTCTGATATTTCCCTGCAGAGGTGAAGGCACTGAGGGGCCGCCTGGAGCCAGTTGCATGCACGATGCCACTGAGTGCACTGAAAATTTTTCTAGTGCAGACTCAGATCTGGAAATCCAATTAAGAGGTTCAACTGTCAGCAGGCGCCCGGTGAAATCACTGCATATCGGAACACACTAAATGCGGTTGCAGCACACTGAGGTAAGTGTGAAACGCTTCATGCACATTAACAAAACTGTCAACGCATCCTCCATCATCCACAACAGAGATCCCAAAGATAAACTGTTTAATAATTGTAGTGGTTTGACAATGACAGGATGGTGCACACAAAAGGACAAACGCAGGCAAGTATCAGTTATTAATGCACACTGCACACCAACCTGGCCTACCCATTTCTTCTTGAGTACATCCCAGCTTGGCCTCTGAGGGCAAAATAATGTGGAAATTGCAACTTTGTTTATATTTGGTAAAGAAAAGTTCCGAGATAAAAGTGTAAGGAAGTGTGTCTACTGATTTATAGAAAGCATTGGTCATGAAAAAAACTTTCATGTGGTTGGAGTAACAGATAGAAGACTTCGCCTCTTTGTGCCGTTACCTCTCTTTTTCTTACGAAGGTCTCTCATTGCTGCACGGATCAGCCTTCTCTCCTCAAAGTCTTTTGACTCATCGAGCTGTGGAGGGAAAAACACAAATGGAAACAATGAGAGGTCATTCCTAACAAAAAGCCAAAGAGGCATGGCTCTATTTATGCATGCAGTTCTAACATAGCATTGTGCATGCACACACAGCACTGGGCTGTGACTTTTCCAAATATATCCTCACATAGCTGGCAAGATTTACCGCGAAACGTTATGCATGACTGAAGCTATTCTACTTGTTATAAAGTGGTGCTTTTAAATCTAAACAATCCAGAATTGGGTGCGAAGTACCATTTTATCAAGGAGCTCTTCATCCTCGATAGCAGCCAGCTGTTCCTCAGTCAGTTTTCCGGAGCTTTCGTTAGGTTTGGCCTGAGAGCCGGAGCCGTTGGGGATGGCTGGGACGTGACACGGCACCTGGGCGGACGGTCCAACTGAAAACACCGGCTCAGAGGCCACAACAGGCTCTGTCTCCATCTGCACAAGGCACATAACACAAACACACATAGCGTGACCAAGGGCATACACATCCTACATGCAAAAGGGAAGCAGATTCATATTAATTAGTCCCAGATTGCATGAAAAGGGGAAAAGGGAAATTGTGACCTTAGCTGAGAGCTCCTGCAAACAGAAACCTGGAGCTCAGGTTTGAAACCATGACTGAAGCGTGCTGACATTTGGGATGTAATAAGCGCATGAGGATTTTGAGAGGAACACACTGCAGCCATAACAGACTTCAGCGTGTGAGATAGTGTCCCTCTAATAATCCCTTTTTGCCTACTCACCATATCTCTTAATTTCTTCCATCCCTTCTACCTTCCAGCCATGCTGGAGAGGGTGACAGTAAACACATGAGAGCGAAACAACTTTGCCAAGTTACCGTTAATGCGTTTCATGGAGTGTGACTGACACACTGAGTGTCTAAATGATACTGAGCTGATGTGAACCAAGACTTTATGTGACAAGTACTGTACACCACTATAGCTGGGAGATGGGAGAAATGCATTAGCAGATATAAACTCTGAGGAAAAACATCCCGAACCATGCTTTTTGGTAAGTACACCACAGAAGGAGCAGTGCACGTAGGCACAGTGAAGGGTGGAGAGCAGTAGAGCACCATAAGATAACATTATAGGTCATTAAGGTAAAGCTGGTTGTCTACCAGCATATTCTGAGTGACCATAAATCCTACAGAAAACACCTCTTAAATGTTCATATGGTGCTGAATGCCTGTGGCAAACTGTGGGCTCTAGCTGTGGCTTCAATGCTTTTGTTGTAACTGAGTCCTGGTACAGATATAGCTCAGACAGTTGGCTCCGTCCCTATCCACAGCTGCCCGGCCCTTTCTCCCTACGGGCCCCAGTCAGGCCAGGTCTCACCACGGAGAGGGACAATACCCAACACGGCCACAGCACTGTGTGATCACAAGTGACCACTGGTTTTAAAGACCTTTCTGGACATGGGACAGACCGGACTGAGAGGCACTTGACCGACGAGGAATGTTTTGGGACACAACACAGCCAAACAAGGGCTCTGAGTCCAAGTGGGGGGGATGTGTGTGGGGTGAGAAAATCCCAGATAACCTTAATGCTCGAGTCATGTTTAATTCAGCTGAGTGTACCCATCAGCATCTGAGTCACTGTGACATACAAATGCTCCTTTTGTTTGTTTTTTTCCTCTAATGGAAGATGAACTATAATCCTTTAGAAAACTTTCCAGCAGCAGAATTATGATGAGCTCATATGGCACTAAGGCACAGAAAAAGTGGCCAGTGTCACTCCTCATTATCACAATCATCTGTCCACTAAGGGGAGTAACATTTAAGAGAGATCCATCACCTTTACAGGAGCAGTTGATTGACAGACCCAGCTGTCTTTGCAGCATTAAAGAGAAATATGAACTCTGGCCGGTTGAATAACTGAAAATAATGCTGCAAATACTCAATATCCCTCAAAATGTCACCAGCACACAGACACACACAGAGTTTGTTATGTAATCTAAAGAGCACATAGAGCAAACAAGGTTAAAGATGAGGGCCAATACTGTCATGAACCTGGTGCATCGATCTCTTTAACAGGATGTAAGACCTTAAATCCTGTTCTTGTTCAGAAGCCAGACAAGTAAAACCTTTTTAAAGTTCATACTGCTGCCATATTCAACCTCATGGATGATTTTATGAAACTTAAGAGCAGGGCTACTGTTACTGTTAAGACGTGGTCACTCTTTCCTCGACCAGGAAGTGTATCCACTTAACAGAACACTTGCATGCAGGCACACACACACATGAATGCTAGCCAGGACACGATCAGAAAGACATGGTGTTAGAGGATTAGAATACCTCCGTGACAGACTGTAGTAAAGGCAGTCAAACTTTTTTTTTTTTTAAATGACACTAAAACCAACGAGAAGCTAAGAGAGGTGGATAAGTAGATCAACATGTGCTGGAGCAGAGAACAGAGTGTCACTGGCATGGCGAATAAAAGTCATGGCCAGCTGATGCACAGGTATTCTCAACACCTAAACAAAAGACTTCAAGCAGCTTATCTTAACTAAAAAACGGTTCATGATCAAAATCATTAACAAAGAGCAGTACCACGCTGTTGTCACAAGAAATGTCTGCCATCACAGAGGGTGCAGAGAGGGAGCGATGGGTCGCAAAGGTGGGTGGGTGAGGGACAGGTAAATCCGCCAAATTTTGAAGTGTGCTTATCTCAGTAGATAGAGAGTTTGAGTCCTGGGGGCATGATATCGTTTCCTGGGGTTCACATGGAGTATCCAGGAGAGTGTCCTGGGGTTCACTTGGGGTAACCAGAAGAGTGTTCTGGGGTTCACTTGGGGTAACCAGAAGAGTGTCCTGGGGTTCACTTTGGATATCAAGGAGAGTGTCCTGGGGTTCACTTTGGGTATCAAGGAGAGTGTTCTGGGGTTCACTTGGGGTAACCAGGGTAATGTCTTGGGGTTCACTTGGAGCCTCCAGGTGAATGTCTTGAGGTTCACTTAGTGTCTCCAGGAGAGTGTCCTGGGGTTCATTTGGTGTCTCCAGGAGAGTGTCCTGGGGTTCACTTGGGGTAACCAGGGTATTGTCTTGAGGTTCACTTGGTGTCTCCAGGAGAGTGTCCTGGGGTTCACTTGGTGTCTCCAGGAGAGTGCCCAGGGTTGAACTTGATGGACAATCTTGAGGAGTGTCATGTTGTGCTTCAGGTGCAGAGTCCTGAGGTGTGCAGGGTGGAGGATCACTGGATGAAGGTGGAAAATCACTGGATAATGTTGGAGGATGACTGGGTGGAGTTTTGGTTTCACATGGAGATAAAGGTGAGCTTTCAAAGTTGGGGGCTGAATATAGTAAAGGATCAGGTAGCCCCATTACTTGACACAGAGTCTCAACTTGCCTCACCAGTCTCTCTTGCTGGATCCTCAGCCTCAGGTTCTCCTCCTGCAGACTGGCAAAAGCCTCAACCAGAGGAGCCACCTGAGTTGCTGCCTCCTCCAAACGGGTGTTCACTCGCTTCCAAAAGACCTGCAGGTCAGTATGGACCTCCCCCACTGCACACTGCAATGTTAATTCAAAATTTCTCTTGCAAAACTGCTCGTCTTCATCCTCTACCTCCTCCTGAGCAAGCAGTTCACAAAGTGCCTCCTCCAAGCCTGACTCAGCACAAGGACTATCTAGGCTGCCCAAAGTCTCTGGAGCTTCGGAAGCGGGGACGAAATCCAGGTTTACTCCAGGCATGGCCAGACCTGTTGCACCCAATGTTACACTGGTCAAAGTCCTTTTAGTTTAAACTTAAAAGTCCCCAAAACAACTCAAAAGGTTGTGTCCTCTGCCTCGGATGTGAGGGTAAAAGGTGCTCTCTCTGTCTACAGGGACTTCCAAAACAATGCATGTTCTTTATACCCCCAGCAGATCTCCCCTCTTTACTGACCAACACCCTGACAGCCAATAAGCATGCAAGGAATCCTGTTTCCCAGGCAGCAGTAGCCCAACCCCCTTATTTCCAGGTGCCATGGACATGTCTATTTATCTCCTGCCCCGCAATTATTTGACTGAGCCAGTCAGTCCTGGGGCACTGGTGGAGGCCAGAGGGGGAATGATAGTGTTGGCAACGATTTAGACAACTCGCCCCTCCCTCTTTCAACTTTCCTTTTATTTAGAGCCTTCGTCCTTCACACCTCAACTGGCAGGCAATGAGGGTTTAGATGTGGCCTTAAGCCTGGGCTGAGTAGAGTTATATGTTAGTGTTTCACTCCTCATCAAATTGCTTTTGAACAAAATGCAACTGGGTCATGACTTATCAGGTCAGTTGTGTTGCATGACTATTATTCAAGGCAGATCTCCAGAGGGAAGATCAATCCACAAAGGACAAAGCATACATAGCCATGACAGAGCAGACTGGGTGACCAGTGAGCCTGAGCTGGGGCTCAATTCTCCACGGCTCTGGGCAAGGATGTTGGGAAGGACATCACAGACCTTTCAAGATTTAGTTTTAGGCTTACTGGCAAAACAGCAGCGGTGGCCCCGGCTGCTGCTCATGTGGATGCTTGAAGTGTTTTTGTGTTAAAGAGATTTCCAAGAGCACTGACAGAAGTCTGGGTGTGTGTTGTAAATAGTGTAAGATGCTCAAATACATATTTTAATGCCTATACAAAATTTATTGGTATACAGAAGCTCTGAAGCACAACAGAAGACTTCACCGTAAATATTTGTAGCTTAACAATGAAATGTTGTGACTGTTTTATGAATACAAACAGTGCATGACTCATCTATGATCAAAATAATCAGGACTGACATTCAGTGAAGAACAAAGGGCAGCAGTGGTCTGATTTACAGGTAAGCAAAACACAGTTCCCGGGAAGAATTTGGCCTCGAGGAAGAGTGGAGAGAAATGTGACTGGCAGTCGGGGAAAGTGGGTCAAAACCCAAAGAGGACACGGCTCTAGTCTTACCATGCATCAAAGCACTGAACACTTTACTTACAGTAAGGCAAAGTGAAAGACAAGGAGCAAGACAAATAAAAAGACTAGAAGCTACAGAACAACTTTCTGTATGTGTATAGCTCTGCGTTTCTGATTATCAGTTTCCAAAAATAATGTATTGTAGCTTCTAGCTGAGCTAAAAAATTTTTTAGAGAAGAGCAAACAGAGCAAAGAGGAAATCAAAATCTAAGCTGGCAAGAAAACGTCAGGAATAAAACGCAGTGTAAGTTCATGCAGACATTAAACTCTTTCAGACCTTTTGTCACCAGTTTGCTGGGTTACATGTGAACTGGTTGGGTAACCAGTATGTGTCATGGATCAGCGGTATGTTAACAATGGGGTCCTTATAACTGTGTGACACTGAGGCAATCTGTCACTGACTGTAGGCCTGTGTGTGTCCATGTCCATGCAGTAGTAGTGTGACCCAGAGCTTGGAAGCGGTCATCTGTATGACTACAGGAAAGAGACTGACTGTCCTATCATCACCCTGGTAATAAAGCTATAGCATTGTTTATATTTGTGTTCATGGCCAAGCGCAGTAGGCGGCATGTGACGAGCAGGAGCAGCTGAGATCACTCGGAGCAACAGGCATCAATAATCAAGGGCTGGTCTCGCCTGTCTGTCTGAGGCACTACATCTTGACTGTGTCATTAATTTATTCTTAGTCTTGCTTTTACAATAAATAACAAGAAACATTTGTTTCAGAGTCTTTCCATTATTTATTTAATCTAAAATGTTTCCCTCAATGGCAAGGCAAGAGCCGATGCTATCAGCATCTGCTCAGTTTATTGGAATGAAATAAAATGCCTCTGAAAATAAAACTGAGGAATTAGTGGAGGTAGTGAGTGCCGAATTAGACCACCGAGGAGATGCTCGGACCACCCAAACAGATCAGAGTCGCAAGACAGGAAACATTGTGGTCAATAAACAGCAATCAACACTAAACAGGACAAGCTTATTCAAACTCGCATACTGTCTTAATATCCACACACTCTTCTTCCACGAAGAGCGTGAACACAGAGGCGACTTTGAGTGGTGACCTGAGGTGTCACCTCCTCTTATGCAACCTTGAACTTTGACAGGACCAGGGAAAGTCTGAACAGGTGGTCTCTGGATCAGTCGGAAGGGAAACAGGTTGATGCTAACCAACAGTGTCTGCTGCTGTTTTAACAATCTCAATAGCCAAGTCGCTCAGGCTAAATGTTTGTAGAACTGCAAATCCAGGAGAAGCAGGTGGAGAGAGAGAGAAACTTTAGCCTATACAATGATGCAGTTGGATTCGCGTGTATGGGAAGCACAGATAATCAGTCATGCCTGGTGTGTTGCAGCCAGTGTTGATGACTGTGGCTTAAACTTCCCCCTCAGCAGTTACAATTTTAGGCTATGAAGCAGCAAAAATCTTTACTTTTCTGGTGGGCTGCTGTAGGATTTAGTGAGAGGTCCTAGGAGGTAAACAAACTTTAAATTCACATTTAGTTATATCACACACATTTTCACACTCACACAAAGACCTTACCTTCATGTCCTTATGGTAATGTTGTAACAACACTTATCTCAGACAAGTGTAAACCTCATCTCCTGCAGAATCTCTGTTCTCTTCCTGCAAAATCCCTTTTCTACAAGAAAAGACTGCCGTGCTATCTCAGTTCGTACCTGCCCGTGTTTGTGTGTATCTACAAGGCCCTAACTGATGGAGACAGTCTCATTCCAACACCTTAAATCCACCCTGCAGCTCTGTGGTGCCTCCTCCCAGCCTTAATTAACCAGCTCCCTGATCCCATAACCAGATTGCCGCCGCGTTCAACACAGCCATTAAAAACAGTAAACAGGACACCGTTTCTCCTCTCCTCGCCCTCTCCAACCCCACTCTCCATTCACAAGAACAATTCCTTTCATGGAGGAACAAGGAGGTTAAGGAATGAGGCAAATGGGAATTTAGCAGTTCATCCTAAACCCCCAGAGGTCACTTTGAGACGGGAGGGGATTGGTTTTTACTCCCAGCTCATTCTGTCACTTTTCAGCCGATTAGTGTGTGCCAAAATTAAGAGGCGAGAGCTGCATCTGTGGGTTTTAGCCCTCTAAGGAGAAGACGTGATGAAGAACTTGTGTCAGCATGTGCTTTAATGAAGCTGGACAGTAATTGGTGTGCATGAAGACAGATAAGTGTGATTTAGGAAACATTTCCCTGATAAATCTCAGTGGGCATGGCCTTCAGAGAGAAAACGAGGAATGCCCGGAGCACCTCCCTCTCCCCTCTCCTGTTCTTCACATACCCTACAAGGACAGATGTGACTGGCTACCCACTCTGTGTTTGATAAACACTGTTCTTCCCTCCTCTCCCTCCTTTCCTCACACTCTGTCTGTCTTTCACTGTCCCGGCTCACTCGCTTTTAAGGCCTTTATAGGTGATTGTGTCCGCAAAAACTCAGCGAAATTCAACTGAGTCAGTCGAGAATGAAATAGTACACGAAAACAAAACGTTAATCTTTAATCTTTGGAAAGATCTAGGAATGTGATTTAATGCATGTTTGACAGGTTCTGCTGAAATTCTGCGAGGCCTCAATGTTGTAATAATTTCCCAAAGCATAACTTACAATGGCGGACTGTTACCTTGACGGAGGATCCAGAGGAGAGGCTGGATGAGGAGATCTTGAATGGTGTTGCTCTGAGGCCAAGGGTCAACTCTGAAACATATAAAGACACAAATCTATATTAATGCTCAGCATAAACTTAGGATATATATATAGCACACAGCCATGGGTTGAATAATAACAATCTCCAGAAGACCAAGAAAGGTCCTGCTGCCGTATGTATGTCTATAAATGTGTGCATGTATACATGGTCGGTGGTAGCCATTAGTCAGTTACGTAAGCTGCCACAGAGTCATAAACAACACGGCCTCATGTCTAATAACAAGAGACAAGTGAGAAAATGTCGATGACACCACCTTTAACATAAACAGCGCTCTCCACTCTCCTGCAATGCACATTCATATCCTGATGTCAGACCCCATCGCCCCCACCTCATGCACGCTACATCATAAAATACATGATTGATGTACACCAGCGCAGTGCAGTGTACATTAAAGATTCTTGGGAGGTGTTTTTGAGAGAGATCGGAGACACAATTGGAGTCTGCCTTTAATCAGTGAGAGATGGGCAGGTTCCCAAAAAAGGAGCCTAAACCATTAAAGCCAAAAACCGTGTGACCCTCGTGGAGGAGCACAGAGGGGATGCCGATATGTCCTAGGAGGAGGGGGGTTTGCTTGTAAGAGGTGAGCAGGCTGTAACTGCACAGGTCCAGCTTCAGTCTTAAATAAACTGTTTGAGTTGAAGGTCCCGGTTGCTGGAAAGAGCTGAAACTTAAGATGTGTTGTTTGGACAGACTGTAACAGCAGCTGCAGCAGCTTTGCTTCTGAAACGACTCCTGCTACTCATGTTTTTGTTTCATGCAATTAATGAATCTCTGCTGGGACTGTTTACACTATGAATATGTACTATGCTGAGCATGAACATTAGATTATAGGAACACTGTTTGGAGGAGACGGGCTGCTGCTTAGCATGCCTATATATGAAGATTCACAAATTTACAACAAAAACAAAACAGATACTGTTAGTTCAATATAGTCAGGTCAAAACGCTGACCATGAACTGCATCATCCCTGGTTCATGTCCCTTTCCATCTCTCTTCCCCCCTTTCCTGTCATCTCTGTTATATTATGAGTTATGGTTTCCTCACTTTTGACGCAACACTTGTCACGTCCTATTGAACACATCAAAGGTGTTGCATGGAGCCTTTAGGGAAAATTTTTTTTGCCAGCTAACATGGACACCTTTTCTTGATAAAGAGGAAACATGAAGACAAAAGGCGGCAATAACGTGACAAAATGTCTCCAGCCGCTCAGGATGCAGACATCACTATTAACAATGGTATAAAATGTCACATATACAATGAAAACCAATGGCAACAAAGCAGAAAAAGGAACTTCAAAAAAACAGCCTCTACTAAAAAAAAAATACTACTTTATACCATGAATTTTCAATCATACAATCAAAATCTATAATCGCTGCATCTGCTCCAGCCACATTCAAAGTGAAGATGCCACAGCGTCTCACAGTGTCTGCTGGGCCCAAATGAATGACTGAAGTACGTAACGGGGGCGCAGACAATATCTACAGCATGTAACAAACAAAACACTGTACTGTGTGGGCTGCTGGCTTACTCAATTGCACTGTAACAGTATTACTATTCAGTCTTGCCTGAGACAGCCAGTTGTTCTTTCCTTTGTCCCAATATACTCTCTGCTACTACTGACCTCACCCCCTCCACACTGCAGCAACATGCCCACACTATAACAAATACCCTTCAGTACAACCGTGCTGCTTCATATTCAGCCCTAACATCCATCCCCACTCATCCATGTTCTTTGCTTGTTTAGCCTCACAAAAACCATTGTTATCATCCCACTTGTGACCGATTGCTTGGTGCCCGTTGCCTCCTACGGCGACCAGGATTTCTTTGTGATCTTAGCATGTTAGGATAAACATAAAGTATTGCCTAAAACACAATGGGCAAATTTCACCTGATAAACATGGTGTATTAGGTGATTAAACAAACAATGCATCATGTTAGATGAGTTATTTGAGTGTTGTCGCTGTAAAGTTGATGCCCCTACCTGGTCTGCTCTGTCCCAGAGCATTGGTGTTGATGCGTGGGGTCATGGTGGAGATAGGTACGATGTTGCCCCTAGCAGAGGATGCAGAGGAGGTGGTGGTGCGCCCATCCTTGATCTCAATCGTGAGGAAAGTCTTCATGTCTGGGTCTTCCTCTCCCTGAGTGACCTGCTGTTCAGCCTCTCTCCCTGGGGTCCTGTCTTCCTTGGAGTTACTGGAGGCGTGCACATCTTTTTCAGCTGGATGCCTCGTCCCACCCATGGAGTTCTGCCATTGGCCGGCTGAAGACAGAGGTTTGTTGGCCACACCTCTTGGCTGAGGTGTTGCGTGACTCTGGGATGCGGCAGAGGTGTGAGACGTGGAGTCACCATGTGGCCTCGCTGGCCGGTCTCCAGATGTGCTGAGGGATGCTGCTGTGTGTGTAAACAGCTCAGTAGCTCTGGAGAAGTTTGTATGACCTCCGCTGCCGGAGATGATCCCATTCCTCAGAGGAGCTTTCTTCAAAGCTGGGACATTTGGGGTCTGATTGGACTCTGTGAACTTGCGCATTCGGTCACGTACAGAGTTGGTGCGGTTGAATTGTTCCAATACAACATCTTTCTTCTCAGGTGCTGTGAAGATATGAAGCAGGAGGGGAGTTGATATCATAGAAAAAAAAAAAAACTCAACTCATAGCTAGATCATTTCCATAGAGGCTGAATTTAGCACATTTATGGTCTCTTGCCCTCATCATCTCCTCCACTTCAAAAGCCCTCTCTACAAATCCCATTCCTCTTTTCCTCCTCTCTCTATTTTGTGGACATGTTTCTTCCACTCATGGATATCTTCTTCAGTCTCCAATCCTTAATACTGTCAGATAATGTGTATAAAGCTCACGATCTGGCACTGATCCTCTAACGGAAAAAAAAACACCACTGATTACAGGAGAAGATATTCACTGAGGTCATCCTAACAAAGAAGAAGAAGAAAAAAAAACGATGTGCAGCTTGGAAGAGGAAAGCCACAGTTTATAGTACAGTGGACACAGGAAAGAGTGCTGTCTGGTAGAACGACAGAAAATGGGAGTATGTTATAACATACACTCTCCCCCGCACTCTCTGAGTGGCCCTATACGGTCACACTAATTGACTGTGATTGTCTCCATACACTGGAGTCCTACAGGATATGAACCATCTGGTGTGATATTATCACATACTTTAAGATTATCACATACCTTATCTATAACTCTGTTATTAACTTTTACATTTAATCCATTAATTAGTTAGTCTATAAAATGTCATTTTCCAGACTCCAGAATATTAATAAGTTTAAAGGCTTTCCAATTTAACGGTACTGAAACCAAACATATTTCATTAACAAAGATTTTAAAAAAGTAGGACGGATGCTGCAAATCTTCTAGAAATTATACAAGTTTGTTTTTCCCCTTGATAAGTTTATAAAAAATTATGTTGAGGGTTTTTATATTGATTAAATCAGTTCAGGGCTAAAAGTTAGATGTGTTTCTTACCAGAATCTTTTGCTTTGACGTGAGAGACGGGTGGATCGCTGTTAGTTATTATCTAAAAAGGGACAAAAGAAAGAAAAGAAACATGACAATTAGTAGACGACGTAAAAAAAAGATTAAAGGTTAACATGCTTTGTGTCTGGATTGATAATCACAAAACTACTATGCTGAACAGCTCTGTGTTTTAAAGAGGTACAATATGTAAGAACTGGCCACCTGTTGAATTCATACTTGAATTCCTCCCAAAAAAACACAGGGCACCACAGCACCAGAGTAACCACTAATCACTACCAACTGTAGCTGCAGCTGTAGCTGTGTAGAACATGGCCGGACAGGGACTGAACACAACCTCCGAGACCAACGGAGGACAGTTTGATTGGAGTTGATGATTGTTGGAGCAGCTGAAAAACTAACCAAGACGTTTTGTTTCTGTCAAGTGTGAATGATTTACAATAAGTTAACAAGGCACTAGTCAGAATATATGATGATATTTTTTGAGTTTATCTGTGCTTGCATACATCTTCCAGCTAGCTGCGGGGTATATATCACTGCAACACAATAAAGACTTTAAATGAAATTTGACATGAGGTCAAAACTAAAATTCTTACATATTTTACTTACATACATATATCTTACACTTTATTTTGTCAGGCTGTAATGCACATTCATCACGGGCATTAGCACGGACACACAGAGATCTACACAATCCTAAATACAGAATCCACCGGTGGTGTTTTCATTATGCAACATTTGTGTTTGGAGTGAAGCAGTGGGCCTCTGTTCTTTTTTTGGCACTGATGGGCCCCAGGGTGTTTACATTACTCTCAGGAGACCGAGCATGAGCATATATTGCAGGGAACAATAAAAGAAGTCCGGGGCCAGCCTTAGGTAAACACATTTAGAAGAGCGACATGATGGCGTCATGGTGACCCGAGCCCCTACAGATGGGAAATGTTGCTTAACAGTCAGTGCTGAAATAGCGTGATGAGGAGAGACAGAACCTCTGGCTAGTAATGCTGCCTATCCCTCTCTGACAGCAGGTGAGGCTGAGGTGAAGCAGAGACGATCAGGTGTACTGTTTGTTTGTGTAGCCAAGTAACAAAAGTTAAACAGAACAGGAGCTCAGTATGAAGTGTTTATGGATGCCGATGTGACCTGGGTGTCACTTAAGAATTGAGTGCCGGGGGGGGTTTCTTGTCAAAGACAGCAAGAAATAAAAGGGGGCTCGCTCGGACTGTTGGTGCGCATGATCGGCGGCTGTGTAGCTCAACACCCCACTCTAGTGGTGCAGAAATGTTAAACACTGACTCAATGTTGCTTTTCAGCTAACTCAAAGATTTTGGTGAAAATTAGAAGATTTTTGTGGAAATATCCAAAATTTTTCTTTTCATATCAGCCGGCTGAAGCTTGTGTCCCTGTCTGTGGTTTATTGACATCAGCTGGCAGGATGCCAGAGTGCCTGCCCTGTATGGAAGTGGGATTTGTTATGTTTATCATCTCTTTTATTCAGGGTTTACCTTTAATTAGTCACCTGCCTGTATAATCCAGTCTCAAAGACAAAAAGCATTCATCTCACGCAGAGACTGTATACACTACCTTTTGTTCCTGGAAGTCAGTTTTTCCTTTGGCGTTGCCATTGAGCAGACCATTTGCCGGATCTTTGCAAGATAAAACGGCCCCATCAGGCTGCTCCTGGTCAATGATGCTGTCCTGGTTGGACTCTGGAGCCTGGAGGTTTTCTGGGCCGTGGCTTTTGCTCTCACTTTCTGAATCTGTGCTGTAAGTTGAACCACTTGTGGCTACTTCTACTTCCTCTGCTGGACCCCTCTCTTCAGAGGACATACTCACACTCTGGTCAGATGTCCCAGAGTCAGTACGTTTTCTTGACAAAAGACCAACACTGTCTGAAGCCCCAGAGCCAAAACGGGGTCTGACGCCAGAGTCTGAGACATCTGAGCCCAGTCTCTGTCTGACGTTGGACTGGGAACTGACGCTTCGCTCTGATGCCCCAGAGTCTAGCCGACCCCGCTGGGAGGGGCTCTGACTCCTGTCTGAGGCTCCAGAGTCCAGCCGGGATCTGTAGGCCGAGCCCAGACTCTTCTCTGAGACTACAGGATCCAGATTGGACCTGGAAAGCCCTGAGGTCACACTGCGGTCTGAAGCTGAAGAGTCGGATCTTTGCCGATGAGACAGGACCATGTCAGGCTCTGAGGTCACAGCCTCTCTTGGAGGCTGGATCAACAGAGGTCCAGAGCTATCATCCTTCACCAGGTGATCGAGAACCAACACCATGCCGCCTGAATTAGAGCCTGCAACGGAAAATACAAATCAAAAAATGTCTTCATTATTGTAGGCTTTGTAATGACTTAAATCACTTCTATACTGCCTCTTACATCAGTAGAAAACTAAAGTTAAAGAGGGTGTTACTGTATGTGAGCAAAGGAAGCAGTAGGTGGTGAAGTTTGAGATTGAAATGATGGAAATGCAGCACCGAGGCCCCACGAGAGGCCGGGCCAGAAAATATTACTCAGGATCACAGAGCAGGCACGTGGAGACATGAGGGGATGTAGGCATTTCCTCCAGACTGGCCTCAGTTCCTGAGCGAGATCTGTGAGATTGTGTTGGACATGGATGTGCGTAGAAGAGAAGGAGTGGTCACAACTAAAGAGAGGGAGCATGCGGCACGACAGAAGGTGGTATGCAAGTGGAGGAGGAAGTGGGGCTGAAATAGAGACTGGGAAAAGTACTATCCCTCCCCTCTGTCCATGCTCCTTCACTGCTCCTTCTCTCCTCAGGAAACCACACTCAACAACAACACTGCCGTGCCCACATCCTCCCCTCGTGATAGCCTCTACCTCTAACACCCCATGGTGCTTCTAGTGATGGAATATCTGCGGTGGCGTACATACCGCAGATAAGAAAAACAGAGAAAAACGAAAGTGTATCAGATTCCTACATACCATGCGCACACCGAGGCATGAAAACACTTCTGTGTGACCTGTGTTTGCACCAACGTCACAACCGAATGGGGTTCACCAAGTATGCATGCCTGTGATTTACAAACCAAATCAAAGAGGCACTCCAGTCTGACCGGGAACCGCTGCGATCGCTTTCAACTTCACACGAGACGGCATCAATTGGGACATTTGCAGCTTCATTTAAAGCAGCTGATCAGCTTTCATTATTGCGTAACACCTCCCAAACGAGATGCCTGCTAAATTGTGCACAATCAACTTATTAACGGAGGCAAGTTGTTGATTAAACAATCCAGGAGATTACGCAACACGGTATGAATAGAAGGCGTGATTATGATACACAATTAGGACGATAAAGGGTCGCCATTCTTACATGTGACACTATGAACGCCCCAACAGACAGCAGTGTCCTTATCTAATGATGCGCTCAAACCAAACTCAATTACTGCTCAACTGTAACTCAAGTGAGAGCCAAAACACACTGCTCCTTCTACAAACTCTCATGTTATTGTTCATATTTTTGCCATTGGGAACCTGCTATGTCCATTGTTTAGTGATTTCTGGGAAAATCCCCAGTGCTGCTGCTTGGTAATGAGAGGCTTGCCTTTTTCCTCTAAAATAACTACAAAAGCAGCCTGCTCTTGTGCACTCGGCTGCCAGTCAATATATAGAGCACAAACAAAGGCCAGCCGAGGGTTTTCTTTATACTACTGAAGCAATGACCCGAGGAAAGCTCATGTTTGTCGTTGCTGTGAATGGATCGACGCAAGCTTGAGCAAGAGTTTAACATGGGTTCATCGCACCTTGACGTGACAGGTATAAGACAGGGCTCAGATCTCTAAATTTACTCATAGTATTGGGTGTGACCTCGAGACTCATTCAAGTTGCATTAGCTTCTGTAAATGTTACATCATAAAGAAAAGAAACATACGCTAAGCTGTAAAAAACAAACAAACATTGCAGCAACCATTTAATGACGAAACAAATGAGTCTAGTTAAGCAACAACCACATATCTATAGGTCCTACACAGCAACGGCTCCCAACATTTTTGGCATGGGACTCTTTTAGTGAAGAAATCAAGCTCTGATTAGATTCATTAATAGTTTTTCAGATTTTCATTACCAAAAAAAGGTAATAAACGTGTGCGAAATGTTGTCCTCTTTATTTAATCCTCTCACAACCCCTCAGATTTATCTCATGACACCTTTGGAGGGTCATGGGAGCCTTCGTAAACGCTCCAATGTTTTGGCAGTGACTTGTATTGTGCTCCAGTCGCAGAAGGTCTTGTGTGAAAGACAATGAAGTGATATAAAGTGTCTAAATGACGACATGCTCCTGTGTTCAGGCCTCCTGCTCCTCCACAGGGCTTTTTGCGTCAAACTGCCGTTCGTGTCAAACTTTAAGTTGAGAACATTTCTTTCTTTTGGAAGCCTGAGTTACGCAGCACATTCCACCGAGAGTCTCTGCAAACATTTCATTTCCTAAATCACAGCCTTACCAGTTATAGTTTGGACTAGAATGAAGTACAGCCGGACACGTGATCATTGAGGTAAAGCTTGTAAATGTAAGCTTTAAGGTAGAGGTATGTGTTTGTGCTGTGTTCAAAGACCCAAAAAGAACCCGCCACTGATCCATCCAAGTCAATATCTTATTTTATGCCACTTTTACTCCGCCTATTCAAGAACTACCGGCCCACCCTGGCCACCCTGTCCTTTCCCAACCACAAAAAGTCCTTGTCTTTGTCCACTATAAAAGGCGCCTTCCTTTTCTATGGTGGTCTTCTTTTTTCTTTTTATTGACCCGAGCTTCACCCTGGTTTTAAATTGTAAGGCAGGGATAAAGTAGAAACAGTGGGGAGTTAGTGTTAGTTCTGTTCTGGTATCAGCTTTATTTAGCAGAGGTGTGGCTGTTGGGGTTTCCCTGTGTTGCTTCCCATAACCCCAGGTCCATAAGAAGGACACTGGGAGCCAAGTCCAGGGCAAAACAGGCCACACAGAATCACTTTAATACGGCCGTCAGCTTCAGGCCAGCCAGGCTTAAAGAAGAACAACTCTTTCTCAGAGGATTGTCCTATTAATAGTTTGTTCTGAGGTGTTCGGACAAGCTACAGGTAGGTTTGTAACAACATTCATGACGTTGTCGCCAACAATGCACTTTTGACGTTTTACAAGCTTTTCATCGTCAGGTCTGCGCCTGCTAAGTTTCAAGGATACAAGTGAACGAGGCACTCTCATTCCCTGCTGAAGGCATGCATTCACACTACTTTATTAACGGTTGAGCTAACAGAGTGGTTAATGAAATTACCTCACACTTAAGAAGCCAAAGTCATTAAGCCTATGGCTCTAAGTGACTCTAAACAGTTAATAAAGTTCAATGAAGGAGCTTAAAGAGTCTGAACTAATATGACCTCCTGACCCCAACCTCAGGAGAATGCCTCATTTAGCCGACTATTTTAACAGGCAGTGAAGAGGAAATTGCATCAAGATGAATGTATGAACTCACATGTACACGCAACAGAGGTGTTCAGTGTTGGCTTCGAGATATACGCACCTTCCCAAACCTGACCGTTAGGTGAGCGTTTACAGTATATAATAGACGTTGTGTTCCAATGATTTCAAAAGCTTGGCTAAACATTAAATAAGTGTGCATAGCGTGCAGACAATCTGTGTTAGGCAGTTAGTGCAAATGTGAAGCCACTGTCCGCTAATTTGAGAAGCAGTCACAAGCAGTTTGTTACCGAATGAGTGTTTCTCACCTAGTCGCTGCAGCTCTCTGCTTTGTTGTGTCTGTTGGCCGCGTAACTCTCGGATCTGAGATCTGATACGTTCGCGCTCACTGTGACTCTCCCGCTCTGTCTCCTGTTTGAAAGAAAAAGAAGAAAAGAATCACACACATGCTCATTGAATTTCAATAAAAACGGCCAAAAAGATCATGCTCTTTAATGTCTTCAGGTTTTTCTTTGGGACAAACTGCCAACTCATTCCTCTGATCAAAAACGGAGTGAAAACATCAGCCCTACGAGGTCAGTCAGTGATCACAAAAGTCTTTTGTTGGATGTTGAGGTCAAATACTCCATGAGCCATGATGAGCAACATGTTTGGCCAGCTGGAAAAGTAAGAAAGTCTAAAAAGGAGAGAGCGCCAATATAGTCAATGCACGATCCGTTAATATCTGCCTGACTTGACTTGAGTAACTCCCACTCTTTCAAGATTACCTGCTGTCTGACTGTGGCAGAAAATACAGCTGTATTTGGCCCTAACCTGCACCAATAGAGGAAAGTCGCAGCAGGAGAGACATCTCGGAGGCAGCAGGATTTTGGCATATGGAGAGGAAACTGGAAACTGGAGAGGAGGATGGATGAAAATGCCAACACTACTGTTGGGCCTCTGGTGCTTGACCTTGAGCTACTCCACAGGAGAATCAGCTGCACAAATAAGACTCCTCTGAGCACGTGTGCACACTCTTTAAATCACTCCCACACATATATCTTAAATCCGCAACACTCGGAGGATTTGCAAACTTTTCTATTAAAGGGCAAAAAGCTTGTGTGTGCGTGTGTGGAGCTGCAGGTGGTGTGTATCATTTTGTAGCTCATTTTAAATGACGCACTATGTCACGGTGCATAATCTGGTGTTTTACAAGAGGCATCTGGATTAAGAATGGTCCAACAAAAAAAGTTTGGGTGGATCCTGTAAAAATATACAGGACATGACCTTACATACTGAAAATATAATACTTACACGCTTTTTTTGAAGTAATAGTAGGGTGTAAAGCTGGTCTGAGAACACATTCATAGGCTTTCAAGCAAGCAAAAAAAGCACACACACCCAGCCACACTATCACACGCCACAATCAGTTTTCCATGTGTAAACAATGTCAAGAGAGACTGGCACAGCTGTCAGCAGCAGCCAGAGAGTAAGAATCTTTGTTTCTGAAAAGACTTTTAATCAATACAGTGCATGATCAGAGAGGAAACACAAAGCCTTCTCGAGTGAGAAGCAGAGGTGATAAAGGACTGGAGGACTTTCTACTCCGTTTACTGTGACCCTTCTTCACCTTGAGCAGCAGATTACAGGGCAGAGCAATCAATCACGCAAGAGAAAACGTAATCAGACACTGTCGCAGGCTAAAACAGGAAAGGTGAATCTCGAATAGTGCTGCTTGGGTTATAAACAAAGACAATGCATCATTAAATGTATCAAAAATAGGAATAAGTAAGTTGCGTTGCTAAAAAAAAAAAAAAAAAAGGCAAATCTGAGTTAATGTCACATCATGGCTCCAATGTCATTTTTTCCAAGCCGTCTTTTTTTCCATATGGTGCAAAAAGTCTAAGTGGCAGCACAGATTTTGAGGCATTAAAAAAAAAAAAAAAAGTCTTCTCAGCTTTTCAAGATGGTAAACGTTGCTCATACAGACTGGGCGGCCACAGTGGAGAAGAATAAATTGAGTGAATCACTGGTTTAATGAGTCATTACAGTGTCTGATGAGTTTGGAGGACACAAACAAGTCACAAAAGACTTCAAATGTAATAATGCGAGTGAGAGGTCGCACACAAAGTATCTCTCACACTCTCCATCTGAGTGGAGTCAATCAAAGAGTCACAGGGGGAGATAATAGTGTTTGAGCCATAAACACAATTAGAGAGGACAAGTCTCCCCTCACCCGCCACTCCTCTCTCGCTCTCTCTATCTCTGCTGCTTCTACCGGCAGTCAGACAGACAGCCATCATTTCACAGCTCCCACTAAACCACAGAGGACATATTTCTCACAGACAGTGAGGCAGAAGGAAAAAAGGGAAGATAAAGTGGAACTGGAGACGCAGACCAGAGCTCAGGACCTGCTGCCAGCCACTGTGCTGTCATTAGCGGCTTCCCTCTGGCCCCAGCAATCAAGACCTGACAGAGTGGAACCAACACCATCCACCGTCCCACTCCGACGCTCCTTCGGACCACTCATCCCCCATCTGGCCTCAGGAGCCCATTTGTGTTGGACTATAATTGCACAAAGCTCAAACCAGTAAACACAAAAACAACTGTCCTCTCTTGTGACCACAGCAAGGCGTGGGCCATATGGATTCCTCTGAACCCTCAACTCCGCAAAAAAAACAACAACAATGAAGCTGAGGCTGAGCCAGCGCTGAGGCACACACACACACACCTCCCTCTCCAACAGACCGATGAGATCAACTTCAGATTAACACACTGGCTTTCAATGCTCCAGTTTTCCATGAAAGCTAAACTCATCACTACCCGGGTAAGGTCAGAACCATTTGAGGGTCTTCCATGCCTCCACGATGGAAGAAAGGAAGAAACCTGGCGGCTCATTTTCCATTACCGAAGCCTGAAGGAACCACACGCTCGGCTTACCTCCAATAGCTGGAAATCCAGTAGCTGGAATGAAGTAGCAATCATCTCAATATCACACACTCAGTCTGGTGTGAGGGAACCCACAAAAAAAAACTCAATCCCATTTTGACTTACTGCACATCATCACATGCCAATCCAAGCTTACTTTCTGGTCTTTTTTGGTGGATCCACTGCACTTCTTTTTTCCCTCCATCTCATCTCCAAAGACCGCTGAAACCCTCTCTCTCTCTCTCTCTCTCTCTCTCTCTCTCTCTCGCTAACGCCAGCTACTCTTACTTCAGGTCTCTTCTTGCAACATGTTTATGATGAGATCAGAGAGCAAACAAAAACCCTGTGTAAAACCCGCCCACCCACCAGCCTACCTGACACAACACACCTAGATGACAGTCAAGCCTGCAACCTCAAACTCACAGGGTTAAATCACTAAATAAGAGTGCAAGCATTAAATATTCAGGGGGTTGTCTTGTCTTATTTTACATATGTCAATGAATCAGTTTCATCTCATGCATCACTAAGGCGAATATCTACATCCTCAGAGTTAAACTGTAGCGCAGCAGCAATAAAGCATTACACACACAAACCTGGAAGGTAAACACAGAGGCAGATACGTCCCATTCTTCAGTCAGATACAGAGAGTTTAAAAAGATCTTAAAGTGCAAAAAAAAGAAAAAAAAAGAAAATGATAGAAATGAGTAAAGAAAATCAGAGAGGAGATCTGTGACAGCAGAGAAATCTGAATGACATTTACCTTCTCTTCACTGAACCCGGCTGCCTCTCTCTCCCTCCTTCTTTCCCTCTCTCTCTCTCTCCTCCTCTCTCAGCAGTAAACCTCTTGAAGTCAGGACGTCCGCTACTCTGCCGCTCAACTCCCTCAGCCACATCATGCACACACACATACACACACACACACAAACATGCACACCACCACAAACACCACGCACACACACAGACACACACACATATACCAACAAGCCACTCCCTTGACTTCCCCCCTCTCCCATTCTGTCTCCACAGGGATCTGACCCCCCCACCACACACACACACACACACACACTCTCTCCTCCAGGTTAAAGGGTTGCACACACACACACACACACACTCTCTCCTCCAGGTTAAAGGGTTGCCTGGTTGACACATTAACTTCTGACACTCTGTCTTTGTTTTGACCCATTTTCTTCACGTCTCTAACTGCCTCATTAAATGAGACAAGAGGTGTTTTTTTTTTTAACTGTAACAGAACCTCATCTACATTTTTGCACTTTTTTTTTGTGTTGATCCTTTTTCCTACTGGCTTTTTCTTTTACTATATACATATAATTAAAGTTTTTTTTATAAGCCGTTACACTATGGTTTCTTCCAAATGCGCAAAAGGAAACTTTTTTTTTGCTGGACGTCAGCTTTCCCTGCGACCCTAAAACTGTCTTTAAACTCTAACGTGTGCTTTATTAATCCACTAATTAAACATTTTTGCTACATGAGTTCTTGAGCTGCTTGCAGTGTCCACATATTGTGTGTGAGTGTGTGTATGTTTACGTGTGTGTTTGGCTTCTGCAGGGGCCTATCTAGGACCTCCATCTGGCACGGGACAATTGCACGCAGCTCAAAGAGATCCGCTGCTGTGATGTGATGTGAATGGAAGGAGCCCCGCTGCTGCTGGTTGATGTTGTTTTTGGCCACGTCCCCATTCCAGCGCAGACTACACTGCTGAGGCACAGCTGGTGGGCTGCCTGCCTGCCTGCCTGTCTGTCTGTCTGTCTGTCTGTCTGTCTGCACCACCATCCCCCTCCCTCTTCCATCACACCACCTGTAGCTCTTAACTCCACCGTCTTGCCGCTCAGCTGTCTTACAGGAAGTGAGGTAAAAAAGGCCTGAGTATTAGAGCATCCTGTGACGCCAACATGCTATCATCGCTTCCCATCTGAGGACAATACACACACACACACACACACACACACACACACACACACACAAAGAATTGCATGCAAGCACAAGCACAGGCTGCAGCAGACAATGGGACTGATTCTAACAACCTTACATTTCTCCCTCTTTTATATCACTCTGGAGGGAAAAACCAAACTTTCACATGCACCACCAGAACGCTAATAAGATGACTGATTGTATTTTTCTTTAAAAGCATAAACAGAGTAGGTGTTCCTCCACTTACATCACTCAAAAAAGACTTGAGTTACAACAAAAGTGACTGCATCCAGTCAGATCTAACTTTGTTTTCCTCTCATCCACTGGAAACAGAGCATTCATAAAGAAACGGTGATCAAACACAGCAGATAAGATAAGATTTGGGCCCCTGGCAGACTCTTCCAAAAGTCTTACGTCTTCACATCTTGTTCGCTGCAACAACCATATAATTCAATCTGTTACGCTTGAAAAGATACAAGTTTGGTTCAGCTCTGAAAACACAGTTCGATATCATCCACTAGAGGGCCAGTCAGCTGAGGACGTTTTTTTTTTTTAAAGAGCGACAGTAGAGGCATTCAGAAACCCCAAAAGAAAAGAACACTATTGAAGAATTTGATGAAATCAGATAAAATTAAATTAAAAAGACCTCGTCCCTCAGTGTGTAACTGTCTTAGAAGTGTAAAAAAGTCTGCACAGACTGTCCCTGTCATAAACAATTTACTGCCCTCACACCGCGCTCACAGTAAATTTGATCTTTTAGCTCATACTTGGCCAAACCTGAATGATGAGGGTGTAAGAAAAATACAAAAACACATTCCTTGCTCCGTGGCAGCTCGAGCATATGTCTTGTGTGCATCTGTGTGCGTGTGCGTGCGGTATAGCCACATTCACGACACAGTGTGTGACTCAAGTCACAATGCCTGTTGTTGTTTGCTGCATTCTTCAGTGTGGCAGCAGAGAAAAACCTCAGTGGTCACTGTTGCCATGCGAGCGAACTTAGTACCCTCAAATCGGCCTGTGCTCAGCTCTTTTTTTTGTAAATTGGAGTATTAGATAGTTTGAGACAGTTTACACATTAGCAATGAGACCATCAAACTATGTAAGGACAATGCTGCGACATTTAAACACTTATCCTCCCATAAACGACACTTGTCGCCCCATTAACGCTGCTGTACTCACCCCAGTTCCCATGCTGCTTTGAGACTCCACACTCTCAGGCTCCAGGCAGCAACTGGGAGCTTTAGTCCGCTCCACAGTCCCTAAAAACACACACACACACACACATTATCATTATCTCATCTGAGGTCAATCTTGTGGTCATTTATAAAACGACACAGATGGGATACAAGCTGAGGTGACAGAGGACAAGGAGAAGGCTGGGCAGACAGTGTGTATGCATCATTGTGTTTTAGAGTGACAGAGGCCTTACACAGACCAGACAGCGCTAAGGAATGACAGGAATCTACTATCTGATTCAGTATCATAGGTAGATCTACCACTATGGCGACCACAGCAAGACCGCTATCTCTCCCACATGAGTTACGCACACACTCAACAAAACATATTTAGACTTAAAATCCACAAAATCAAAACTAAACAGGCCCTTCGGGAGTTTTTAATCTGGAATCACAGCGCCCTCACCAGGCCAATGACTTTATAACTGCCAGAATTTGATGCCAAGACATATAAATTGTGACATGTTTAAACTGCCAGAATTTGATGCCAAGACATATAAATTGTGACATGTTTAATCAGAAATATCACTTCATATTGAGAATATCGTTAAAATGTTTTGTTTTTGGCTTACTGATTTAACAAATTAAATGGCCTTTCAAACTCAGACAATTTGACCATTAACTATATTTTTTACAGTTAGATTTCATCTTAACCAGACCAGTGGTATCATATTTAATCGACACACACGGCTTTACTCACCTTGCTGCTGTTCATCTCGGATTTGTCGGATGGCTGCTCGGATCATCTTCCTCTCCTCGTACTCGCCGGCGGCGCGGAGCTTCATACAATCACACAAAATGTCAGCGCACAAAGGTCAAGCATGCAGTGGAGGTCACCATATGTGATGATGTTTGTCTGTTAATACTCACCATCTTAGTGAGCTCATCGATGTCCTGGATTGATTGCAGTTTTCGTGACAAGACGTCCAAGTTGTCGCTTGATTCTGACCTGAGAGAGACAAATCACAGACAAGTGACAAACAGGAAATCTTCTAGTATCTTTAAAAAACAAAATACAGTCTGCATACTGATGCCTCTGTGCATGTCAAACGCAGCAGAAGACAATTCCAAGATAACAGTTTTTTTTGGCTGGGGCAAAACCCTTCAAAAGCAAACACTTCCAGACCAAGCATGGAAAAAGTGATACTCTGATATAACAGTTTTGACAGCAATGACACACAGCCATAAAAAAAAAAGGCTGTTCTCATCCTCCCTAATTTCGGCCTCATATTTCTCCATCTCGCTGCTCAGTTTCTATTACTCATACGCTCCTCCAGTTCTCTCGTTATCCTAATTATCCTCCAGTCGTCCGTATTAAAGGATGTTGGAGTGGAATATTTCACATTCCACCACGGAGAGGCATGGGATAATGCAACTTTCAGACGTCTTGACGTGTGTGCACGTGCGGTAGGTATGCTCCTTTTGTTTTTGTAACCCAAGTCATCTGAGAGCAGCGGTGAATGGAAATGATTAGACCTGGCCACTGGTCTTAATAATGACAAATAATAATAATAATGACATGAGACAGCACGGTTAAGTATCTTCTACACATCCACACAAACCATCAAAGTTTCTAGATTTTCAGCTTCTATAATCAGATCAGGTTAAGGTATGATTGGATGGATTTTAGGAATTCCTCAATAAGCACAGCCAATCTGGAAAAACATAGCTGTGATAAGTTTCAATGATGAAAAGCCTGCATTACTCAGCCAAATTACATAAATCGCACCTAAAACAAATAGCTGCAGCTAACATTTCTAATAAATTGCCATGAGTTTTTGTGCTATTTGAAGTACAGATAATCATATTGTTGACACTAACATCAAGATCTTTGATAATAAATCCTGTTTGTCCCGCTTCTCGTTCTGTTTGCCAGCAAAAACTTGTTTACAGGCAAAATGACAAAGGTGACATTACAGCTGAGTTATCAGTTCATGCACATTCCTGAGCTGAAGGACAGGTGCTGGGAAATGTGTGTTACTGATCTGGAAAAACACTCAGAAGCTTTTGAGTAGGCCAAATAAACATTAAGTAAGACAAACAAATCATCTGAGAAAAACTCTCAAGACTTTAAATGCTGACGAGGAATCTGAAATAAAAGTATTTATTTTGAAATGTGCACACACAATGGAAAATGTACTGTGGTGGCAGTTTTCTGACCTCTATGATTTCCTGATGTGACTTTTCCAGACTTCATTTTCCCACTGGAGTTTAAAAAAGCGCTGCATCCGGGTTTTATTTTTTCTCAGCATCTCCCGTTCATCTGGTCTGGTGCTCTGAGTGTGTTTGTGTGGTCTTACCTGTGCTGATTCTCCTTGTCCTCCTGCTGTTTGAGGCGCGTGGGTCGAAACCTCTTGCTGGCCAAAGCGGCTTCCATGTCCTCGATCTCACGCCTCCTCAAGTCCCGGATGGCTGAACGGATGAGACGCCTCTCGTCCAGATCCACGGTTCCGTCCAGCTGTGACAGGAAAAGACAAACAAGCATGTGTTAAAATTGAGCCAACAAAGCAGGGTGGCAAATATTTGGCTTGCAAAGATTAGCCCTGTCGCTCTTATATTTGCATCTGTGAGCAAGCACATCACAGATGTACAGTTATATAAGAATCCACAGCTACAGTAAAAAGTCACAGGCCTGTTCTCAGTGTAAGTACAGGGCGGTGAATAAGCAGCATAAAGTTGGAGCCCTAACTTCTTTCAGTCGCCGTTTGGCCCCCTGTAATTAACCCGACAGTAACACACTCGTTTAGTCCAACACACATCTGTCCAGTCAGACAACTAACGGATGGATTGCCATGAAGAGCTGTGCACACATTCATGATCCCCTGATGATTATTCATCGTGATTTTGGTGACTTCCACCTGTCCAGGAAGTACCTGTTGAGTTTTTAAGCCATCCAGCCTCTGTCTCTGTCTCGTTAATTATGGCAGCCAGCTGACAGAGAGTAAATGCATCATTAAGGCCAGTGTTAGAAGATTTAAATGTGTGGCAGGGAGTTACGGGGTCAGCAGGGACGACGAACGGCTTATAGATTGGTGATGACAGGTGAGCCGGCTTCACTAATGTGAAAAGACAGGACCACCTGAGCAAGGAGCAGAGGATGAGAAACAGGCATGCCAACAGCTGGTGCTCGGCTAGAAGAAAGAAGTATGTTCAGCTCTCTGGGACGAGCCTTCACCCAGGTGTCTTCTTCTCTGGCTGTAATTCATCTTGGTTGAACAGCAGCGAGGCTGCGGGAGGCCCAAGAGACTCAGACTCAGCTAAAGGGGCTCACTTAAAAACGCTCAGGGAGCCATTTCATCGCTTCGAGTGACTATTAGTTAAGGAGTTTATTTTTTCAAGCAAAAGAGGAGTAATTAAGGTGTGTATAAAAGCACGGCTGCAGAAAGACACACCAGTCGGTGAGACGGATGCTTTCATGTTAGCGACAGCCGTGAGCATGGGAGGGTAGAGGGAGCCCTCTCTTGTCATATGAAAGACAGATCTCTCTTTTGGTCGACAGCGGGAACCTGTCAACACATGCAGAGATGAGCAGCTCCTGCTCCTGCTCCTCCGGCAGGCTTTTCTGATACACTTCACGCACAAATGCACACTTTAAAGGTTTCCTGCTGCACCAGTTAAAACCTGCAGAGACGAGACACACAAACCTTTTGCAAGCCAACTGGTTTTTTACTAGAGAGAGCTGGATGTGGTTGTTAAGCTAAGCTTTACACCCTGATGGGTTGAAAAGGAGGCTGATGTGCCCCCCCCTCTCTTAGTGAGCCCGGAGGAGGAAGAAAGAGATGAGGGGGGTCTCACAAGAGATGAAGAGGGCGAGTGGTTTTTGAGGTTTCACTGTGGTTTGACAAAATATGCAGCCCAAGCTGCACAGGCTCAGAGGGGCTCTCTCTATATACTATAATTTGTGGAAATCTAAAGTGCTGAGCTGACTGAAAATAACGGGTAAGAGGAGAAAGTGCTCCGAAAAGAAGAAAGCACATGAGGAAAGAGGAGAAGGAGAAGAAGGGGGGGAAGTAAAGCGGTTCACAGTGGGAAAGGATGACAAAGTGAAAAAGAGAAAAATGAAAGAGAAGCTGGACTTGAGCATGCCTAAAAATGGGCAGATGAAAGCTGGGTGGGAAAGGGCCAGGCCTCGTGCACAGGTCATTCCTCACATTCCTGCTGACTCACAAGGAAAGAGATGGTAGTGAAATCAGTCGGTCAGGAACTGGGTTTTGGGTCCAACCCAGCAGTAGTGAGATGATAAAACATCCAGGAGCGACAGCAGCACATTTTTTAGTTGTGAAAGCGAGGAAATCACGAGAGGAGAGAGGAAATGAGAACACACTTGGTCATTTTTCAACATAGTCCAGTGTCTCACACACACACACTCACACACAAACACAGCCACGCACACAGTAACCAAACACTCAAGGGAGCTGTACGTTACCACACTGTCAAGCTTAGTGCTGAATGAATGTCATGATGTGATTATACAGGCAATGCGCTGCCAAGTTTTAGGACTGACTGATTTATTTATTCATTATTGAGATATAACAGAACGGCCTCGAGCCTGGGCCTCTCAGTAACTTTCAAAACAGTCTGCGTTTTTTGACCTATGTGCTGTGCATATCAGTTTAAACATGAAGCACGTGACGACTCACAAACCTCCAAATCAGTCACAGTAATCTTTCAGCGACGGGAATTACAGTCGCAGCGTGATAAGAAGTGAAAAACAGTTGTTACATGCGCATGTCAGACTTTTACCTGCACTAGCACAAAAATATTTAAAAACTGGACCAATCAGTGCACACGTGGCTGCACGTCAAGTCAGTTTGGATTGGTTGCAACATTCAACTCGCCAGTCAGTTACAGCGTCTGGCACGAGTCCAGACGCTGTAACTGACTTTTCCTTCACGTATTTGAAAAATAAAACTTCCCCACTCACAGGAAGGTGACGAATGGGCGTAACCCAGGCAAATAAAACACCTTTGACTTTGGGTGCCTGCCAAAGAAAACAGAAGAATGACCGTTAAAGTACGGAAACACAAGCTTGTTTAAAGACAGAGTCCATTTGACAAAACCTCCACGTGACATGACTTTACTGTGTCAGTGGGAGCACAGAGGGGAAAACAGTGACAGCACCTTACACCCAGTGGCCTTTTCCAAAAGGCTTTTTTTTTAAACCCAAGCCACAGACCTCTGAGTAACCAAACCTTCAACTGTGGCTCCAAACAACAACAGCGGCACTGTGACCCGAGCAGTCGTTATACACCCAGACAGAAGGCTTTTTCACGCAGCCTTGCTTCCACCGCTAACAGACGCATGAGTCACAAATAACACGCAAATATGTTTTACTGAAAACGATGCAGTCATCGAGACGTCACTAAGCTGTCAGCACCTTTAATGACGGCGGGGAAATCATCACGTTACTGCTTGGCCTGCTCTAGTAACTGTGAACTCGTCATCGAGCCTCTGAGGGAACTGTTGGTAGTCACCTGACTCAGGTGGCGAGATGCAATGTTAGGAGCAGGATGGAGGAAGTGCGTAGGACTGATGGGTGAGGACAGAAATGGGGGGCGACGGATGGGTATATTCAAAACGCACTAACCTCAAAATAATTACCTTCATCATACCGTGGTTTTAGTGTTTCGTAAGCAGGCCTGCTACGGCTTGTACGGCCCTGTTGGTCTGCTTTGAGTCACTTCCTGCCGAGCAGCAGCTTTCTATGGAGTCAAAACCTCAAACCTAACCCAAAGACATCCGACTGAAGCAGCTCAATCAATCACAGTCAATTAGAAAGCGTTCATGGTTTAGCAGTAATCCCGACCAGCTGGTGACACACACTCCTGAGGACGGAAACACCCTCTGAACTCATCTGCTACACATGAGAGGAGCAGATTTAAATATGATTTTTAATTTTTTTTTAAGTTCATGAGGTTGCTTTTAATTTATTGTGGCCTCAGAAGTGGTCGAATATGGGCAAGAAGTCAAGGCTCTTCAGGTAGTTTAAATATATACTACTATTTAGTGGAGCTGAGCTAAGAGCTGTAACTACTACCTGTGGGCGCAGCATTACATCGGGATTAAATTAAACCCGTGCAAGTGAAAGTCAGACCACTCGGCTCGGTTACCGTGCAAATAGAAAGCAAATATACAAGTTCAGATTTGTCTTAATTCCCCTGTCTATTCTCTGTTTATTCATGGCAACTGAAACATGGATTATTGGATATCAACATTCAACTGGCAACAACATTTCAAACACCAAGACTTACATACTATACGAGTCTCTCGAGTTGTGTTGTGTGCCGTCGTTCACAAAGGTCAGGTCAAACGTCACAGACACACCCGGCCCCGACTGGGAGCACAACGACCCCTCAGGCTGAGACCTGACCTTTTGACTCCCGTGTGCCTTGGCTGTTTTTGCACTTTACACTTTCTACTTCATGAACTATGACGTGTCGAGCAAATTCCCGTGGCACAAAGGAGTAGTATGTGTACTTTCTGCAAGAAATGTGTGTGCACATGTGAGTCCACATGAGTGAGAGGTAGAAGGAGGAAGGAGGGGGTATACTGTATGTTTGTGCATGAAATGAGGACTATAGTAATAATTTCCAGAGCAGGCTGAGGTTAGAGTGCAACCAGGCAGCAGATCGGATCAGTGCCTTGAACTCACTTGTGTCAAGTGAGTTTGCCCTTATAAGGATGCATGGGACACTCCTGATAGTAGAGCTGAAGTGGATTACCAGCTGCCACTGAGAAAGCTGGACTGCTTCAGACATTGAGACGGACACAAATAAACAACAGAGAATGACTGAAAGGGTGAGAAAGTTCAGAAATATGTGCATCACCCCTGCCTTGAATGTCTTTATTGCCTTGCTTTGGGGCAATCATCCAATCTGAATCAGGTGGATGCCCATAAATCATTTCTCAGCGCCTCAGGAAAACAATGCATGCACACAGTAGGCCGGTGCACACACACACACACATAAACACCACACCCAGTGAAAAATGAGAATATAATCAGGATACATGAGAGCCCTGCAAGGAATGGGATCTTAGTTTCTCAGAAGCCAGAGTTTCAGTCACCTCTAGGCTAAAAAATTAACAAAGAAACAAACCAGAGTCAAGGTTAAACCTCATTGTGCTACAGTGTACACTGAGCCTTCATTGTCAAATTGTCACAAGCCAGGGAGAAAGAAAGATTACTGCACATGTGGCAACGTGCTCTTTGCAAGTGCAGCTACACGTGTGGGAAGGCTTAACTTTCATTAATAACTGAATGGTAGGACAGAGGACCAGAGCTGGAAAAACAGTGTCCCCTTTACACTTGAGATAGCAGGGATAAAGAATGGACGCATGGAGGAATGCATGTGGGTCAAAGGGGGTACAGGCATCAAGAACGCTCTATAGGACCGTAATGATGCACTGAAGACAGATCTGAACTCACACGTGCTGTTACTGACTCTTACATTAGTGCTGATGGATTAAATCACATGAATGGGCACACATGGTCAATGCTCTAATCTAAAACTGCAGAATATTGACCTTTCAGCTCCTTGCAGGACTTAAAAGTAATTTTCAATCTTGCAGCATCGTTGCATATCTTTACTTTAAAATGAACCGCAGAGGAAATTATTTCTTTTGGGCATTATCCATTACCTCTATGAGATGTTTTGGCCCATTTCAAATATCTGGCTCCACACACTGAATGAGCTGTAGGTCAGGTCACAGAGAGGGATCTAGGTCAGTCACAGCCTGGTCGGGACAAATGTGTCCTACATTTGTGAGCTGGCCTCATCTAAAGGGTTTCACATCAGCTAACGTAGGCAAAAACGTGTCCCAATATTTTGTTATGCACAGTACACACAGACTAAGTGTGAATATTACTTGAGCATTCATTCACGTTGAGAGCGGTCTTTGTTTGCAGCATTTTGATCCAATCTTGGGTCAAATGTTGACTTTCCATTGACTTCATTTTGCACAGATAAAAATCCTAAATATAAATAAACCTGATGCTGAATCCATGCAGCGAACCCAAAGGCAGTCTTTTTTTATTCCACACGTCTTTCTTCGGTTCAGTCAGAGACTTAGATGTCTGTTTGGTAGCAGCTAACGTAGCCTTGAGCCACTAAACTTAGGGCTTAGAGCTCTGGTAAGCTCACTTCCAACTCCACATTCCCAGATGTTTTTCCATCATCGAACTTGTAGTCTTCAGATCCAACGATCTCTGACTCAAGTGACATCACTTGAGGTAATTTATCAGAGTTTGTGCAGCCAAAATAAAAAAAACATTTCATGCAGTAATACTCTTTCCAGGATTTTCTTTTCCCCCAAAAACATTCTCCACATAGTCAAAGAATTCCAACCACTTCACAAACGGAGGAAAATATTTCACAAATAAAGCCACCAAATGAATTCCCCCAGTCAAATTATACTATATATGCATACGTGTTTAGATGCCAAGACTGCCACTTATTGTGCCATTACATTAAATCTCCAATGCCACTGCACTGGTTTTAAGGGCTTTCATTTGTTATCATAGATAATCACAGGAAATTAACAACAGAAGGGAGTTGTCCACAGTTTATTAGTACAGTCTATTGGTATCTCCCCCCTGTAGTCATATTAAGAAGATCTGATACAGTATGACAAATTTCAGCAGGAAGAAGCCTTCACAGATAAAGAAAGACCACAGTGGATCATGCCTTTCCGCTGGCCTTTGTCCTGGGATAAGACCTAGGTCACATCAGGAGCTACAGCAAGATGAATCTCAGAGAAGAATCTCCAAATATGGGACATCGTGGTCAAACTGAAGTCCTGCGTGACCGGTTGTGGTTTAATGAGGGAACAGTAAGGAGGTGAGAGGGATGTCTTCAGGGAACAAACAGTTTGTTCTAATAGATCCACGGGAGCCAGCCATGCTGACTCTGAAAATCCCCAGTAACTATAACAACAGGAGCGAGAGCCTCACACTGACAGACAGACAAATGCCACAACATTAACAACAGCGGGCTGGAAAGCTAAACATCAACATCCGCTGGACGATTTTGTAGTGGATCTCAGGAAATGGCTCTTTCCTGGGGGAGTCCAAACCACAATGTTTCTGCATTTCTCTTTGTTTCTCTTTCATCTATTCTATTTATTTTAAAAAGCACCATCCTTTTCAAAGCTGGTGAAATGTGATATTAAACTTTCTTCTGGTTTAATTCAGTATGTGACTTGGCAAAAAAAACAACCCAGAACATCTCTGATCCTGCAGAGTGGTGCATGCCGTTTCCTGTATGCTATTTTTCTCTATAAACAGAGCCACACCTCAGTTTTCCAATGTAAAGCCAAAGTCTGCTAAAACTGTACCAAAGCCCTGCAATGATACCTTAAAGCTGAGTGTTCGGGTAAAGCAAATGAGTGCTGAACATCAAAAGGCACTTTAATAGCATCTTGACAATGATTAAAGTCCTAATTGTCTCTTCCCCTGAGAGAAACTTCCTTATTTCCTCTTCAGTTCTGCACAAATTAAACCCAAAATTTATCTTCAATTCAAGGAGGTCTTATAATATGAAAAACTCACATCATAGATGAGGCATGGAGAAAACTGAAACAGTAGCCACAAAGCAGATTTAACACATCTGGTAAGAGTTTCTTCTGAGTCCAAAACACCTGGAAAACAGTCTAAACAGGAGCTCAGGGTGTTTGTCCCCCTCTGAGCGGCTGAAGCATTAAAGCTCAAACTGGGACTCCGCTAGCCAGAGACGCCTGGTGGCAGCGAAGAAGACGAAGGATAAAAAGTGCACCTTCAATCCCTTATCCAGATTTCTTTCCATTTGGCAGAGTGATGATCCAGACAGATGGAGATCAGTCATGAGACCTTTTTTCTGCTGGATCACTTACCAACTCAGACGAAAAGACCAGAGCGGCTCTGACAGCCGAGTCTGTCTCATATCTGATGCTTACAAAAAACTGGTTCACCCCTCAGTTGACACCCAATCTATCACAGCAGAATATACTGTATTCATCTATTGAGTCTATACAACACAGATCAGATCACTGAGGTCAGTTTTCGACACCAGTAGCGGGTGATGTTGCCTCTGTTTATCACACTGTAGCTCTCTGACCTCCTTCTGTAACAACAGGTTGTATCTGTTGTTTCTTTCCTCTATCAAGCTCAATATCTACCCACTGACTGCACTTTAACTGCATCCTCTGGAGGTTTGGACCACTATGGAGCCATGTTTTCACCATGCACTCCAGAGTATAAAGAATGTATGACGTATCCATGACATCATCCACGGGTTTCTGAAGATCCATTTTAAAGCTCAGCATGGTGCGATCTTGGCAGTCCAGTCTCTTCCGCCTCCCAGATTAGACTAAAAATGGGTAAATATGTGGAGCATAGGTGGACATGAGGTGGGCTGAATGACGTATAAACCGTAAAACAGGTAAACAAGCTATAGAGACCCAAACTGTTTCTTTGTACCAGTCTGTAAACAGTCTGCTGTGAAGTTGGACATTTTAACATGGGGGCTTATGGAGATTGACTCGTTCTGCAGCCAGCCTCAAGTGGATGATTAAGGAACTGCAGTTTTTGTGACTTTTGCATTGGCTTCACTTCACAGTCATGGAGGTTGCTGCTTGATTTTCACAAGTGTTCCTTTTTCTTTGTATCATGCACACCGACACAGATGGATGGCTATTCTGCTGATCGACAGTTGGAGCCAGTAAAGTGCCAAGAAATGTATAAATGCACCAACCAACATGGATATAAACATTGCATTTAAAGAAAAATAGCCTTTTATTAAGTACACAGTGAGTGCCAACATAACCCTCTTTACTTTTCTTCAGTTGTCATCACAAAAAATGAGCTGACATGATGATATGTTTGATATTTTCACTGTATTCACTACAGAACTACATAATATACCATATATCATAGACTACTAGGAGAATCAACAGTAATATGTGATTTACGCCTTGAAACACAAGCTCATTCACAGTCTTAACTTACTATAAGAATGTAATCACATTACTTCACTGACACGAGCTTTATCGCCTTCTTTCAGATTTGTTTGTTATACTGAGTGTTAAACTGCAACATTATTCTTTTATGACCTTTTCAAATGACAAAACAGCATCTGGTGTGCTGATTGTTAATGAAATACTTTCGGCTCATATTTAAATGCCAGCGCGTGTGTATTCAATATTTCAAAAGCGATAAAACAATACCAAGTGTCTTCTTTAATAAGGAAATATGCTGAACTCAATCTCAACTTTAAACGTTGCTGGAAGTGTGCCGCACTTACTCAGAATTATTGTTCCATCGCTATAAACTTAAAAGGCCACAGAGCAAAAATAGACATTGGTGGAGTTTTTAATCATCTCTTTTCTCATCCTTCCAGAGCCAAAAATGGGAGGCTATATATAGCAGCATCCAGTAACAAAAGTTTCCTGTTTAATAAAACAAACAACTGACTTCTTATCTCTCTGCTCCATGGGCTTGTATTTGGATATCCACTGTCTGAGGCTGAAGTCTGCAGGCTCTAACTCAGCTGAGTACTGTCACTGCAACAGTGTAGATAACTCAGTTTCTAAAATGTCAGTTTGGGAGGAAAAACTGCTCCAAATGATGAGTTGTTCGTCAACACCTTTGAAATTTAATCATACAGGAAATGCAAGGGGAGGGTAAATACCTGCGAGAATGATGACAGGCTCAGCAGAAATCAGGTGTGCGCTGTGAACGCTGTGTTTGTAGTTTAGAACCTCGCCAGGGGAGAGAAACACTCCCAAAAAAACACCCTGTAAACATCCATTGAGGTCAAAGGCACCTATGTTCACCAAGTGTCGACATAAACGCAGAAGCAGCAGGTGTTGTCAATGGTCAGGAGCGTAAAACTCGAGACTCTTTTCTTTTTGTGAGTGCGTGCATGCAGCGAGGTGTGGGGGAGCTGTATTCAAAGGAAGAACTGTTGCATGCAACAGCTTGTGTCTGAAACACACTGCAGCCTCTTTGAAGAAAGAAAAATGTTTTTTTTATGATTGTTGACAGACAGGTCACGTCTTGTAGTATCGTGCTCCTGGTATTTAATACTTTCTGATGAAACTTTACTTTAGGGCTGCAACTAACAAAACCAGCTGTCCCTAGAAAAGCCTAAAACCTTCAAAAGCCAGCAAATCTTTGACATTTCTGCCCCAAAAATGTCAATTATTCCGTTATTATAACAGACTTAGCAATATAGCCAATTAATTGTTATTCCGTTATTATAACAGACTTAGCAATATAGCCAATTAATTGTCTTTTTTTTCTTCTTTTACTTCAACAATATACCATAAAAATGAGGAAAGAGGATGTTTTAAACAAATTGGGCCCTTGATGACATTTGTTCAAGTATTAGACAACATAAAAAATAAAAACACACTGCACATGTATCTGAAAATGTCCCAGACGGTTATATAATGCAGCATCATTTTTCTGGTTTATTCGTTCCTGATGATGAGGCTGACATTTTGGACCTTGTCTCCAGGGTTTAAGGAGAACCTGGGACTGTACCGAGACCCCACAAAACAAACCCATTCTTCCTCTCAGACTGTAACCGTTGAGCCCTTGTCAACGCACAAAGGGTCCAGAGAGCCATAAAACGAAGACCCAGGGGTCCCATATATCACCGATGCCGGACCACAGAGTGAAATTGCCCTATTTTAAACATGTGTGAATGCTTCTTGCTCACCAGGGAGAAAGGACGGTCACAGGGCTGGCAAGACTAGTTACAAATCATTATGTGAGACTTCCAGCATGTGAAATCAGCCCAGCTAGGCGCCACGGGCGGAAAAAGTCTCCAGGCAGTCATGTCGATTCAAAAATGAAAAGACAGACTTGTGCATTAAGCAGACCGCAAACTGTAAAAGACAATAAGGCGATCAGATTCCACAAGTATGATGACGTTTTACTCATTTGTGAGACTTTTCCTGTGAACCTCTGATGATGCAGCGCAGCAGTGAGGAGTTTCAGACATAATTAGAAGGGAGACCACGGTGTGTCTGACAGATGATTAAGTCAAACCTGACTCTTAGCTAAGTAAGCAGGTGCACAAGTGCCACAACAACAGACACCTGTAAGACATGGCTTGTCTTACAGGTTTGACACACAGGAAACTATTGCCACACGGCAGATTCAGAGGCACAACAACAGATAATCATCACTCTCCGAGCTGGCAGCCAGCTGATTAGACCTATCTATTTTTTAAACAGTAGTGGTTGGAGTGGTTTTGGTTGGAAGGAGCTTTTCTCCGACTGGCCTCTCAGCAGCTTTTGTCTTTATGTGTCCACAGATCTTAAACCTCATTCAGACAGATGACCCGTGACAAACTCCCACTCCCAGAAGAAACTGGGACACCAACTGATTATTTTTGTGGATATTTAAATAATTGTGGTGGCTGAGAGAAAGGAAAAATGCTTTTCCTGGTTGCCATGGAGGGGATTAAGTGAGCAATATAAAAGAGAGCCTGGGCTTTGAATAGACGTGTAGAGATGGGATTAGCGGCATTAGAGAGGCTGCCATATGACCTTCTGACTGTTTAGTTCATTAAGTACAACACAGGCCTGGAGTATGTGTTCGTTATCCAACTGTTGTTTAATAGAAGCTCCTCCGCCCGGCTTTTATAACCAGTTTAATTAAGCCTGGACATCTCTGAATGTCCACCATCTTTTACTGGAGTGCTAAAAAACAATTCTTTATTCCCAAGCTGAATATAAACACAGCAGAATAGGGTGTAAGATTTCATAAAAACTAAACACAAAAAGGCTCCGTTTGTGTCTCTGCGGTGCCGAGTTTAAATTCACCACACAACCCCCATATGAAGTTTAATCAGAGTTTGTTTCCTTTCAAAACCAAGTGGAAAACCCTGACACTTGAGTCACCACAAACATCAGTGAAAATGTGGGATCTCGGTGACCTTAAAGCTGGTGGTCACATCTTAGGGAGGGGAAGCACTAAGAAGAGGAGGCATTTTCAATTCTACCTCAGTAATGTGTTGAGCATCGGCGTCATATGATGATAAATCCCATCAACGTCTGCATGGTTTTATTCAGCTCTCTAGACAACGCCAGTATTTTTATGGCGAGCCGTCTCAGGATACAAAAGATCCAGACAATAATAACAACGAACTCAGACACTGAGAAATCACATGTACCTGTAAATCTCGACTTATAAAACTACATCAAACACAGTTCAGTCCAGCAAAAAAAACCTCATTCTTTACACTGTCAAAATTTGTAGTGGCCACTTTCAGTCCTTAACTCGGTTTTTCCTGCTTTGTTCCTTTATAAATAAACTCATAAATCCACTGTTCAAAGCATCCAATGCTCGAGCAACCAGTAAATCATCATGCCGACAGAAATCTATTATATCCTCAATATCCTCCTGCGTTATAACGTCACTCGGGATAAAAGTTTGCCCTTTAGGTGATTTACGACTCCAGACTTTGAGGAAAATAGTGGACTGGCTGTCTTTATACAGTTTAAATAGTCTCAGGCAGGTCAACAAGATACCACATTTTCTACTGCGCTTTGCTCCAAAGTTAACAGTCTTTACTTGTCACAATTAATGATCTTTAAGAACAAAAAGCTTCATGGGTTTTCTTTCTGAGAGGCCTCTTCTTGAAGTGCACAGTCTTGGGAAAGCAACTGGTGAGGATAACAATGATGACAATAACTGTACTCACCCCTACTTTATTAACACAAACTTCTTGTTCAGTGTATATTTATATTAGTCATTATTACAGGATGAAAACCAGAAGAAGGGGACTATCACCCGGATGTTTCATACACAACTGTTGTGTACACGTGTAACTCTGATTCAGACAAGCGCAGAGTAACTGTGTCTAAACAAAGACGCCCTGACTCACGCGTCCTTGTAAACCTGTCTGGTTTACAAGTGTCATGAAATATATGTCAGACAGACAGTCGCACCTTCCTCTGCCTCAGGAAATAATTAGGTCATGACTAATGTTGCTGTCAACCAGGAAGTCTCCTTTTTCGTACATGCTCACTTGATCAATACTGATTTACTGCTAACACCCGTGACACAGCGTCTACTTCTAGATCAGTGTTAATCACCTAGGAGTGAAATAAATGACTTTATCCCACTGTTTAAAAATAAAGATATGTCTGATATGTGTCATCATGAGCAATCACATGAAAACTAAACATTTACTTGAGTCCAAGTTAACTGTTATTTTCTTCATGAAGCAATCTGTGAATATTTATTTTAACATTTGTGGGGCGGCAGTAGCTCAGTCTGTAGGGAACCGCAGGGTGTCCGGTTATAATCCAGCCTGGACCACACTTTGAAGCTGTATGTGGCTGGAGAGGTGCCAGTTCACATCCTGGGTTCAGCCCTTGAGCAAGGTACTGAATCCCTAAGTGGTCCCAGGGCGCCATGTCTCCATATTTGCATGTCTATAAACCCTTTGTTTGTGTGTGTGGTTGTATTTCAGGCCTACATTTATAAAACTTGAGTCTGAGAATTTCCCCATTGAGGGATCAATAAAGTTTATCCTTGTCTTTTATTTGTTTGACTGATTTATAGTTTAGTGTATAAATTCACGTGGCATATTCAAATTGTTTTTTTTTTTTTTGTTGTTTTTTTAAATCACCACTCAAAAACAGAGAAAAACAACAAATCTTTACACTGGAGGCTGGAATGAACAAGTGTCTCTGCATTTGTGCTTGACAAATGACCTAAATGTTTGATTAGTGATCAAAATTGTGGGCAATTTGACTAATTGATTTAAATCAACAATACAGTTTGCACTCATAAAAAAAGCAAAAAACAAATAAGCTGACCAACATAAGCACAAAACTCACTACTTGCTAGACTTTTTACAGTCAGACTCACTTTTTTCGTTTAACCTTGCAGTTATATTCTCATTTAAATGGTCAACCTGACCACTTTCAAATCTCTTATTTTGTTCGATCAGCAGGCAAAAATCCAAAGATATTACGACAATTATATAGAAATAATGAAAGGAACAATTATCAGCACAGTGGCTGATTACTTCCCATAACTCCACAACTAACAACAATTTGGAGTTCAGTCATGGTAAGTCATTGCCTTCACATCCTTTTTATTGTCAGTGTTTTGGTAGAAGCAGTGATCTCCACCTACCTTAAAAAAAAAGACACGGTGTGTCTAAAAATTAAACACACACAACGACTCATGAAGACTTGGACGCCTTCTATACAACACTACAACACCTCAATACCAATAATGTTGGTGTGATGATGTTTTCACTCTCGGTTTAGTTTAATCTGTACAGTTTGTGTTCGTAATATATGATATTATCATGTGACATCAGCGTGACAAGCTTGTAGACATATCTGCTGTTCTATATGCAGAGTTGAGAGAGATAACAAGCTGGAAGGTATATACACTATACATTTGTATATAAAGTGCTGATATTCTGTATTGTAGAAAAACAAAACAAATAAAGAACTTGTTCAATATATCAAGCACACAGAGCACCTGTTAAGATTATTATAATAAGATTATAGTCATGTATGAATTATTAAAAGCTCACTTAAGTCATAATATGTTTTATTATTGTATACATGTTGGCTGGCCTTGAATCAAGGAGTTCCTCTATAGTATGTAACAATAACAGACCAGTATAATATCTAATAAGATCTCATTTACGTATAAATTAATTAACAAATAAAGTCTGAACTTCATATGATGCACATGTGAAAATTGAAGATAATAAACTATAATATTTTTTTCCCCAGTAACATCACAGTGGTGGTCCACTTTCATAACTTAACACAGTCCAGAGCATCTTAATTCATCTACTCACCAGGGCTCGGAGAGAGGTCTCATCCAGCGCCGAGTAACTCTCCACGGACATTTTAACCTTTCCTGTGAGGCTCAGGTGAGACGAGGAGGTCTGGATGGTGAGTCTCGGTGTGATCAACGTGTGGTTCACCACCTGCACGACTTGTAGGCTGTTTTCTTTTTTCCTTCTTCTTCTTTTTTTTTTTTAGTGCAGTCTGTCTCAATCTTCAGCGCAGTTTAAACTTCTGAGTCAACAAATATAAACTGCTATCCCGCATGTGGAGAAGCACATTTCGGGGCTTCTTTTGTCGTCTCTCTTGTTGAGTTGTAGTGAAAGCAGCAGAAAGCAGGCTCTCTTCACAAGGGGGACGTTGGTAGCTTTTTGAACAGAGGTTTCCCACTGAAAGGTGTAAGTAAGCCCGCCCCTCTCTGTCTCCGGCTTCTCCCGGCGTTCATTCAAAGCGCGCCGCTCTGTGGGAAGACGCAAAACAGCCTCCGTGTATGAGAGGTGATCAGTGCCACTGCTGGCCTCTGAATGGGGAAATTCATCTATACTCAAAAAATATACTAAAATAAAATAATAAAATAATAAAATATTTAAATCATTTTAATGCTATTTTTGCCATTTTTCCCCACTATAGCCGTTCAGTGTATTGACATTTCTGTAATTACCTCTTTAGTTGTTTCCATCCTTCACTCAGACACCAGAGGTCAATCAATAACTTTTATTGGTCAGGTTTGACTTCAGTTTTAATGCATATACACATAAGTACAGCTAAAACAGGGATGTTGACAGGTAAACATAGAAATTAAATTAGTATTTACAGACAAAAACATAACACAACCCCATTTTTAAAAAAAAGTGGGCATGTATAAAATGTAAATAGAAACCAAATGTGATGATGTGCAAAACGTTGAAACCCAATATTTAATTGAAAATAGCACAAAGACAACTTATCATATGTTGTTTTTGAAAAAGTATATACCTATTTTGAATTTTATGCCAGTAACACATCACAAAATACTGGAAAAGTTGTGACATGCTGGAAGAAAACATCTCGCAAAAAAACTTCAGAGGAAAGCATAAGGAAGAAAAAAAGCAATATGGTTTTATCTTCCAATATGAAGGTCTAAATTGTGTTTCAAATTGAGGACAGGAATAAAATTCTGAATACATTATTTCATTGTCCTAAACGTATTCTAATTTAAACATATTAAAGGTCCAGTGTGTCAGATTTAGGTGGCACTTTATAACAGAAACAGAATATAATATGCATAACTATGTTTTCATTAGTGTATAAACACCGAAAATAACAATTGGTACGTTTTTGTTACCATAGAATTAGACTTTTATATATACAGATGCCAAAGGTCAGCCATTTTGGCCATAAGCTGGCTCTAGTTTGGGATTTTTGTGTTTTTCACGCCACCATAGTTTCTCCTTCAGTCTAGGAAGGAGATGGTGGTGAAGGTGTTTTTATCAGCAACTAAATTAATTTGGAACAAGCAGCAAGCTCCGGTGCCACAGATTTTGAACTTCAAAACAGCTCTTCAGAAACCAGTCCAATCTTTATACTGCTAGTGTTTGAGAGTCACTGCACGTGTCGTGTTTTATCTACCAATAACAAATCCATGTAGGCACTTTGGCTGCAATTTTTCAAACGTGGGTTACCCGATTGATGAACTGAGGTGAGTTAAGACTTGTGAAGAAATATGAAACAACACTGACAGAATACAAACTGAAACCATGAATGTCCTCATTAAACATTTAATACACACAAGACAAGGAGCATCAAGACATTTGTTCTTAAACAGGATAGTGAGCTGTGCGCTATCCGTGCCTTAAATCCATCCAAACACCTTGTTGATCAGATATTAATCAGAAAAATGCTCTCTCAACTGTCTGTGTCACAAGGTTGCCTATTTTTATATATGTATTTCTAAAGTGGACCCTATGTTACACGCAAAATACATCTTATCAATCTTAAATCTGGAGGAGCAGCACACAACATTTTTGACACTACTTATCTGGACAGGAGACGATGCTTCAAAAGCCATCTCGTCATAACAACACATATACACTTCTATAATTATGATTAAAAAGAAAATCTAAATATTACTCAAGAGTATTAAAGACAAATGTTCAACAGTATAAAAAGACAAATGTTTCAATAATACAGTTGTTTTTCTTCTTGGTCAAAGATGCATAAATTTATCAAATTGGTTCCTCAAGCCCTTTTAAACAAAATAATCTAGCAAAGTGCTTCAGGTTACATAAAGATGCAGAAATCAAACAGGAACACTGAGAAAGATCCTGAAAGATCAAACAGGGTGAAAACAAAAACATCCTTGGCTGAAGTAACAAGGTAAATATTAAGTGATACAAATGCACAGTCGTGTGTTGATGTTCCTAAGGAGCCATGACATGACTTCAAATCAAATTCAGCGTAAATAAAATCAATTTTATAACTTATCTGTTAAGGATAGATGTTAGACAACGTCTGAAACAAAACTTGAAAAGAAACAACAACAAAAAAGCAGAATATGCATGAATAAACCAAATTAAACATGCTTAAACTTTAATAGTAAAATCATGAAAATATGAACTGCAAGATACTAATACTCACACAGGCACTTATCAGATAGGTATATGTTTCATTTTCATGTGTGCAAAGAGATAAATGAAAAGCAGAGGAGGAGATTTGGTTTGTTCCTATTTCTCCAGATGTTGCAGCGCTCACTCTTCCTGCTGCTCTTCATTCTGCTTCTTGGGCAACTGCAAGTGGAAAAAAATACAATTGAAAATCTTTTTTTACAGACAAAAGTATGTTGAATGGGCTCAGAGGGAAAATCCACCGAATTTACTCTGTCGAGGTAAAACATTTGTAGCAGTCGTAGACTGATCGGTTTATGAGAAGAAAAAGTCTCATCGTTCGACAATTTACTGCTTGTAAAATGTCTCTATCTCTCCCCACCTTCATAGCTGGAGTGCACAGAGGTTGGTAAGGTTGATAAGCCTTTACAGTCATATATACACAATCATATACAGCGCTGGCATACTACACAGAAAGATCTGTGATCCGTGATAGAGTGAGGAGAAGGAGGCGAAGATGCAGAGCTGGACCTAAGCGCCAGGACTGGAAAAGATGGTACAAACCATGAGTACCGTCAGTTATCATGGAGAATGTAAGATCGCTACAGAATTAGATGGAGGAGCTTAACGGTGCTACTGAGGCTACAGAGGAAATATGGAGAGCGTAGCATCACAGAGACGTGGCCGAAGAATGAACTCGTTTCGGACTTGCTGGTAACTCTGGGTGGCTTTAAACTTGGTAGAGTGGTAGAGACAGGAAAGCAAAGGAGAGAGGACAGCTGAAGACAGACAGTAAAACAGTGAGGGAGAAAGAGGGGGAATGACACAAAGCAAAGGACCACAGGCCGTAGACAAAACCAGGTCGCTGCAGGAAGGACTCAGCCTTAATAGGCACATTTTTGAGCTGCTGTAACAAGTGTGGGATCAATAAAGTCTGTCCTATCAACCCTCCATTGATCGCACCTTCTATTATGTACATTAAACACCAGAATGTGATGAACAAAAGGAAACGTGAATGTACCTTCGTCATTGGATTCCTTATGTTCCCTCTCCCTTCTTTATTTTCCGGTAGATTTAGTCTGATGGAAAAACACACACGAAACTCAGAACATTAATGATATACTATTAAGAAAAAAGAAAACATTATTGGATTAGGAAACTTTAAATGTGTCAGTTAAGAAAAGTTTCCACGTGAATTGCTTTTACCCCTTTAGAGGTGCAGGAGCAGACTTGTCAGTGTCACAGAAAGATGACTGAGCTCCATCTGCTTCTCGGCCGTGCTGAGGTCTGTCTTTTACAGAAACGTCACAGTTGGACGTCTTCCTTTGACTCGGCAGTCCAATGTAGCCTCTCTGCCAGTCCCTTAGGTTTTGTCCTGGTGGCGTGTCTCTGTCAAATCCAAAGTCGTCCAGGAAGTCAGCTGTATGTGGAACAGGACACACAGTATGTGGGGTTAGGGTTTAGCAATCATCACACAGACTGTCCCCGAAGCCGACCGACGACTCACACAGTCACCCCTTCTGTCACATTTATAGAGGAGGAGAGAGTGAAGGAAGAGAGGTGTGAAGCATGCTGTGTCAGGGCTGCTGCTCTCAGGTCAGTGTTGGCTGATAATCTTTGTGTGTGTGAATATGTGGTGGGCGGCGCAGAAGCCCGAGTGGTTAGGGTTAGGATAACCACCTGAGGAGGATATCCGAGGTACAAAGCCTAACCACTTCTTTCCTGACCGACTAAAAGAATTGCACCGCCCACCACACATCACCTCGGACTGACCGAGACATGGATGATTATCAGGCAACACTGACCTGCACAACTCTCACCTCTCCTTCTCTATAATGTTATGGCGAGTACAGTGGGAGGGGAGTCTGGTTGATTTACGGTTAGGACATGTGCACATCTCACATATTCTGCCATAGTTTGAGGTGGATGTTGAACTGGACGCTTAATATTTACTCAGATATTTTGTCCACCTCCAGACAATGTCGCATGTTTATACTACAAACTGTATAAGCAGATTTTCGGAAGAATTCGTGCATTATTTATTTGCTACCTTGGTGCTTTATTCTCCGGTCAAAAGTGTCTTTACCAGGGCTCAGTGGTTTTTTCACAGATGCTTTTGTTAGATTGTTCAGTGGATGGGCCGCCTGAGGACGCATATCACATTTGTCCTGTGTATAAAAACACAAAACAATTAGAACAAAGATTTCTATTTTATTAATTTTTAAAGGGACATTAACTTTCATGAACACATATTCAGAAATCTTGAGGTCATAATGTGGAAATCTCTACAGAAAACATATTTCAATTGTTTTTAACTTCCAATAGTACTGCCATGTTGTCATTTTATAAAATAACATCATGTATCATTCATCCTAACCTGATTAGTGACATACCTGATGGTGAAAGACGACCGCCTCTTCAAGAGCGACGCCGCAGAACTCACAGGGAATGACCACGTCGCCCTCTAGTGGACTGGCCGGAGGACTGTAGGAGGCCGGGGAGACTGACCGAGGGAAAGTGGGAATGTTTGAAGCGAGCGTGTCGGGGATGCTGTGCATCAGCCCTGAAGCATTCCTGCCCATCCTGTCCTCTCTAGGAGGAGACACCGGCTGCTTGCTGAAAGATGCAAAGGCAGAAGCGGGACTGCACCCAGTCTGAAATAAAAGAAAGAAAAACATGGTGATATATGAGTGGTTGGAATTTAAGATCACCTGCTTACATCAACTGATCATATCCATTCTAGAGGAAGATGAGGGCCACATGTTCAAGCAGGCAAATGCAATAACTGGACTGAAGCATCTCGAAAAAAGATAAAGGGTATGCAAATGTTTGCACGTCATGTGATATCTGACCCGATCTGAGCATTTTACACAGATTAGATTTGTGCACGCAGATTTATTTCCCACGCAGGGAGGCTGTCTGTGCACAGGTTTTAGAAGAAAAACAGAAAAAAAGCAGGTCACAGCAAGTGTCAGAGGAGGAGCAGTATATTTTACTTGAATATGGACACAATAGTGCACAAAACATGAAGGCAAGATAGTTCAGTGGAGGAAAAAAAGACAAAACATGAAGGCAAGATAGTTCAGTGGAGGAAAAAAAGACTGCAATCCTGACTCCAAGTGGATCAGGAATACATCCCTTTCAACCAAATTAGCTCTGGTTCATTCAACAAAAGTCAACAATAAATAATCTGCCTGTGTAAACTGTATTTGTCTTTTTTTGTCTTCTTTATATAAAAAAGAACATGAAACACTGAAGTAACTAAAATGATCCGTGTATTTGTGAACGTTCTGAAGCATGGAGACATGAAACTCGGGCAAAATACTAAATTAAAGAACCTTTTAATCACTGAAAGCCTATGGCATCTTTTTTGGGCTATTTCATGTTGAATGTAGTGTTTTTTTCCCCTCAGTCACATGGTTAGCTTACTAACATGCACACACAAAAAAAAAAATCTAGCATCACGAGGGAACAAACTGAGCAACAGTGTATCCAAAATCTCTAACCTGATGCAAAATGAGGTCCTCTTCAGGAAACAGCTCTTCACAAAACTCACAAGGCAGCATGGTATCTATAAAAGAATATATAAAATAATTAACAAACTGAAAACGGAATAACTTTAAATATTCTAATTAACAATGTTTTATCATTTACCTGTTTGATCGTGGTCCTGGACTGCACTTGAGCTTATGCCCGTAGAGAAGTTCGGGTAGTTGTTGTTGGGTGGAGAGAGTGGAGAGTTTACAGACGCGTTAGACGTCTTCCCAATCTTGTGGTCCCAGATTCCACTCCACAGGTTTCCCTCCACACCTCCAGCCACTGATTCTCCGTCATTCTGCAGACTGAGAGCCAACATGTAGTCCAGGCCTGATGAATCCTCATCCAGCGTGAGCTCACTATGGGGCCATGTACTACTGCTGCTGCTGCTGCTAGTGAGAAAATCACTCTGCTCCAAATCTGCAAGAAAAAAAATGATGAGACAGTTATTTCAAAAAACAAATACAGCTACAAGCAGCTGCACAGCAACTTTCTTTCAGACAGAAAGGGGTCTCTGAATGTTGGTGGACTTGTTCTATTCCAATTTTTGTCAAAACCTAAATGTTATAAATGTGATATAACTTATTGCTAATAACATGAGCAGTGTGTTCTTTGACCGTCTATCTATCTATCTATCTATCTATCTATCTATCTATCTATCTATCTATCTATCTATCTATCTATCTATCTGATAATAAATTTTCCAGTGGTATCTGCCTGCAAAATTAATCTTACAAAGACTACTTTACTGAGTTACAGACTAATAATTTAATTGATTTTTAACAAGTTGTAAAGAATATGTGAAAATAATTAAACTAAGTTTATGATACTATAGAAGAGCTGGATGTTTAAAGGTATCCTGTTGTGTTTTTAACCACTAGTAGTGCTATAGTGCAATGTTTTGGCTCCCCATTTTGTTTGTTTGTGATACAAGTTCTTGTTGGTTTCACTCTTTTCTGTTGGTTGACAGTTAGTGCCAGTAACGTGAAGAAGTCTAACAATGCACCCTCAAATGGAATAGAGATGAAAAATCATTACACCTCATGGATTAGTAAGAAAACACATCTACAGTACATGACTGAGTCTGGTGGTCATGCCTCCCCCCCAAAGCAAATTTAATAATCAAATAAACTCACAGTGGCTATATGTATTTCTTGGGGCAATATTCTTCCAGTCTGCTGGGCCTTGAGGTCCCCTTGAAGTGTTATAAACTCTGGGATCAAAAGGCCGAGGAAAGGCCTGCTGTTCAGCTGCACTGATGTTATTATTCTTTGGGCCTCTCTCTTGGGCTCTTAGGAGGTTTCTGATGGAGTGGGCTTCAAACCATGATCCTGGAGACTGTTGATCTACTGGACTGTGACTTGTCCGGCTGTTGTTCCTCTCTTGGGGCGGTGTAAGGCTTCCACATAGGACCGGATGCACAGCCTGTTCCCTCAACATTACGTTGCATTTGCAGCGTGAGCAGGGCTCAGTGCGTGTACCGCAATAATCCTCATGCTCTTTGGACTGACTGTAAACTATCTCCAGTTCACAGTATTGGCACGGGACCAGCCGCTGAGAACATTCAGAACTCTGAAGGATCATGAAGAGGCACAAATTAAGACTTTAATCAAGAAGGTTAAATATTAGTGTTATAAATACAGAAGTTCTGTAGAGATACCTGGTGAACATCAATATGATTCTTCTCAATCTTCAAACCACACTTGCATGCAATCTGAAACGACAGAAGACGTGATTTGAAAGTTACGATGCTGCAGTTTCAATCTTGACGTTGCTTTCTCAGAGTTTCCTCCAGTGAGTCTCACGTTTTCATGTCCTGCATTGTTACCTCTGTCACAACACGGACACTCGCTCAAGACAAACAAACAGTGTATACTATAGAGTGTAAATACTGATTACATATTCCAGAGTATGCAAAAGACACACACACACACGACAGGCCTTTAAAAATAGCACATCTGTTGCAGGACGTGTGTGTTTTGCAGGTATTGCTGCACAGACCTGTGTGTGCTCCTGCTGTTTGTGCTCCTGCAGATCGGACCGGGGCACTGGCTCCTGGCATACATCACACAGAGCGATGTTTCTTCGACAGTGGATCTCATGGGTAGTAAAATTCGCCTCTGGGATGTCATGTTTGCTAGAAAAACAAAAAATTCAAAAGAAAGTTAAACACTGTATTAAATTGACTTATCTTGTAATGCTCAATTATTTATTACTTACCAATTGCCACAGAACTGTGTATTTTCATCCGCCATGGCTTTACCTAGAGCCTGTGGACACAGATTAATCAGATTCAGATTCAGAAATACTTTATTAATCCCTGCAGGGAAATTGTTTTTGTTACAGCAGCTCCCAAACAGTAAGTTAAATAGTAAGTAATAGCAAGAAAAAACAAAAACATTTAAACATAACATCCCAAGAAAGAACTTTACTACTATACACCTGTAAGATACACAAAAAAATTAACACTGTATACACAGGGTATAAATAACAAAAACAGTAGGATAAAAGCCAAGTAACTAGTAAACTATACGATATATAAATCTAAAACCTTATAAAAGAATTTAGTGTTTGAGGGACTGTACAGCGAATTAGATTAGATTATACTTTAATTATCCCACAATGAAGGGGAAAACAAGTACTAAAGGTAAAGTGGCCATTATATAAAGACATACAGATAAAAAATGATGGACTCGCTGACTGTGGTGTTAGAAAGGAGGATGCTGTCTAAGGTGCGGGACTTTCTTGGGACTATGACTCCCACCCACTCCACGAGGTGCTGGACTCAGGATCACCTTCAGCCAGAGACCGCTGGCACCAAGATGCTCCACAGAGAGACACAAGAAGTCTTTCCTACCTGTGAGCATCAGTCTCCCTCAAAACATCAGACTAGCTATCGAACTGGCTTGTGCAATAAATAATTTTCTCATGCATGCATACTGCACTTTATACAATCTGTGTCTATTCTCTCTGTACAGTCTCTCAAAGACTAAATTCTTTAGAAGGTTTTATATTTACATATTGCATAGTCCTGTTTTTTTATTTAACTGTTATTTATACATGTGTATATAGTGTTAAAATAGGATATCGTATAGGTGTATAGTGTTAAAGTTTTGTTTCCTTGCTATCACTCACTATCTCACTTACCGTTTGGGAGCTGCTGTAACAAAAACTATTTCCCTGCGGGGATTAATAAGTGAATTAATAAGTAAAAAATAAAGTATTTGAATCTGAATCTGATCTAGGCTGACATGACATGATCTGTACTGATGTTTACAGCTGGTAAATATGTATTGTTTGCTATTTATCAGTCCAGCATTTGATGTTTTGTCGGCTGAAATCAGTTTGATAAGCAGCTGTTGTTTCGGTTTTGCTCACCCAGCTGTGTCTCCAGGCAGGTAGCTAACGTTAGCTGACAAAGCTGGCCTGGATTTTTTTTTTTTTTTGGCTGAATCCTCAAACAACAACAACAACAGCAGCAGCAGCAGCAGCAGCAATCATCCTGATTGAACCACCTCGGGGGAAAGTTGAAGCTATGAGCTGCGTTGACATTAAACAGACTTGTCAGCAAAGCACCACGTAGCGTCAGTGGAGCTAACCAACTTTAAATGCTCCTAACGGACAAGCCGAGGAAGCTAAAACGTAACGTCGGAGGGTTTTTCTGGGGCGGGGGGCTCCTGCTGCCCGGTCCAAGCACAACGACAACAGCCGCTGTGATGTTCTCCTTTGTCGATTAATTACCGGTGGAGGGTATGTAATCAGAAAAACGCCGTAGACGACAGCTAACTTGATGATAGCTTGAAAAAACAGTTCGTTATTTCCTCCTTGCTCTGCCCGAGCACTAAAACTAAACTCCCCCCGCGTGAAGTCTCGCAGGCTACCTACGTACGTATCCACCCCATCTCCATTAACGTCGCCACAGCCTGACTAAATCCAGCCTAAACAAGTTTTAATAGTGCACCCAGTGTACGTGCACTAAAATGTAATGGTGATCTGTGTTTGCGGAGAGCCAACATGTTATTTAGGTTAAGGGTTAAAGCTCCCTGACAGTCACAACTCAGGGTGAAATAAACTACACAGCTCTCGAGGCTCGATTCTGATTGGCTGAGTGAACATCGTGCGTTTGTAGAAAATAATTTAATTTAATATCGATCTGATTTTATTAACAATAAATATTATAAAATTGTGATAATAATCGTGGAAGAAATATATATATATTTAAGTTTAAGAATAAGTAAGTGCTCTGACTCCGCAACTTTTAACATCCGGTCTGCACCGGAAGTGGACTATATCCGTTTTGTAGTTTATTATGATCTCTTTCTGCCTACATTTTATCAACTACAAGATCCAGAAGGATTTAAACATAGATGGAAGAAGTTACATCATAACTCAAGTTGTTCAAGTTAATACTAACTATTATTATATACTGTTATTAACCAGGTATCAGTACTATTAACATCATCTTGCCATTGAGTATTTTATTCTATTTTATTTTTATTGTTTTCAAGGACGACCTAATTCCCCTTCTGGGATTAATAAAGTCATCTATCTATCCAAATTTATTTATGACGTGTAACCAATTACATTATATTGTCAGTATGTATTATTCCAGACTTTTGTCCTTTGTTTTGACAATTGTAATCGTGTTAATTAAACATTTAGCTTACACATATCTAATTTTTCACCTCATTTGAATATGTTTATTCAGGATATATTACAAACATCCATCCATTTTCTGGAACCGCCTATCCTCATTTGGGTCATGGTTGGGCTGGAGCCTATCCCAAGATAACACAGGGCGAGACAAACAACCCTTCACATTCACATATTCATATATTTTGACATGAAATCGTAGGGTAAACACAGGTATCACCAATGATACTAATCAAGTGTGTTGACCCTTTTTTTTCTCCATGTCAAAATGACTGCTGTGAAAAAGGTCTATTACGACGACACTTCTCGTCTTTGGACTGGGTGGAAGAACATGCAAACTCCACACGCTGTGAGGTGACAATAACCACTGCACCACCTAATGTTATCTGTAACTGCTTACCCTTATCAGGGCCTATCCCCATTTATCAATATCTACTGCACAATTCAGTCAACACCAAATGAAAAACAAGAGTATTGTCCTTTCAGTGTTTATTGAGTTTTTGATCTACCAATACTGTCACATCAGACATTTTCATTTGTGTAAGGCACAGTTTTGTTCAAATAAAACACTGATCTTATTTACAGCAAATGTTCAGACGCAGTACGTACATCCTCGCACCTCCTCCTAGTCAAAAACAACCACCCAATGATTGGACCATTATTGTAAATATATAAAACTTTTAAATTCATTTCAAAGCCCTTGTTCCTTATTCGAAAAGGTAAAGTCAACTATTTATTTTACAATGTAATATGAAATGTAACTCCATGCCAAAAGTTTTAAAAACAAAATTGTGAAAAAAGTAATACATTTCAAAATATGTGACAAGATTGAAAGAAAGGACTGGTGATATATTCAGATAAAATCTTTAAAATAACTCAGTCTAAAATATCTTCATTTGCCTGTAGATGATTAGTTTAATGGCTGCTGGCTTGATTTCTGTTCCCAACAACTCGAAGGGCCTAAAAGTGGATAAATCACAGTAAAAGTGACTGAAACATGTTTGGGTTTTTTTCACATTGTTGAAAGTCAACTTCTTAAAAAGTGGTACATTATAAAATGAACACTCAATCACGCTGCTTTGTTTCTGGTGATGCATTAAATTGTCTAACAGTTCTTAATTGGTTACATGATTGTCTGATATGAGTTAAGGCCCAACATGAAGACGGTTGTGCGCCGATTCCCTTGTTCAAAGTTAGCCAAATAAAACATTCATCGGGAATATTAGCTGCATTGGTTTGTAAAAGGATGGCAGTACCAACAGCCCCGCTGTTGTAGCCAGAGTTAAGCACAGGAAATGACCATGATATATGCACCGAGACTAAACAAAAACATCTGTGGAAAAATTACAGGTCCTTAATGTCCACAGGTATAATACCTGTTTAATACTCTATTATCCTTGGTGGGGGAGATGAAGTCAAAAAACAAGTACCAGCATTCAAAGATCAAATATGCAAGGATCCACAAATAACCTGCACCACAGAAATGAACTAAAATGACAGTAAGGCTAAAAATTTCAATTATACAAATCCTTTAAAGGATCACTATTATAAAAGCTTTAAGTGGCTATTAACAATAACTATGAAGCAGATTAAAAGTATAATTGGAAGCACAGTCTCTTGCATTTTACTATTTTAATTAATAGCCAAAGAAATGTGCAAAAAACAGAATATTGCATTACCAAATTTAAATAGCTACAATGCAGTCAATGGTGGGGTTTGTTGTGGGGCAGGAAAGGCATCTTAAAATCATCTATTACTGCAAGTCTTCACATGTGACTGTGTCCAATACATGCCAAAAGGAAGCATGTCAACATACGCGGGATATCAGATACACAACCAGTTGTGACAGAGAGCTGTATACTATATACTGGAATATTTCTGTGCCTGCCTTCATGTTAGAAAATACAGTCCCCACACTTGTATGGTCAAAGATTCAAAGTCCACCCAGGACCTGATTTGTGTCATTACTTTTTTTGCCTTCTTTCCTGTTACTCTCCACCGTACACTAATGACAGACATTTAAAAAAAAAAAAAGAAGCCAAAGTTGGGATATTTGGTCAGTCACTGAAATTACAATAGCTAAAAGTTAACAAAAAGAAAATTGCCTATCAATAACTAAAAAGTGTTTAGACAATCTTAACACTATTCGCCAAACGCTGGTTTTCACTTTTACTTCCAAATGTCCTTGGTCCAATATAAAAATCAGTAGGTCGCTCTTACAGAGTCGTTAACCACAGTCCTGTGAAAAAATATTCTTACTACACTATTTTATATCATCTAGTGGCAAAATGGGGAAAAAAAGGCTCAAAGACAGCATAAAAGATGACAGAAGGAATAAAAGGAAGGAGTACAGTACAAACATCTGTGAAATGAAAAGAAGAAGGCACAGACTTTAGAAGTTGAGACCAGAAGTCGTAGAGGTAGCAAAGGTCACAGAGAGGGGGACAAAGGAGAAGAGGAAACTGTTAAAGAAAAAGGAAAAAAATGTTGTGGTGAAATGTCTATCTGTCCTTGGATCCAAGCTTCTCGATCAAGTCCTGCAGGGGAGCGAGCTCTCGCCTGTCGATGAGGTTGAACTCCTACAAGAACAAAACATTTGATATGTGTTTAAAAAGCATGTTTAAAAGCCAAATGCCATGCTTAACACTCAATGTAGTTAACTCACAAGAACCCAAAACCCTCCTGTCCATTCAGACGTATAATCTGGAAAACTGCTGGATTCATCTGTTTGTTTAAGTAATGGATTTTTGTCTTTCTCTTATGCGAAAGATTCACGTTGACTCTGTTCAAACATGTCAGCACTGTTCCAGATAGAGCCTCGATAACAATTGGCATCTGGAATAGGCGAGACTAGGCATCGCGGGGTGTTATGTATGAAACAAGAGATGCTGCCACATCCTGTTAAAATGTTTTGTCCTTGGCACAGAGAGAGAACAGTTCTTTCATTTTGGTGTTCACTGAATGGGGCTTCAGATACACAGAAGTGATTAAACCTGACGTTGTAGCGGGATAATCTCACCTGAACAAAGAAAATGAAGTGCTTGAAGGAGGTGTTGAGGTGGGCCTCCTCCTGCAGCTGCATCACAGAGTCGAAATGTTGGTGGTAGATGTGAGCGTAAACCCTGAACAGGCGCTTCAGGATGGTTTTGGCCACAGACATGAAGTTCTTCGGAAAGGGAACTCCTGTGGGGACAAAAGGTGGTGGAAAACGCTGATGTCAAGAGAAGAGCATGTGCTGTTTCAAATCTCCACTAAGCCATTCAACGGAGTGGGACTAAACTTTGTGACCGTGAATAAAACTGACCTTTTATGAATTATAGTTTGTTTTTACGCTGTCGTGAAATTTTAGGGGACCGAATTAATTTTAACAAGTTGCACAAACTTAAGTCAAAGTCATAAGATTTACATTCTGGATATTTAACAGTTAATCTCTGTTTGAAGTCTATAATCCATTCATCAGTCATCTTCACTTCTTCTTTGTATTTGGCCTCTCTTGAGTCAGTCTACTCCTCAACATGTGAGACACATGATCAGCTGGATTGAAGTCAGGTGACTGACATGGACAGTCAATAACATTACACTGTTTATACCCCTGGTTGCCATGTCTGTATGTTTGGGACCATTGTTTGGGATGTGAACCCCTCACATCCCAAACAATATTTTGGGATGTGAGGGGAATAAAACATAATAATTATTTTATTCTAAATTAAATACGCCATAGAAAAGCTAAGACAATTAACCCACAGCACAGGAAGCTGTAGCAACAGATTTGTTGTCTGGTCTTTCTTCTCGAGGAGCCAAAAAACTGATTTTACAAACCAGACTGTTGGACAGGGAAAAAAGCTAATGGAGGATGCAAAAAAAAGTGGACAACGTGAATTTAATTCCCAAAGAATAAAGTCAATTAAAAGAAATAAAACTGTTGGAAAGACAATATCCAAAATAATTAATTAAATGAGATGCATGCAGTTGTTTGGTCTGCAGGAGAACAATGTCACAGATCATCACACACTGGACAGTTTGTTTGTCTTATTGATCTAAACTCACCGATCTTGGAGGGAAAAAGTGTCTCATCGTCCAGCTGATCCTGCACCCAGGTCATCAGGTAGTCGATGTACTTGGGTGCAGAGCATTTGATAGGCTTCTTAATATTGGTGCCATCAGCCCAGTGATACTCATATCTGCAGAAAAGGCACAAACTTAATCAGACATGAAGCTTTACACGTAACATGCACTTATTCTGCCTTCCTGTCGCGACATAAAAACACGATTTTGTAGTTAGTAGCTAAAAAAAGAGCAGGAGGGGGAAACATCTACAGTCATTTTCTTGATGTCTATGTCAACAGGAAGTGAACCCGGGGTCTCTTCCTCCTGATTACAGACTGAGCGCAGACAGTCTTGGCAGGAGCTAGCACAGAGGAAGTGCCAAATCTAGATTGTAACTAAACAGCTTCTACAGGGACCACATGCAAAGTTTAATTCCCTTTTCTCTCATGTGACATTCAGATGACGCATTTTAAATTTCTTTAACTGTGCCAACCAAAATCTGAATCTATATAAACTATATGATAGATGTGGTGTCCTAACAAGCATTTCCTTCAAGTTCAGTTCACAAGGCTTCAGAGCCACAAATCTGTCAGTATTGATTCTGTTAGTCGTGTTTCGTAACATCCTTTGAAGCACGTTAGCTCTGCGTGACACATCTGCCAACTCGTGTGAAGTTCCTCGTTTCCCAAAATGACGTAAACGCATAAATCAGCCTTAAGTATTTCCCTTGTTTTCGATTGGAACTTGTCAAGTGCCACAGGGCAAGTTTTAAATGTTACATGTTAAATAACATACATGTGTTGGGGGGAGTTTGCTGCCTTGCTGAAATAAATACGGTACGTGAGAATGTAACATGGTCGTGTTTTCACCCCACACAGATGAACTTTGACCCGGTCAGCTACATGCATAACAAAAACTACCTCGGTCCGGCAGACATCACAGAGCAGCTGGTCTCGGTGCAGAACTCGGTGATGGTGCCATACAGCATGTTGATCTGGTTGAAGAAATCCACCGCTGAAAGAAAAGGGTTACATTAATACAATTATTACAATACTGTCACTTTTCTATGCTATGCATTATCTTTCTTTTTATACAACAAAGTCAGCGTATGACCTCAATTTAAAAGCCATTAATGGTTTGCAAATAATTCTGCGACTAATAATTTACTAATTCGGTTGTTCGGCTATACTTGGAGATGCAAATGTTCAGCCTCTGCACATGGATCATTTACGTTTAGACATTTTAAATGGCAGTGTGTGTGTGTGCACACTGAGTGATGGTTTCTATAAATAGTTGTATCCGTCTCACTCACTGTTGACAGCAATCCACTCATTGAGATCCTCTCCTTCAGGCAGCATGACAGCCTGCCTCAAGTTCCCGCTGCCCAGCGTCGCCTCGGCATGTTTCAGCAGCTCATACTGGTGGGAACCCTCTGGGATGTTCTTCTTGGGCTTGAAGGTCTTGGATGAGCGATTGCCACTGCAAAGACACAAACGTAGAGCTTTTGAGGCCATCTTGAGGCCTTCACATGTGAGGATCCTTCCTGTCTGCTCTGACATTACGATGAACATCTACGCTGCCGTAACGACACTCGTGATGCCACATTTGTCATGCCAGCTTGTTTGTTTGTTTGTGTTTGTCAGTGTGACTGTATAATGTGTGTCATGTAAATATAGTTAAGGTGATTACCCACTTTGTACTCAAGACAGGAAATGTGACTGTGTGTGTGTCTCTGTAAATAAAAGGTGTGGGACTGTTAACATGTCTGCTGTCATTGACATGCATGTGATCATATGAGCCACAGAGTCAGGAGGCAACTAGTTAAAAAAGTTGAAGTTGGCGTGTGCGGTGAAACTATAAATAAACACAGCAGCAGCAGCACAGATAGAGTTTCGACGACGGGTGCTAACCTTACAGACAAACGGTGGGTCGAGTTTAAAGCTGAGTTTATCCGGATAAACAAAGAGGTCGGCGGACTTGTTGTTTTTATTTTAACGCCACTTACTTCCCTTGAAGAAGAAGAAGCAGCAGAAGAAGAAGAAGCGTAGCTAACGTTAACCGCAAAGCTCCGGCTGGTAACTTGAGCAAAAAACTTTACTTACAACAGGAAGCTCATCTTGGCGGTCGTCGGAGAGCTTCGGTCACAGCTCCTGGTTCTGGTTCAGTGAACAGAAACTTGTTTTAAAACTGTTAAAATCACTTTTCAGCGGCGCCTGCTAACTGTGACGTTCAGGCTAACTGCTGCACCCACACGGAGGCTCTTCCTCTATCGACTCCGTGCAAGCCGCCTGCCCGCAGACTGTCGCCCCCTATCAGCCCAATGTGGGTACTACAACTCCCCCCTCACATTAAATGTATAACTTTCTGTCAATTTAATTTATTTTGGTGGTATAAATCAATTTAAATTCAGCATACACCAGAACAGATACCAACCCCCACCCCTATCCCTCCGGCACCCAGCCCCAGCAGATAGACAAGTGTAATTAAAAATAAATTAAGGACAATCAAATGAAGAAAAAATAAAGATAAATAAAATAGACAATGGTGTAAATGGTGGTATAAATTAATTTAATTTAAGGAACATTCAGACACCTGTACCTGTGCATTATAATTTATTTATTTATTTACATAGGTATGTACAGCAGACACAAACACGGTCAATCACTTTTTGCAGTTGTTGCACATTATTTAACTCAACTCAACTCAAACTTTATTCATAAAGCACATTTAAAAACAACTGAGGTTGACCAAAGTGCTGTACAGGTTAATACATATAATTAACATATAATACCATAATTACAGAAGGTTAAGATAAATGCTAAGATGTGTACAGAAGTTATTACCTAGTTATTTTTTATGTTTATGTTTATGTTTTTGCATCTACCTGTCATGTTCCTTGTCTTTTAAACTGTACTTATGTCTATAGAGCACAGCGAACCAGAGTCAAATTCCTCATGTGTGTACACACACCTGGCCAATAAAGCGATTCTGATTCCGATTAATTTGTTACAACAAAAACAAGAATGTTGCAAAATCAAGGTGTTTTCATTGACTGGGAGCAGCTCAATATTTGTTTATTTTTTATTTATGTCATTACTTTATTTATACCTCGAGGGGAAAATTCTTTTTTTTTCACTCAAGTTTTTACATAAAGGCCTGAAATACAACCACACACTGACAAAGAGCTCATAGACATGCAACTTTGGAGAGATGGTGGAGTGATGTAGGAGTAGTTGTAGTAGTTGTAGTTGGGAGTTGGGGTTTAGTATTTTGCTCAAGGGCACATCTCTAGCTACCAGTCCACCCTCCATACTTTAGTCTGGACTTAACCCCACTACCCTTCAGTTCCCAAGCCAAATCCCTACAGACTGAGCTACTGCCACCCCTGCCGAGCTATGATAGGTAAATGGATAGATACATAGTATGTTATTCATCCCCCAAAGGGAAAATTAAATGTTTAAAGTGTCTACAATATAAATAGAATTAAAAGTCTAAGCGATGGAAGAACATATAGCTCTATTTGTGTAAAATATACAAAAGATCTATCATCATCATCTTTTAATTCTCAGTAAAGATTGTTTTTAGTTTGAACCTGGAGTTGTGTTTAGTTGTATTTATTTGTTTGTACAGTGTGTGTTTGTACTGTACATGTGACAAGGGTTACACAGGGACAGGGTTCACACACAATGAGGGCTGGAGGCCCCCTAACAGGTTAATTCTTCCATGCTGAAAACTGACTGAGTACGTTTATTTAACTGCTCTATCTGAACACAGCTCAAAAGTAGTAAGTATTTTTACTGTCTATGTAATCCTTCTACTCCAATACTTCTGAAAGGAAAATATATGTATTTGACAGATCATTGCTAGTTACTTGAGTAAATACTTATTATAAATATCTATAGCACTTTTCATACAAAATATGTTCACACAATTTGTTATTTCTCCAATTTCTTTCTGCTTTGACTTTCTTTTTAGTCGTTTGATTTTCTCATTTCTCCATGGAGAAATTGGTTTGGAGGTAACCTTACTCAGTGTTAAAGGAGCAGCTTTGTCGATTGATAACCTTAGTTTCTACAATAAAATCACAAGAGGAGGGTAAAATCTCTGCAGTACTGTCATGTAAAAGATCAATGGCGTGTAAACATACACAGACTGCTAAAAATGATGTATTCACCAAATGTAATGTCTTTAGGAGCAAGTGATTTTTGTCTTTATTTATGATTTATTGTACTTTTGCTAATGTAAAATGTTGAATGCAAGACTTTTTTTTTATTTGTATTTACTTTAATTCCACTTTTTATACTTAAACAACACATTTCAGAGGGAAATATTCTACATTTTACACATAATTACTTTGTAGATAGAACATACAAAACTTACATGAATAATATTTTGTTTTTCTTTAGTTTTTTTATTGTTTCTCTTTGTGCATGTATGTATTGTATTAAGTGTATATGTAGGTTTTATTTTTGTTTTTTGTAATAGAAAGTCAGGGATATATTTTATGTATATATAAGTATCAGGTATGTCTAAACAAGTTGCAAGGAAGCTTGGTATTGTCATTCATTATTTAAGTTATTCTTCTTCTCACTCCTTTTCGAATATGTATTTCCATGTTTAAATGTTTTTCCTTACTTTGTTTTTATTTTTGTTTGTGTATTCGAAAGAAACACTCCAATATCTGCTTTTACTTTATGATTTAGTTTTCTTCTGCTCATGTAAAATGTTGAATGCAAGACTTTTTATGATGGTATCAGATCTCATGGCTGAGGGGGCCAGTTCACTTCGTTGGAAAATTACAGTATTTGTGCACACAGCAGAGGTGTGGCAGCAGATAACAGTGACGCAGGCCCCGTGCGTACTGAGGGGTGGGAGGCGCCTTTTAAAGCCTGTCTGCTCCCTCCTCCCCTCCTCCTCCTGCACAGACGTCGCTCTGTCATCCCGGGTGGTGGTGGTGGTGGATCTCCGTGTTTCGTAATCTGCCTGTCTCTTCCTCTCTCGGTCTCTCAGCCGGTCACAATGGCAGCCGTCAGGACTCTCAGGAAACTGTGCCAACACTCCCAACACCAGCTCTGCAAACTGCACACGTCCGCCTCGAGGTGAGTGCACCCAGCAGCCGTGAAACGTGCGTTAATGTGCGGTAAATGTAATGCCACTTATAGGACATGTTGGGCGGTCTTCTCTCCATAAAGAGAAGGTTTATCTCTTATAATGTTTTTTTTTAAATATCTTATTTTCTTATTAATCATCTGCCATATTGTGCGCAAAGGGATGAGGTGGGTTTATTTGGTTATATTGAACTAAATGTCCGCATTTGGTCACATTTCGGTGCGCCCCTTGCGTTATGCCGGTAACATTGCAGCGGTCGGCTGGCTGATGAAATCGGTCTGAATGCTTGCACCCTGTGGTTTGCTTTAGGAGCCAGGTTTCAGCTGGAGATCGAGGTGCAAGGAAAACCATATGCATATGCATTAAAAGCTTGTATGACATGCGCAAAAAAAAAAAAAAAAAAGTCTCTGAGAGCACTGATGCATCCCGTGCAGGTATTTATTGAAAACGTGCTGAGTGCAGCATGACTGAAATACAATGTAATGAACTAATGTTGTACACACGCCTTAACATCTCCAAACCTCGTGTGACTGCTGCACATGACCTGCAGCACACCATAGATCATTTAAAGTCATGTTATGTAAGACTTCTTACCATTTATCACAACATAAATACAACTTTATGCAGGCATATTAGTATTTATATTAAAATACACACAGCAACAAGTAACCAAAGAGGGAAAACAAAGAATATAACAAAAGATAAAACACTGTGAGGTCCAATTTACATGACTATGTGGTCATACATGTGAATAATTTTCTCCTTCACTTTTAAACTGGTGTGAAGTTAAAAAGCAGTTTGCCTCCCTGTATTGTCTCAGGGACCTCTTACACCACCCCCGCGGTGTTGCCCCCATTTTCGACCGAAGTTGTGACACTTTGCTTTGTGTTTTAATTAGTTTTGTTGGACTAAAAAGGTTGGTTACATCACCGTCGATGGCTCATTACTCTTCGGTTATTAGCACATCTCTGATGTTATGTAACGCATACCATCTTTTTGGCATGCGGACGTTTGGAACAAAGTTGCACGACATGTCGAGCCACTCTGTATGTTAAGATTGAGATTAAGATTAAGGTGCAACAAAATGTTTCACCCTCATCTGGCTGCTTCCTGCTTGTGAAGTTTTAAAATACTATAACACACTGTACAGTACTGTACTTGGTGTTCAAGTACTCAAAGAGCATATGGCTCCGTCAGGTCGAGACACGCTGTGGCTAATTTTAGAGGTTGGAGCTGGTGCAGTGGTTGAGACTGATGACAGGTTTCTGGTGTCAAAAGCCAGTCAGAGAGACAATGTACAGTAGATGCGTACATTTAGATTAGTACAGTTTAGTTTATTTACTTTTTTGGGGGGCTCTGTGTGACTTAAAATAGTTAGTTGCAGCCTTTGATTGAGACTGACAAGAGCAGAATCGCAGCTTGTTTAAGTTATCGACTCTTTGTCCTCTGACTCTCAGGCAGGAGGCAGTGGTCATCTCAGGAAAGAAACTAGCACGGCAGATTCGCGAGGAGGCCCGGGGTGATCTGGAGAAATGGGTTTTATCCGGCCACAGGAGACCCCATCTGAGCGTGGTCCTGGTGGGAGATGACGCAGCCAGCCACTCCTACGTCCTGAATAAGACACGAGCGGCATCTGATGTCGGTAAGACAAACAAAAAATACCCACAGTTCTCGCGTGTATGTGTAAATGTATAAACACACTTCTTCTACAGCAAAAGAATAAATGCACGGCTGTGTTTTTAAAGTTGTTTTCTCACTTTAACCTCCCACAGGGATCTCAAGTGAGACAATTCTCAAGCCTTCGGACATCAGTGAGGAGGAGTTATTGGACCTGATCTACAAACTCAACACAGACCATCGTGTGGATGGTCTGCTGGTCCAGCTTCCTCTGCCAGGTATGGAGAAATATGCATCTGTAGACTGGTATCTCTGTGTCAGCCAAAATACTGACGTCTCGGTGTCCTGACTGTAACTCGTCTTTGCTTTCTGACAGATCACATCGACGAGCGTGCAATCTGTAATGCAGTATCTCCCACCAAGGACGTGGACGGCTTCCACGTAGTTAATGTGGGCCGTATGTGCCTGGATCAGTCCACCATGCTTCCTGCCACTCCCTGGGGAGTCTGGGAAATTATTAAACGCACAGGTAAGAGGAGTGATCACTCACCTTGTCTTGAGATTGAAATTCTGCAGTACAAAAAAAAACGAAACTAACTCTGCAAATTGTCGCCGTCTTCCAGGTATTCCTACTCTTGGGAAGAATGTTGTGGTTGCAGGACGCTCCAAGAATGTGGGCATGCCCATCGCCATGTTGCTGCATACAGACGGCCGCCACGAGAGGCCTGGAGGTTGGTTATATAGTTCATGTGTTTAAAGATAGAGGGTTTGCATTATATATTAGATAAACACTAAAAGTTATTTCTGTTGCAGGTGATGCCACAGTCACCATTTCTCACCGTTACACTCCAAAGGAGCAACTTCGCCAACACACTCAAATTGCTGATATCATCGTAGCTGCTGCAGGTTTGTATTTGGATCAAATCTTTCTTTGGTTTATTGACTTTCTCCTCTCTTCTGCTGTTGTCTAACTGAACTGTGTGTGCTTACTGATCCATCAGGGATCCCAAACCTCATTACCGCGGACATGATCAAAGAGGGAGCAGCCGTTATTGACGTTGGAATAAACAGAGTGCAGGACCCTGTCACTGGGAAGAGCAGACTGGTTGGAGATGTGGATTTTGAAGGTGAGGCTGGAATCTGAACATGATCTACTTGTCGCGTGGACATTCTTCTGCTCTGGTGTCTCGTGTATCTGTAATGACATACCTTTTTCTGTCTATATTCAGCCGTGAGACAGAAGGCAAGCTTCATCACCCCTGTGCCTGGAGGTGTCGGACCCATGACTGTGGCGATGCTCATGAAGAACACTATCAAAGCAGCTAAGAACGTTCTGCTGTATCCCCCAGAGAGGATCCGCATGGCAGCTTCTTCCTAATGGGTCGAGGAAAAGTAACAGTGACACATTCCAGCCCCCTTCTCCCAACACTACCGCCCTCCTCATTTTTTTTTTTTTTTACTCGGAGCAACCTGACATGCTCCTCTTGCACACGGACTGGAAAGATGATAGCTTTACGGCACTCGTTCTGCTGACATCCTTACCTTTTATTGTCCAGTCATGTTAAGACTGTTACATCCACTCATTCACACATGCAGCTGTGTGTTTTTGATGAAACAGTTACCAGTATTTATCATCTGCAATGTATTTCTGTAGAGTTTTGCAGTTTTAAGGAATCTTGAACTGTTTTATTTATTGCAACACTTAAAATATGTAAACATGAATGCGGGCAGGTCGCAGTATTTAAAACTAAACTGGTACGCAGAGCAGTTGCGCTCTGTCCGTTCTTTTTCTTTGCTTTAGTTTAGCCTTACGTACAAAGACAGATAAGGGCTAACATAATCAGGAATAAGTATGTTTTTATCAGTTTAAAAGCTTTAAAGATTCACAATTTGCCTTTGTAAAAACTTGAAATAAATATTTCAAATATGTTGATGCTCTCTGTGTATGCAGTTTGTCTTTTCCTTTACAGTGCGGATCTCCTTACAGGATCACAGTGCTCTTATTCCAAATATAACTCACTTCTCAGGCACTCCCTTTACAAGTAATCGCCTCTGAGCGCTGATATTAAGTAACCAGTTATTCCTGTCTTCACTCTCTCGCAGCTAGATATGAGCCAGGTCTCTAAATTATATCCTCGATGACAAACTTAATCTCAAAACTAAAGAACAATACTTAGTGATTAGTGAAACGTTCTTTAGTAGGCACATATTGAGCCTTCACAGAGACTTTCTGTCCTTCATTGAGACCTGGTGTCATTTTTTAGGTCACCTTAACATTGACCTCATTTGACCTGATGTTAAGTAGCAGAGCTGACTTCTTAGACAGGTCTATATGGAGGATTTATTAGGGTCAACGGGTGGAGGGTTTGGATGGGTTCACTGAGTTTGTTGTGTTTTTCCTTTGGATATGGGCTGGGCCTGTGGAATCTGCACCACTTGGACTTTTTCCATTGCCTAATCGAAGCTATTAAAAGCAGAAAAAAGATTACTATCATTATTATTGCATACTAAACAGTCAAATGTAGTGGTAAATGATTTAAAAAGAGAAGCATACTGTATTATTTTAGGCAGGGCTGGCCGCTGGCACAAGTCTGTGTCTGTGTTTTGAGTTTGTCAGACCAAAGAACAACGAGTTATTATCCATCCAGCCAAATTTTGACAAGTTTCTGTTTGTCTCTCTCTCTTTCTTAATATTTCATGTACCTGTATATGTCAGACACACTGACAAACTTCAGATCATTTTCAAAATAAATCCACTTCTTCTTCATCTCTTCGTGTTTGGGAAGTTTAAATAAAGCTGCTCATTCAGGGAAGATGCATTTAAAGTATTTCGAAGGCAGAGCAGCGTGTTAGATTTAGTATGAGTATGAGTATTTATGGGAAGGAATGGAATACAGTATTTATTAGTATGTTTCCATTCATGTATAATCACCTGAAAATAAGAATCAGTGTGTTTTTTGAGCCCTTCAGATCTACAGTGAGGGCGGGTCCTCTTTCATACAGTCCGCCATGTTGATCCACTATTTTGTACAGTAGCCCAAAACAGACAAATCAAACACTGATCTAGTTTTTCTTACACGCTTGGAAGGAGATGATCCTACACACTGGACCTTTAATACATTAATATGTATGGTCCTATAAAGGGATCAATAAAGTCATACATCTTATTATTTATTGACTATATTTTTGTAGTTAAGTTATCAAAAAAAAAAAAGTATATGTGTAAGGAGCATGGATAAGCTCTTCTAGTTCTATTGCACACATAATCTCGCAATACATTTTTATCAGCACAATACAGCACAATCATGCACATAGTCTCAGCTATGACTTTTTGCTATTTATTTCAAAGGGGAAAAAACAACAGTGGCGACAGTACATCAAGTCAGTTCAGTCACTTTATTTTTGACATTTTAAACAAGCAGATTAGGACACTTTTCATGAATTATATACATTAATTAATGAATTACAACTATACACAACGTATTTTACTTATTATTTAACTTATTTACAACACTAAACCGAACAAATGAGATGGACTCACCATGCGTAAATTGCGCAGACACTTATCACTTTCATTGCCTTCTTGGCCGCAAACAATAAATTCTCTATAATTTGCATGCAATGTCCTTTTCAGTGGATAGCAGGGCAAGACCGCACAGTCTCTCCTGTGACATGGAGGTGCGCAAATAGTTTTTAATTAGTTTTCAGTGTCGGTGTGCGTGATGGAGATGCGAGTTGTTGCCACCGCATCTCTGGAAGTGCTGACAAATGTATCCATGTGAAATTCTTCCTTCTTTTTATTTTATTTTTCCTCCTCTCCCGTCTTCAGTGAGGACGCATTACGTAATGACATAGCGACAATGGAAAAACCAGCGTAATTAGTTTTTTTATTTATTTGTTTGTTTGTTTTTATGTGACATGTCACTGATGCAAAATCATACATAACTCATGTATTTATTTAAACAAATAAATAAATTTATTAATCTGGTAAGGGGCTCAAACAATGTTTTGGGTAAACTAAAGTAGGAACCTTTGTCTTTTATTTCCTGTTGCAGACGGAATGGAATTGTGCACACTTCCGTAAAGGAGTCAGCTGTAGTTCCCACGCGTGTTTTTCTTCATTCAGGTTTCCTGTGTTTGTTTGTTTGTTTGTTTGTTTGTTTGTTTGTTTGTTTGTTGTTGTCTCGGTGATGGATCGCAGCAGATCACGTGACAGGGGCGGCAGAGAGAAAAAGCAAGAGAAGAAGAAGAAACGGAGACGGTCCTCCTCCTCTTCCTCCTCCTCCTACTCCTCCTCTTCTTCTTCCTCCCCCTCGTCCAGGAGCAACAGCAGGAGTCGAAGCAGCTCATCAAAGAAAGTCTCACACAGGAGTCAAGGTTTGGACTTTAAGGAGTCAAATTATAAAGTGATTTAATCAAAGCAGGCTGCTGATCTTCTCCTGCTCCTCCTCTAGATGTGAAAACACAGAGAAAGAAGCGAAGAAGAAGAAGCTCCTCTTCTTCATCCACCTCCTCCTCCTCCTCTTCATCCTCCTCCTCCTCCTCGACAAAGAAGAAGAAGAGTAAAGCCAAGAAGAAGAAGACGACCAAGAAGAAAAAGGCCAAGCTGAAGAAGCAGAGGAAGAAGGAGAAGAAGAAGAAGCTGAAGAAGAAGCTGAAGGAGAAGGAGAAGAAGAAGAAGGCGGAGGTGGTGCTCTCCAGTCCTCCAGCGGAGAAACCTCCACCTCCATCCTACCTGGAGGTGTGGCAGAGTGATGAGGGGGCAGTGGAGCTCGGACCTGGTGGGTTCATCACACACTGATGCTGATGCTCAAAGCTGCAGTGTGTGAGTCAGGGATGTCCAAAGTACGGCCCGGGGGCCAATCACGGCCCATTATTTAAATAATATCTTATTTATGGCCTGCTGGCATTGTCAGATACTGTATGGATGGAAGATTTGGCCTTTTTTTGGGTTGACATAACGATTTTTTTGGCCTTTTCAAGCTTTATTTTGATAGAAAGTGACAGGAACATGGAGAGAGAGAGAGGGACGGGGAATGAGATGCAGGAAAGAGCCACAGGTCGGATTTGAACCCTGGGCCGCCACTGCAGCAAGGACTGAGCCTTTGTACGTGGGGTGGATGCTCTCCCAACTGAGCTAAACAACACCCCATACAATCCATTCTTTGTTATCTGACTTCAGATGTGAAAGAAAGAAAGAAAGAACAGTTTTTTTTTTAGATCTGTTCACGCCTGATTGGCTTAAAAAAAAGATAATTGTGACTGAAAACAGATTTGTTACAGAAGAGTGCATTTGTATGCAACTTTTATTGGTGATTTTTTCATCTTTAAAATGTTAGTTTGGCCCCCGGGCATCTTCACATTGTCAAATCTGGCCCTCTTTAAAAAAAAGTCTGGACACCTCTCTATATATCTGGCCCCTTTACATCTTTACATCAAATCCTACACACTGTTCTTCTTCTAAAGATGCCTTGTTAGGTTTTTAGGAACTTATTTTTAGTAGTCACAGCCCTAATGTGCAGAGTTTTACTGTCCTATCTCAAGTTAAATATAAGTTGAGAACAAGGATTTGTTCAGTATGGATGAAATCCTCAATTAATATTACACTCAGGTAAACCCGCACAGCCTAATGCAACCTAATACAACTGTTCAACCTTCAAAAGTCAAAGTTATTGTGAGCTTCGTAGATAGATGTTGCGTATTCCGGATGTTTTATACAGGATTAGTTTGTACAGGTGTACCTGAAGGGGTCATTTCATGGTAATTCTTCTGGGAAATCGATAGAAATCCGACATTATGACACCGCATCATTCCCACAGTGTCCTAATACAACCACAGATATTGAAATTCACAGAATATCAGTATTGAAAGGAAATGTCGGGTTACTTTCTTTAGTACCATCATTGGTCAGCGATGAATCCCCAAAACACACATAATGTACTCATATTTAGTAAATTATTTCCCTCTGCAGTGATGACAGACGAGCAGAAGGCCCGACTCTCCACTAAGAGGCCTCTCACCAAAGAGGAGTACGAGGCCAGACAGAGCGTGATCCGCAGGGTGGTGGACCCCGAAACAGGACGCACCAGGTAAACCAGAGCTACAGAGTACGCTCTGCTAGTTTATCTAGTGAGATGTCTCAGTCTGACACCAAATTTCCCAAGAGCTAACGCACGATCAGTCTGTAAACGACATTTTAGGTCCACGAGTTGTTTCTTTCTTTATCAAAAACGCTGTCGTCTGTGTGTTTTCTTCCAGATTGGTGAGAGGAGAAGGAGAGATCATAGAGGAGATAGTCAGCCGAGAAAAACATAAAGATATCAACAAGGTACGAGAAAAGTTATAACGGTGATATAAACATGGCACCCTTCACCTTTCATCTGACAGTGAGTAACTTCCATTCATCCCCATAGCAAGCCACCAAGGGAGACGGGAACGCCTTCCAGAAGAAACTGGGAATCAACCGGTAGAAGATGCCGTGATCTGCCTCAATAAGCTGAATTTTATCATTTTCAAATAACAGTTGCCTGTGATTAAACTGTATAGTGGTGATGGTACACTAATGAGTTTAATCCAGGGTAAATGACAGTATTTCCTGTTGATCGCCTTATTAAATCTATGCTGCAAAGGAAATAAGACAAGCAGATGAGCTGGTGAGTCGATGGAGATCTGCCATAGGAACTCTACGCTCGAAGTTTGCACACAATGTATTTTACATTTTGTAGTTTACACTGATTAATGCTTATTTATTTTGTACATTTAAGGATCAGTGCTGAATGAACTGAGTTTTTTTTTTCTGTTCACAAATGATGTGACAGTTCAAATGTTTTCGTCTCTGTTCCACTTTATATCAGGCTGATTTTAAATGTTCAGTATCCTGCTCGACTGCAACTTTTTCTACACCCACTCGTGGATGTCTTCTCACCTTTTACATCTCACATTTTGTTTCTTGTTGGTTCCTCTGAATAAATCTGCATTTGTGTGAACTGCAATCAAGTCTCTGAACCATAATTATTCTTGTGTAGTCATTTGGGAGTGTGAAAAAAAGGCCAAACGATGTCTCAGTTGTTCTTTATATGTTCTTTATACACTGTACATAAAAACACAAGGGAATGGATAAAATGAAGTTATCCAAAACTTACAAGATACACACCCTGTACAATGAAAATATTTACCAAGGTATGTGGCATATATATATATACAGTATACAGCCTATATGAATGCTGACTGTTGAGCTAACAGCTGTGGCATTGCATTTACCCGGGGGGACAAAGCTTGAGATAGTGATGGCTTGCCTAATGTTTGTGAATATATCGAATAGATTTCCTTTATAGTGAAAAGCCTTTTTAAGAAAATATGGCCTTTTCCTATTATAGTCTACACAAACAGTCCTATCCTTTTTTTCTATGGAGTCAATTCTGGAGTGAGCTGTGTTCATTCTAGGCCTCACAACACAATGGTCAATGTAAGGCAGAAAGGGGAGCTGTAAGGCCTCTGGTAATATATGTGTGTGTGTCAGTAGCAGAATTGAAGCGATTGTCTGCCCAGAGGTATCCAAACGTCACAGATAAGCGCACCGCTCGCTTCGTCTTTACATTCTCTTGGATTTTTAATATCCAGGCAATTCAGATCTCTGAGGAAGGGAGCATGGTCGAGTAGTCGTCAACTTTTAGATGAGTGCATGTCTTCTTTTTTTTTTTTCCTTTTATCTTTTTTAAATCTAATTACAATCAATGTACAAACGTGCCGTTCTTTAAATCAGCAGCTTTCAAAAGAGTTGTATAAATATGGCTTCAAGCCGAATCTCAAAATGCAGAGGGACGATAGTACAATAGGTAATTCAACTAAAATTCCTTAACCAGGTAGCTAAAAAACAGGAAGAATGAAGCGTCTACATCTTACATCTACCCTCACTGATGTAAAACGGGGTGGACAAAATATTAGAAACACCTCTCAGAGAACATAACAGCAGCACAAACTACAGCCTTTAAAGTTGAACCTGTCTAAAATACTTGATTTTTATGGTCACCTTTTAAATGTTACGCGGCTCCATTTCTACCTAAATGTGCTGGAATGGAAACACAGACAAAGTTAAGACTGTCCACGGGAGAAAACCTACTGTAACATTTCATACCATTATCAGATCAGGGGCACTTTTCTTGTGCAAAGTCTACTAAATGTTGCATGTGTACCGGTGTGCGTTTTGTTGAGTGCTAAGACGAGTTCAGATTCCCTCTGCAGTTTGACATCTGTAGAATATGTGCCTGTTGAACTGATTGTCAATGCACTGTGACATTCACTCAACACAGTCTGTTTGATCTTGTGGTGTTGGTTGAGTAATATTGCACACTTCCCCTTTAACATTTGAGCCCATCATAATGGTCCAATGCAAGTCAAGCTCTGTACATGCCTATCAGGAGGGACAGATAAAACATCGTTTGAATGAATAAAACACAAACTTTTACCCATTTCCGAAATAAAATGGCAAACAGCATAAAGTAAGTCTTAGCTCTGTGTTCTACGTCTGACGGCATATTGTACAAAATTTACAATTTGCAGATTCTTCTTCTTCGTCTACAAGGCGCAGCAGAACAGAGAAAAGAGACCTTAACCTAAGGAGGATTATCTATGAGCACATTCAACACCTCATTTACAGCTTAGGGATAACCAGAGAGAAGCCATATCCCAAAAAATGTTTCCAAAATAACAAACATACAATATATGACACGAGATAGCAGTTCTGTTGATACGATTCTGGTGATCTGCGAGATAAAATCATAAAAATACAATACTGTGCCAGGCAAAGACCTCTTTGAGTTTTTGGCTGCTGCAATTGAAGTTTGAAGAGAAAAAAAAGAAAATACAATATAGCTAAAGTAATCTTAAAACACATTTTGTTCACAAAATCAATACATTTTTTAAAATATCAATAATCTTAAATAACAATAATTATCATCATCGATCAATAAAGTGTATCCTGAATGAGGCGGTGTTTACCCCCAGAGTAAAGAAGACACTTGAAACTGGTCTTCAGTGGACCAGATACCAGATCTGCACTGTAATATAACAATTATGTACAAGCCTTGTTAAGGCATTCGACTGCATACATACACAATCCCATTTTTCTTTTTTTTACAAGGGAGACCCGAATCACATCCTCTCTCTTCATGTAGAGCATATCATCTACACTGTTTACTTTGGCACATTAACCGTACAGTAGTAGGCGTTTTCCCTATAGCTGAATCATACATTAGTGATCCAGGAAGCAGCACACTATGGTGGTGGTGAGATGGTGGTTAAAATGTTAAAATGCTATAAAAACCCAGGGGACAGTGTCAGCTGCAACCACAGTTAAAGGGTAATTTTTCGCAGTTTGCTTCGTGTGACATTTGAATGGTTCTTTGGTCTGAGGGACGACTAGAAAACAAGCAAAACTGGACTGTGTGGTTCGGTGAAACGTTATTGTGGTTTGTAGATGTCAGAAATATGTGCAACGAGTCATAGCTCGATTAAATAATTTCACCTTGGCTTACACAACATGTTTTTTTTTTTTTATGTTTACAGACAAATTTTGGCTAAATGATTCAATCCAGTTTTACCTGATTCTCAGCTCTGCTCCCAGACGTGTATTTATCACGTAAAAATGACGTAGCTTAAAACTATTATGCACTCCTCTATAGTTATTGTGCTTGCAGTGGCCACAGTGGTCAGTTACAGCACTCGGACCAGGCTGCCTCTGACCACTTTGTGTTGTTTGCGTGGGGGGCTGTTGTCTCCAATCGAAACGCCTGTTGTAAGAGGAAAACTGACCTTGTATTCAAGACTGATAAATATTTACTAAATAATAGAAACAGTCCTACAGTATATGCTATGCCTACTTGTGTGCATGTTCCTGTTTCAGGAAGATGTTTCATGAAATGCCTGTTAAGTTCTGTGTGTGTGTGTTATAATAAATACAGCTCCTGCCCATAAATATTTGTTGTTGTCGAGTGTGACTGGCATTAGTTTTATAAAGAGTGGTTCGTAGCACCTGTTGTTTTCATTGTGGTATTTACCCATCTGGTGCAAGTCAACTGTTTTTCACTCTTTGCTTTAACTTCGTCTTAAGTCTCTTCATCTGCCGCACTTATATTTTCAGTCACTCCCCCTTAAGTCTTCTCACATCATCTCCGTAATCTCATTTGGGGCTGAAAATGCCTGGATCCAGCTTGGTGCTGCTGCTGCGGCCCCAGCAGCTGGCTGTGATGCTCATGCTGCGCTGTGTTGCCGCCTGGCTGTGGCTGTGAATGCTCTCCAGCCGCTCGCTGTCTGATTGGCTCTGTGTGCGCTCTGGTCTGTTGTGGATGCTGCCTGTCGGGGAGCTGGGGGCCGGTTGGGAGGAGATGGTGCGTAGCAGGTGGTTCCTCTTCCTCAGGAAGTCGCTGTTTGCACCCAGGCCGAAGCTGCCTTTACGTAGCACCATGCGTGCGCTGCTGGACTTGGCTGGCCGAGAACGGTGGTTGTACTCCAGCTGGGACAAATGAGCCGCGTATCCCTCTGTGATGAACTGGTGAGAGGACCAATGACATATGTTAACTAACTTTCATTGAGGTTTGATAAGTTATTTCTAAAATAATGGAATGGTACCTGGCACTGGTGCTGCATCTTCTTAGAGGGTCTACCGACGATGTATATTTGGGAGGAAGGGAGACCAATGGAGGTGTAGACTGAGATGTCTTTGGTTGATCCGTAGCCAGCGAAAATCTTCATGTGAGCCTGGAATCAAGTGTTAATAATAATTATAGATCAAGTCTACACATACATTGAACTAAGCACTTCTAAAACTACATACAGCCCCCCCCTCAATCCTCCCTTCCTGCCGGTCTGACCTCTGTCAGGGTCTTGAGGAAGTTGGCCTTGTGTCTGAGCGGGTCGTGGACCAGGCCGTCACAGAAGGAAACAATGCCATGAGGGAAGTTGTGCTGAGACAACCAAGCCACCACACGCTGCTTCTGCATGTCTGGTCGTCCTGTTACGTAGATGATCAAATAGCCTAAATCCTGCCAGTGCCTGCGAGGAGGAGAAACAAATGTGCTTTAGTCTGTCAGGGAGTCTTGTTTCAAACAAAAGAAAACAGGAGGTGAAGAGCAGCTAGGTACCTGACGACATCCACGGCTCCTGCCCGCACTTTGGGATCACTGCCCATGATTGACACACTGGCAGCAAACGACCCGTCGATGCTGAATACCACAAACTCTGTGCCACGTGGGATAACGGTCAGGTAGCTGTCTGCAAATGTGTGGTCACCTCTGGAACATAGAGTAAGGAAACGGAGAAAGACAAGTGAGCTACAACCAAATATAAACCAGGCTTCCTGATGAAATGTACATTTATTTGTCATTTAGCTGACATTTTTATCCAAAGCAACTAATCAAGGTACAGTGCAATGAGGACATGCCAGTATAGCAATGTGTACTACTCGTATATATGAAGTACCAGCTCTAGAAGGGGATAGATTTATCATGTCCAGTTGTTGGTAGTGCCAGTAGAGAAGGTACTCTCTGAAGAGCTGGGTCTTCAGGAGTTCTTTTTAAAAGGTACAGAGGGATGCCCCTGATCTGGTAGGAACTGGTAGGACGTTCCACCAACGGGGAATAACAGATGAGAAAAGTTTGGATTGTCCTGAGCGTACAGGTGGCAGAGCCAACCAGAGCCAAAAGCAAAAGCAAAGCCATCACAGTTTGGGTAAAGGCCTTTTTCAGGTGTAAATAACAGAATGGTACAAACTTATAAATCCAGACAAACAGGAAATCAAATACATTTGAGACAAGCGTTCAAAACATTAGTACAATACGTCCAACCTGATGAATTCAGAAATAATCTGACGAGTCATTAACACTATCAAAATATCAGTCACATTTAGCCATATTAATTGTATATGTTGTTTTGCATCATAAACAAGGTATATAAGGGTTTGGTGTCTCTCCACTTTGATGTATGAACATGGTATTTTCCCAGAATTATAATTAGAATAGTGACATTGGAGAAAAGGTTTGTCTTAAAAGAAACTCATCACTATCAATCTGTAAAGATAACCAGACATGGATGTCATCACAAAAATGTATACTTACAAAGAATTTTAAATAAATATTTCTGTTTCCAAAGTGCAAAAAAAAAAGAAAAGATGGTTATGTTTTTACATCACCTGAGCTTTTCCTATGATGAACAGGTCAAATATCTGCTGTGACAAAGTCCAGCTGAAAAAGTCAAACCAATCTCACCTGACAACCATTTTGACTGGGTAGACTCCGATGCCCAGACGCTTGTCCTCTGGGATGACAAAAGACACACGGCCACTGCTGTTGGTCACTTCTGTGTTGAAGTACACCCATTCTCCTGATGGAGGCTGGGTCATGATGTGGAGGTCAACCTGCGCAGGATTACAAAAACCATGAGTACAAATTACACGCTCATTACTGACAGCAGTCTATGTGTGTGCTGTTTGTGGTGACATCACCTTCTCCCCGGCCAAAGTGACCATGTCCAGAGGGCCGTACATGAAGCGACCTGTCACGACCTGCTGGGAGTCTTCTGTGTACACTGCGTCATTTACACGGTGGTTGGCAGTCACGTTCTGTCAAAGGAGCCAAATAAACCATACACGTTAAAATGTAGAATAAGGTGCAAGACAAGGAAGGAATTTCCTTAGGTGCCCTGAGTTTTTGTAGACCTGATGCCTACCCTGATCTTTACATGAGTCCTCTTGCGGAGCCACTTCTCTCGAGGTTTGGAGGGGGTGAATTCAGACACTTCTTTCCCGTCGAGCTCGAGGATACTCGAGTTTTCATGCCTCATGACCTACAGGAGACATTTCAGTGACTCATCCTCAGTATTTCTGAAGAGGACTAACAACCCACTAGTCACATATTAACAGGGTGTAAAGACTGGCGGTTATTCTAATGTTGACTCACCTGCCTCAGGAGAAAAGACACAACATCAGTGGACTCCCAGTACGATGCGTGGAAGAGGTGCGGTAAAGCCACAGTGGGGAAAGCTGTCAGGGCGTCGGGGCAGTACAGGGCAAAGTCCAGCCGCTTTGTGCCCCACCAACGTGCTGCAACTGCGATGGGAATTGAGTGAATAGGGTGCAGATATGTAAGCTGAAACATCATCAGTGTGAGGTATGTGATGCCACGCAAAGTTGCAACACCCCTGAAGCTAAAGACAATTAGTCAGTCTTAAACCACAATTATCACCGATCCCAGCAGTTCTTCAGGAAACAGGAAAATAAAGTGCTGGAATTCAAGTGCAGGAGGAAGAAAAAGATGAGTTAGAATGGATACATGATTATATGAGCTACTGAAGATGGTCATTCATGTTAGTATGGGCATGAAAAAAGGATTATGGATTTGGAAAGAAGAGGCAAGGTCTGGATTTATGCACATTTCCTCATCAACAGAAGTGACCCGAGTCCTTAGGAATCAATTTTAAAACAAATGAAGGGAAGGAAGAAGCGCAGCACTGATGTTTTCGGATTTTGACACAGTATAGAGCAGTGCACAGAGAAGAACTATAGCCTCATGTTGACTTCATACAATCAGTCCCCTCCCTTAGAAAAATACCTTGGTCCACTTCAGCCTGGGAATCCAGTGAGACCAGATCAGATATAGCAAAGTCCAGCCCGGCTGACAGGCAGTTCTCGTACTGACCAGTGGGGCTTAGACCTTCACTAGACTCACTGTCCAGCTCTGCCGCTAGATCTGCATCAGGAGATTCCGCGGCCTGGGCAGCCGCTGCTTTCTTACGGGAGATAGGAGGGCTTTTCAGGAAGAATTTGTTTTGTGATGAGAGGGCGAGTTGGGACAAAAGGCCAAACTTTTTGGATTGGTTAATTTGGCATGAATTGGCTATAGGGAGAAAACAAAGAGAAAGAAGTCATATGAAAAAAAATGGATGCATGTCATGACATGTATGTGACAGTTTATGACAGTTCAAACAGTTTGAAGAGTGATGCTGGGATGCGTCCGGTGTCGGTAAGCTGTGAACGTCAAAGCTGAAAAATAATTATTAGAACAGTAACAGTTCAGGCAGGTGAACAGGGTGATGCTGTCGAACGCCTCCAGGGTTGTACTGTAGGTGCTAAAACAGCCGTGTGCAGAACAGTAATGTGAGGTAACAAGAGTGAAATAGAGAAGGAGGGAGGGGGCGACTCTGAAGGACAATCTCACATAAAACACAACAGAGTACTGGTCATCTTGGCAAACATCGCACTCGGGAGTGGACAATGCAGGAATGGCTGAGGGAGGCAGGGGTCTACATGCATTGCAACATTAGATAAATGCAGCACTCGTTCATTGCATTTACATTTAGACAGTGGGAAAGAGTAAGACAGACAGTGAAAAGTGGCGCTAAAACTTTGCTGTTCTTCAGGACTTGGCTTGCTCGTATTGGGACTTCAACAAGAGATGGAGAAAACACTCTGCATGACAGCCTGGTTACAATGCAGGTGTTATGTCTGGCTAAGCATAAGTAGAAAAATGAACGCGGTATTCGTCTATCTGACTGGACTGGACTGCTCCAGCTGTAGTGCAGGCTGTGTGTAGAGTCAGAGTAACGGGGTTGAGATAGAAGATGAAGGAGGAGAGTCAGAAAAAGAGGGAGAATAACTGGACCAGTGTTTGTGTGAGTGGAGGGAAGAGAGAGAGAGAAGCTTGTTGGTATTGAAAACACTTACTGTTGGCTATGTTGGTGGCAGTGTAACTGTCTGCCATTCCTGAGACCTGGCTGGCAATGCTGACCTCACTGGCCCTCCGCTGGCCCCGGGAGAGGGGGCCCGTTACGGGGGATGAGGGGTACGAACTGTCCATGAAGACACCACCATGAGACTGAACAACATCCGCTATTGAGCCGAAACAAGGAGATCCCATTAGACAGAGACACAGGTAAGGGGGGAAACTCACAGTGATGAAGGGGCAGAGGGAGATGTGAGGTTAGGATGGCGGGAGAGAAATGTGACGGCAGGCACCATGGTTTCAGAGGACATGTGAAACCAAAAGACGGCCACATGGCAGCCAAGGTCAGATTTCTGTAACTGACCGAGTGGAAACACGGGTGCATGAGTACATAAAACACTCATCACATCACAAATGTCCACATCTGTTACAGTCACACCCACGTGTTAAGTATCTCTAATAGCATGTTAAAAATCTTTGTAGATTTTATAAAATCAGATGACCTCTGACCATTATCACAAGGAGAAACATAGAGAACAGTGTTTTCAGGATGTGTAGATAGAGCTTCATGTACACCACACTGCGCAAACACCCAAACACACAAGCAGCACAATCTTCACATCAAAACTTCTCTGAGAAAAGTACCGTCCGTCGACATCAATAATTTGATATTATGGAAAGGATGCAGACACAATCAAATTTGGCACAAACAAAGACGCGTGCATCCTCCAAACACTGAACGTGACATGATGGCAACAATGAAATGTGACACCACATGAGACGCTTATTTTCCAAAGTATTTCCATGGCAAGTTATTTTCTATTATTTCTAGGCAGAAATTGGTAAAAGACCAAGAATTGAACCAGGAAATTAACCTGCAGATACAAATTAATTCAAGCAGCATATATCTTTGTCTGGATTGAACATGACTGCAACTCTTGACCCCTGAAACTACAGCGATGGGAATACCCAGAAAGGACACATGGCAGGTATACATCTGAACATTTTGGACGCGACAGACAAAAGGAACACAGTGAATGGGGGTGAGGACAGATGCAGGTGAATGGGAGAGGCTACACACACTCCATAGTGGCGGGTGTGGCTTTGAGGGAGCCCTCCTGCCAGTTTAGCACGGGCACAGGGATGAAGGTCTCACTGATGGTCTCCTGACAGCGAAAGGACAGGGGAGGCCCGCTGTCAAGCAGCAGCTGAGCGTTGCTCTGGACTGTCTCCACTACAGAGGAGGCGAAGGGGGCAGAGGTCAGGAGGGAGGGAGAGGGGGGAGAGGGTTTTGGAGGTAGAGAGCCACGCACGCAGATATGGGGACAGGAGGAGGCCGAGAGAGGAAGAAAGAAAGAAAGACACAAAAACATATGAAGCAAGAACAACTGAACATGAGACAAAAAAAAAGAAGCAGAGTCAAGCCCTTAGTCGAGCCCACTTCTTTTGAATCTCCACTGCTAGTCAGTCATATGCCAACAACACTAATGTTTTGCACTTTCTCAACTCAAAATGTATCTTTAAGTTGTCTTTAAAACTTTATCTGTACCTAAAAAGACAAGTCAAGTCCTTTTTAGGACTCTGAAACAACAAAACTGATTTCTAAAGTCATCTACAGCTTATTCAGTGGTTGAAAGACTGCATTTTAACCCTGAACCCTCACAAGTTACCTCACTCATTTCTGTATTCTCTGTAGGCTAAGGCTCTAAGGGTTACTCCACTATAATGACCAGTCCAAACAGAAACCACCAGCACGACTATGACCACATTCAGATGGAGAAAACTGCTTCACAAAAGATGTTGAAGCACAAACAGTAGAAAAATGTGTCATTTTTCTTTGAGGCGATGTTTACTCTGTGCGTACGTATTTAAGGCGTGTGTTGTCTTGGCCATGCAGCCATGTGAAGCCAGACAGTGCGTTACACAATCTGTAGTGTCAGCTGTTGCTTACCATTTTATTATAGACAATTGTTTTTGTGCCTGTGCTTGTGAATCATCAGTTATTCTATATTCTGTATTAATATAAACAAGGAATTTTATATATCATCGGTGCAGAAGGCTCACCCAGTAGGGCAGAGTTTCCATCTCCCAGGGGAAAGCGTTGGTAACGGGGCACGTTGAAGGGAGGCAGGAGGTGAAATTTCCTCTCCAGCAGAGGCTCCAGGCGGGAAGCTGAGGGATCGGCTGGGTGGAACAGGTTATAGACCTGCTGACAGGCAGGCCGCAGCTGGGCCACTAGGGGGAGAAATCCAACCAAGGACATGAGAAAGATGAAGGGAAGGATCTACGGACCCCTTCCCATAGATGGAATAGTTGCGAAACTTTCTCTAGATATGCTTACAGTGTTTGTCCAAATGAGCTTACCGTCCAGCATAGGAATGACGGTCTTCCTCAGGGCGAGTACCAAGCCCAGCGGAGAGCCAAAGAGGAAAAAGTCGGACACCTCAAAATCAAACTTCCCCAGGGAGCCTCCATCCAACGTGGTGCTGCTACTCAACCTGCGTGAGGCTGCGTCGTTCCGCAAGACACTGGAGTGTAAGCTGAAAGGACGGCACAAAATCAGTTCCTCATGTTGAACTTAAAATACAGAAAATGAGGACTGACTTTTCCTCTTTTTTTTAAAAATCTCCCAGGTAAGGATTTATGTCATCCCACACTTAACACACCTCGACAGGAAGGCCTGGTGTTGTTTTATTGTGTCCACTTCGTAGGTGGAGGAGTCACTTCTCTTGCGCGGCAGTTGTCTCTTGGGGTCGTCACTTGTGCCGGTACGAGGGATGTCGATGTTGCTGCGACTGAGGTGGCGGCTGCCCTCCAGGGTTGGAGAGGCCGACCCGTGCCCACTGTTGACAATGATGCCAGGAGATAAGAGGTCCTGGTCCTGCGGGGGGGTTGATTTGGGAAAATCTGTTATGAAAACTACACATAAAACATATTTTTGACATATTTATTCATTACTCTGAATGTTATGTCTCTTACCTGTACACTGACAACACTGCCTCTGCGACTGCTGTTCTGGCTTTCATTAACTGTCTGATTGCTACTGCACAGTGCATCAAATCCCAAGATTCCTCCCACGCAGTCCCCGATGAGGCATACCTAAGGAAGAACAAGACAACAGTCAGACAAAAAGTTAATTGAACAAATAATCCTTCGGATTCAGGAGAACAATAACACAAACAGACTGACAGGACAGTAACCCACCTGGCCAGAGAAGGCTGCACCGTCCAGAGACTTCATGAAGTCTGCGTACACCTGGTTGGCTCTGACGATGACGGTGGCCATGGCCTCCTGATACTGTGGAGCAGAGGTAGCCAGGAGAGGGAGGGCTGCCAAGGGGATGTGGTCTTGGCTGCTAGACAGACAACCCTCATCATAGCTGTATGGGCTCAAGCTGCGCATAAGAGGCAAATGATCCAAATTAGGTTATGAATGTGATTTAAAGATCAAGACAGTCCACAGTGTGAAGAAATAAACACAGGAAGAGGGAGCAGTGGTCATGAGCTATATCTGGACTGCTTCCATCAAAAGCAAGAGTCAATGAACAGAAACCTTAAGTCATTACCCTCGATGCTTGCAGCATGCAGAGAAATGTGTGTGCATGTTTGTCTTCTTACTTGGACACCAGGGAGAAGGCCTCGGCACAGATGGCAGGGCAAGGTACCAAGCGGATGGCGATGCGTCCCAGCGCAGCGGGATAGTGAACACGCATGACTGTATCAAAAGCCGTGCTGATCGTGTTGACGTCGGCCTGCTTGCTGTTCTGGTCCCCTCCGCCTGTATCCAGGATGTTCCCTCCGTGCAGAACCAAGATCAGGACATGGATCTTGGAAGGCTGCAGACACTGCTGAGAGGAGCTCTCCTGAGAACAGAAACAGAAAGGTGATGGATGGGATGATGAGGAACAGCTCCCGGTGAAAGTTTAAATAAATTATGTTTTTACAGATGAAAACATCCTTTTTATCCGCATGACAATCAGCATGCTTACTGAGTGGGAAAAATCACATAGAAACAACATGTATGAAAGCCCTGAGAGGCAAGTGAGAAAAAAAATCTAATATTTATCTAAACTGTTTTCTCGCCAGTGTCTTAAGAACAAGTGAAAAGAGGTTTTTGTTGTTGTTTGTAGGTGGGGAAAAAGTTATGCAAGGTTAACATCTCTAACGTTCTTCTTTTTGCATCTATGAAGACATGAAAATGAAAAAAAGTTGTTTTTTTTGTGATTTTGTTTAGGATCGTTGTGTGTTTGTTTTAATATTAATTTTAGCCATGTTTCATCTTTTTTCTTCCAGGGGAGTTTTAGCCAAGTGAAGTTAACACCAAGTGCCAAAAACTTCCTTGAATTCCCTGAATGGCCACTCGAGGCTGGCTGCAGAGCGAGTCAGTCTCCAAAAGGCCCGATATTAAAATGTCCAACTTCACAGCAGAAATAAACATGTTCACAGCCTGGTACAAAAAACAGTTTTGGTCTCTGACTGACAGGTGGGTGCCGTTACAGATGTCTTGTTTGAGCACCCAGGCGTCATTCAACCTGCTTCAGATCCACAGATGATCCACGTCTTTGATCAGTTTTAGATTTGCCGGGAGGTGGAAAAAGCAGGATGTTGACATGGTGGCGGCCAGAGCCACCACAATCCGAGCTTCACAGTGGCTCTTTAGAAACGGATGGGTGACATCACGGATACGACGTCCATTCCTAACACTGTCAGTGGTTTTAGCACATTTCCAGCCAAAATAAAGACATGAAGGTAATGTCATATAACTTGCTCACATTCAATATACTATGTACTTTGTGTTAGTCCTATTAAGAACAGGGGATAGTGATGCACTATAACGGCAAACACTGGGACATAACAAAACTTCCATTTTCACCTGAGTTCACAGATGAACAAACCTTTTTTTTCACCTGTTCTTAACTCAAAACAATTTAGATTTTTTTTTTCTCACTCGCCTCTCTGGGCTTCCGTAATAATTTTTTTTCACTATTGTGCATTAAATTATTTGTGTTTTGTGAGTCATATTAGCGTCCATCTCTTCAAACATGGACCACACAACAAAATGTTTGTACAAACGTCTTTTCACAACCAGAGAGGGAGCGGAGAACCATGAAGGGAAACAGAACAGCCAACCTACACTCCACCTGGACAACTGTTCAACTTACAGCAAACGACAACGTTTCCTGAGGACAAGTCACATTAAATTGAACAACATGATGCGTGTTTTTTTTTTTTAAACAAGTCTGATACAAAACATTGCAATACATGTACACTCAACACCACAGCTGCAAGTACACAGGAGTTGAACAGAGGGTGAGGTTGAGGTGTACACATGGATCTGGGTTTGAGCAACGGCGGGGAAAAAACGGCAGAGGCAGTATGTACTAGGTTTGTTCAGGGGGATTGGGGGGGGGGGGGGGTCTCTGTGGAGCTTCTGTAGCCCACAGTGCACTCGGGCCAAAATGTTTACTTACTGACGGGTGCCTTGTTACCGTGATGGTGGGAATGGGAGAGCTATCGGCTTGGCCGCTAACAGAACCACCCATCTGAACACAAGAGGACAGAGAAGCTCAGGGACAAGCATCCCTTCTGTAAAACCTGATGCAGAAGTTTATTAAAATGAAATCAAGTTTAACAGAAACTTTTTGGGTCCTGATGGGCACGGTTCTTCAGGAATATTCACATCACACATGGTTCTGCATCAGAGAAGGTTGGTTAACGTTTAGTAGTCGTGCAATCACGGTCAGACACACTTACCTCATCTAGTCTTTCCTCACTGGTTGCTCTTTCATAATCCACTGTCATTTCCTTGAACAGTTCCCCTGCAAGCACAAACACACACACACATATTTTTAACATCAAGTACTGAGGCAGTGTGATGGTCAAAGACGAAATACTCATCATCATACCAGGAGTTTCCTCTGTGTCTGCAGCTTCAATCTTGTCCATGAGGTCGTTGGAGTTCCACTTGGCGATTTCCTTCGGGAGGACCTCCTCGCCGTCTGAGAGATCCTCTGCAGAGGCCACACAAGATAGATCATGATTAACTATGGCATATGTGCCGTTTAGGGTTTACAAATTCCAGTATAACCAATTCATGGAGAACAACAGCATCAGCATCGAACAGTTGACCAATGTAAACACACTTTGTCAAGCTTTCCCAAAAGACATTGTAAAAGAACTAAGTAGACCATCAAATGTTATGATGGGTATTTTCATGTCTTAAGTATAACCTTTCTGTTCATCTGTTCACATGACATTTTGCTCAAATGGAAAGTTTATGCTGGAGGACAAGAAGGGGTTTTACCACATTAGATGTTCAGAAAATAAAAACAAAATGTTTCTATAAACATATTGATGGACAGTGTTATCATCCACTGACATTAATCTGGAGGTTCAGGATCTAAAAGAGAATATCCCGTTTTATCCCATAATTTCTCTCCTGGGACATTTTTGTTCCACTGCCAGTATCTTCATTTCTGAGAAACAAGCAGCCACCTCCTGTTCACTTCAGCTTGTGTTACCAAGCTGAAAATCTGATCTGAAATTGATGAATTTGATGTTTACTTCCACAGTAGTTACACTGCAAATAAATAACACATCATTTTATTTCACAGCAAATTGCTTTGAAAGTAAATACTGGGTTACAGTCAGTTTCAGAAACACCAGACTGAGATTATTTAAATATTCATTGATCATATAAATTTCTAAAGAGATAATGTGTCCAGTGCACTGTTCAATATCAAGTGACTTTCTCCTTAATTGCTTCTGAGGTCATTTTCTGTGTTGCTTCAGTTTCTTTCATTCAAAAACAACCCAGTATTAAACTGCAAAGAAATTAAGGTGTGTAGGTAGAAATGTATCTTTCAAATTCAAGTTGATACACTTTCTATTCCAGCTTAATTTGCAAGTTTTTTTGGAGTTAGATAACATAAATGTGTAATTGTGGCATATATAAGATGTTTTATTGTGTATTTTGTAGAATAGGTACTGCAATGCTAGTTTTTTTATTAGTTATATAAGTGTTTCATTCGTAGAATAATTAATGGGCCATGGAGACACACAGAAAGTGAGTTATCCTCCTTAAGCTTTCCTTTATTTATCTGCACCAAATATGTACATATATATATATTTCCCTGACACCCAGGAAAGGAGAAAATGGTTCAAAATAAACTTGGACAAGCATCACAAGTGTTTGTAATAGACGATAACTGCAAAAGCACCATGAGCGCAAACAAACTTTAAAGATAGAAATCTAATATCAGAAGCAGTCTGAGCCAAGTCAGTCGGTTTCCAAATTTAATTCGTGTACCAGCGTCATGTGATTCACCCAAGCACATGTTTATCAACACCGTATATCAAGTTCATTTTGAAACACCAACCTCATTTATTTACCATAATTATATCACTGCTCATTTCATAAGGTCGTCTCTGTGGTATTAGAACGTCTATAAATCATAAATATACTGATATGGGCACGACTGTCACTGAGACAGGAGGACATTTATGACAGTGCAGTCACAAGTTTAATCAGCTCATTTAATAAAATGTAATGTGCTTTCACTTCAGGCACCAAACATGAACAGGAACATGAATACTGCAGCACACAATAAATGATCAGACGTCAACACGATTCAGACTAATGATTCCCTGTTACTCAAAATAACATGAGCGAGATTTATTAAACCTGAAACAGGTGGAGACTAATGAGTGGAGCTAAATCAGTATCAATATAATAAATGACAGCATGATTTTATTCTTGTTTCATCGTCATGACAAAATGTTCGGAAACAATTTCACCACACAAACACTGATGAATTATTTAAGGTGGAGGTGAGGAGGGAAGGGGGGGGGGGCATTTATTGCTTGGATTGTGTGTGTAAACAGTGATGTGGCAACTGATGGGGCTGATGGGGAGAGACGATTGTGATTTCTGAACTGGACGTCAGGGTCAGACACCCGGCTCGTGTCCTCGGCCAAACTCATCCAGCAGAGCGAGAGAGAGAGACAACGTGGGTGTCGTACCACACCCACCTATTGCAACTGCAGCCCCAAAGCATGCTGGGTATCTGGGAAGCTTAAGAACTGATCTGTAGTTAAAGAGACGCATGCAGAGTCAGGGGAGAAGGGAGCAAGCAGGTTATTGCCAAATTAAACAATCGATCAAAAACTGTGGTTACCATGAGCGTCGAAGAATTCCTCATCCGAGCTGTCGTCTGAGTCTCGCGCTATGCTCTGCATCCTCCACTCGGAGATGCTGTGACGTGACGGACTCACTGAAAGACCGTACATGAACAAAAAATTCATTGTTATTTTGGGACATGTGTTTCACCCTCTCTCTTTCCTTTTTGCAACACACGCACACACGCTCACACACACTATGACAAAGAAATATTGCACAATCTCCCCCCAGCCCACACACACACAGTGTTATATAAACATGCAACAGTCTCTGTGGTGCATTACTTCATCACAGATGGATCGCTTGGTGGTCAGGGTGGTGTGTGAAAAAGTGAGGCCCGATGTAACACAGAGAAGCTTCGAGCGCACCGACTACCAAACGCCAGAGGAAAATGGCGATACTAAAAGCAGGGACTTGTCTATCACGTCTCTTCAGTCTATGCCTCATATATCATTAGTGCAGAGGAAGAGCGAGGGAGGGTGTCGCTCCAACGCTCTGAAGGGCAGGCTGGTGAGAGGGGGGCACAGCTGTAGCTGTCAGCGCACAGAAGGAAACAGCAGTGGCGGAGGGGAGGGTCACTGCGAAGAGCGTCAGCCTCCTCTGGTCTGTGATGTCAGCACTGCTGCTAAAAATAGCCCCAGAGAGAGCCACAGGGGGGCGGGAAGGGGGGAGTTACAGGGGGGCGAAACGAGGCCCAATGGATGAGAGTTAGGGTCGGTCCAGGTGGTAGATACAGTGCTTTGAGATAGGGGTGACACTGGAGATGGGTGTGTGTGGTCATGTGGTCTGTGATGTCAAAGCTAGAGCTAAAAATAACCCAGGTGAGATCAACAGAGTTGTATGGGTGAGGCGAGGTGAGGTGGATGCTGCAGCAAATGTGGAGGCGCGAGTATAAATAGTCAGGTGGAGTAAAAGCTGTAATTAACATCAGGTGCTGGATGCAGAGTCTGCATACTGCAAAAAAAAAGAAGGTTCCCCCAAGTGACTTTAATAACACCAGTTCAACAACTTTAGCTCAGTGGTTTAGTGCTAGAGCAACTTTCAGCATGTAGTCTTTTAATATAGCAATTAAAGTGCTTCATGTGGAGCTACAGAGGTGACACGGGGCTGTGAATTTGGCCATATTTTGGAAAAATATTTTGAAACACACCGAGTATTACAGATGGACTGCACAGTGAGTTATGATACCGGCAGTTTCTATAGATGTTCTGATACTTTTTTTACACCTTCACAGCTGCAGATCTTTATTTAAAATAATTCTGTTTCAAGTTTGTAGAGGGAGGATGACCACTATATACATAAAAATCATACAAACAGAGCTACTTTGGCTTTGCTCTAGCTTGACTTTGTTAATTTCTTTACCTACTAGCCTCCAGCTCAAATATCACAACTGGCTGTGTTTACTTAAAAAGTTTGACTTTGCTCAGTCTGCCTCACAAGGTCCTTTTCACCTTAAAGGTCGAGGTGCACTGAGTTTGAAGGCACGATGATGTGTAAATATAGACGCGATAATGTGCGAAGGAAGGAGTTCACCTCAGGACAGCGCAAAGAGTATGGGGAATTGTATAGGGGAGAGCCATGTAAATACATAACGGATGTGATAAACAGGCGAGCACTGTGCGCTCCTCACCTCCTCTCTTGGATGAGCGGGAGGATCGGGATGAAGTGGACCACTGCTTGGTGAGTACACCACGTGGCTGGAGAGTCTCTACTCCCGAGCTGACGACCACCTCCTCAGCTTCAATGGAGCTGATCGCCTCTTTGACCTCCTGGTCTTTGTCCGGAGACGGGGCGCCTCCGTTGGCCTCTGTGGCCTCCTCTGGTTGACTGAATTGGCCCATCTTTGTGGCCAGGGCCAGCTGGGTTTCCAGTTCCAGCTGCCGAATGTCCTCCATGGTCAGACCATACCACTCATCCTGCCAGCACCAGGCCTGCCGGTGGGCACGCACCATCACCTTTCTCAGTCCTACAGGGAAACAGCAGAAAATATTACACACCTGTATCCAAAAATCTGACTGTAAGGTCCGTGACTGCATACTCACCAACATCATGGATGAAGCGTTCGATCTTAGACTGCATGCCCCAGTAACGAAACTCCACCTTGCAGAGCTTGTAGGCACACATGATGGGGGTCTTCCCTGGGTTATTGTTGTACTCCTCTATCCAGTCATCTCGCAGAGGACCCCTCTGGGTCTTGACTGACTTGTAGAGCCGTGTGTCCTCCTCTGCTTTGTACTCATGAGTGGGGATGGGATCTGTCACTATGTCAATTGGGTCTGCCAAAGACAGGAGACAGATATTTTGAACAGATTGCATGAATAATAATATAACAGATTCTGTATGTTTAATATCGCATCATGGTGCAGAACTTTTCTGGCTGGAAATTCTTTTAATAACTAAATTTCAGGCTGACGAAACGCATACATGAATAAGCCATTGATTAAAATTATTACAATCAGAGTTGTAACTAGGTCACTGCATGCCCTCAAACCATTCATTTCTGAGCAGCTTCATATTCAATACGCATGCGACCAGGCAACAGAAAAAAAACATATGCAGTACTACTGAATGTGTGAGACAGGAGAGGAGAGCTATCCAGACACCATCAGAATAAACTTAATCAACACAGAAAGATTAGTTAAGATCTCAAATATAGTTAGCCATTACAGTGTTTGTAACTATATTCTGTATTTTGATTTATTCTCTGTGAGAAAAGTGACTACAGTTTACAGCTTGTCTTATCCTGCAGCTGTGAACACAGACATGTCATTAGATACCGGGATTGAGGTTTGCAGGGAGGCACATTTGATGACCAACTCTAATATTTGGAGGAGTTTAGATGGAAAGTTTTAATTGGATACTTCAGGACGCTATAAATAACAGCAAGACAAGGGTTGGAGAAAATGTTGACCACAAAATGGAAACAACACTCATTTCTTCTGGTCGTGTCCAAAGTTGAGTAATTTTTTTGGCAGGATGTATTAGACGCCCTCAGAGCAGTATTTCACTAAGATATCACAAATGACCCCGAAGGTCCTTGGTTCAATCCCGGAAGGTTTTGAGAGCCAAAATCGATTTCTATCACAATGAGATGGTTGAAACTTGAACCACCAACATATAATAATATCTGGCTTAAAAAGTATGGGAACTGTATGAGATGGAACAAATTACATATGCAATAAGGCTACAAAGACCCACATTTATGAGGTGGAGTCCTGCAATGAGTCTGTTAATGCAATAAGGGAGTATTTGTTTATACTTATTTATTTATTGTTTTTTATGTAAGCGGCTATATATTGATTTAGATATGAAAGCAGCTAGAAATTTTGTGAAGTGAAATGTCAAACTGTAAAACTGTACTGTATGTATATATGTAAGGATGAAAATAAAATATGAGTTGAGAACTGTTACTTTAATCATTTTATTGGACTTTCTTCTTGAGGTTGTTATAAGGAGAAGTTTCTGTGAGAAGTTTTTGTGGATAAGCTTCGATGTTAGGATGAGAGATGCGGGACAGATTCTGGAGGACTTCCCAGTAATAACTGAACTTCTTGTCATGCCTGAGGGAGGATCTGTTGATCTGTTTCCGTGTGAAACTTTATTTCAGTCTTGGTCAGACTCTGAACCACCTTGTGTGAGCGAGGACCTCTGACCCTTCAGCTGAAAGAGTGGTATTGTTCTTAAATATTACAGCTGTGTACTCATATTGCCTTCTTAAACTCATTTTATTCTACCAAAGCCAAATGCAATATTGGATTCACTAAATGCTGTACTGCAAGAGTTAAAGCAGCCTGATACACATCAATTAATATCTTAATATAAAGTTTATGTTGTCCTCGTGGTTCAGGATTGATACCAAATTGTCTCACCGATAGTCCTTTGTCTCTTCTCTGCTGCAGACATGTTGAAGACATCTGCTTGGTTGCCTGTGTCGGGTTTGTAGTAGGTCTCAATGTCAATGGAGAACTTCTCAACAAAAGGACAGGTGTATCTGAAGGACAGGAAGAGACAAAATGAAAAAAAAAAACACAGAACCAAGAGTGCGTTATGAATTCAAACACATAAGTTCATTAAGAGACTTGCTTTTAAACTGAATGGCTCAAGATCAGAACTATTTTATCAAGAGAGAAGAGACCCTCCCGATGCTGAGAACAGAAGACATGTGAGCCATTCCCATCTGTTGCATCTGAGGCGTCTGCAGCAAAGCTGTCACTGGTTGAATAGATGTGTCAACAGGCACTTGCAGTCTATCAATATCCTGACAGTTTAGTCAAGGGCACATCTCTTTTCAGCACCTCCACGTCTCTGTTTGTCAGGCACCACACAGACAAACATACTGACACCCTGAGAATGAGGGGCCATCAACATCTAACAGCCTGGGAGTGCTGCTGGCCACACGCCGATCTGATGGTCTGCTCTCTAATATTCTGACAACTTGCTCAGAGGTCTTTATTTTCTTTTGGATTTGACTGTGGGACAGCAATCCAGAGCATCATCACACTCGCCAGTCATGGCGTTTTATACACTGAATACAAGCTGCGTTTGTAATCTTTAAATGTGTGCACGCCTACAAGCTGCAGCATTTAGACACTTATGCACACCTCTATTATTAAAATAACAAATTTATAGTTTGGTGCAGCTTTGGCAGAGTTTAATGCACTGCTCTGAAGGAGTGTGGAGGTGGCCTTCCTGCAGTACAAAACCTCACCTGGTGCGGGTGTAAGGGTAGGCGTTCCAGGACTCTTCTTCAACCCTCAGTGCTGCTTTGGGCAAGATGGAGCGAAACCAGCTGGGAATGTGCATGCCAATGTGGTAGACCTTGTGGGTGTACTGGCCCGTCCCACCTGGTCCATCTGTGTAGGGCTTATTCTCTAGGATCTCCACCCCGCTACCTTCGCCGCAGCTCTCTTCTCTGCTCTTTTTCTGAAATCAGAATAATGAAAACGGAGTGTTACATTTAAAACATCACACGTCTAAATCGGATGTTTAAGGAAGGAACTGAAACAAACAAATGCTTTTTGCAGATAAGAATCTGAAGGGTTTAGTCAGGTGTTATCAGTCAGTGGACTGAAACAGAAGACGAGCACATGGGGCACCAGAATGAATAGCTTCCTGAAAGCTTTGGCAGCTCTGAATTGCAAATCTGGAAGCCCCAAAACCAGCTCACGTAGCCACACCTTTCCCATATTTACATTCCAGGTGCACAGAGGAAGTCAGGCTGGGGTGGAGCCTGCAGATGCAGTTGAGCAGACTGACAGCTAGGTGACTCAGAGCTTCAAAGACAAGAATGTGTGGCACAGCAGTTCTCATGAAGTCAGTTAAACAGGAAACCTAAATAGCAGAGCATAGTCCAAGTGCTGACGATATTAGGAACACAGGGTGCAAAGAGCAAGAACCATAAATGACAGAGACTGCTGATGTATCATCTTATCTATCTCCCTCGTCAGCCTTTGTCCAGTATTTCCACATCAACATACGTTAAACGCTGTATTTAGTGCAGCGCTGGGATAATGGAGAGACAGATTTCTCCAGTCAGTCCGGCGGGGAGAGGCGATGCCAAACAGGCAGTGAATCAGTTGAGTAGGGAGGAGGAAGCCGTGATGTGTCCAGTGCTCCGGACCTCATTACCTTTGACAGGTCATTCATTAGCCACCCGCTCTGCTCTCAACAGCCCAGACACACCTCCAAAGACACAGCACAGACGCCACAGCACCGTCAAACTGAATGTACACACAACCGGTACACAAGACGCTTGATGTAAATGTGAAGTTTACAGTGTACCGTACACATACAAACACTATAAATGTATGTAGCTACAAGTCATGTAAGGGAAAAGTTCACCGCAAAAGACAATAAAATGTCTTTTTCCACTTGCCGGTTTGTTTGTTTTTAATTAGACTGACGAGAAAAAGGTTATTGTGAGCACTCCTAACATTGTATTTGGAAAGATAAATCGCTGAACTGTCCCTTTAATTAGACCGCCGACAGGTGAGAGCAGCTTGCCAAACGCAGTGTCACTTTTTTTTCCATTTCTCCTCCCCGGAGCGACGGATGATTCTTTCCAGTTCACCGGGGAAAAAGATTAAGAAACGCTGGCCAGGGATCAGCAAAAAGGGGAAGTGAGGGAGTAGGTTACATGCTTGAAATTAACACTGCACGTCATGTTAGATTCCTAATGAAAACAGCAGAGTGTGCTTTGCTCATTTGCATACAGATGTAAACTGAACCTGTGGGGGGAGCAGAGATGAAAAACTTCTGAAAGTGTGTCGACTGTTTTCACAGGGGAGGGAGGGGGTTTGTCATCTGCACTGTTACTACTGTAAAACCCTTTTTGGCTCAGCACACAAAGTCCTGCCCTAAAACCTTTTGCCACATAACACACTCTATGTTTCTCTCTCGCAGAGCTTTCTTTAAACAGCCGTCAAACCCTTACAAAATAAAAGCTAACACCATCAAAGCCTACTGGATGTGTTTAGTTTCGACTGCCCTGACAGGATGGGAGCCACATCCTGGTTTTTTTCTCCCCCCTCTTGCCACAAAGTTAGGGAGGTGCGTTTCCTGTCTGAGCTGCCGCTTTTCACTTAGCTACACGGATACAGTTGCTTAGTCAGAGCGTGATGGATGTGTGCGAATGAATGAGACACAGTGAGATCCTCTCATATTTTAATTTCTCACACTTTCTCGCCTTTTGCTTCGTACGTTGCTGCAAATCCCTCTGCGGTGGTAATGAATTTACGATTAGCTATCGAGTGAGTAGGTGTCGTTGTAAGGGCAAAGGAGAGGAAGTGAGAGGAGGGGTGGGGTGGGGCATTGGCTGCTGAGGTGCAGACATGGCCAGGCTGTCCTAAGGCCCTGACTTCATCTATGTGGCTTACACAAGGGATGAATCGCAGGAAGGCAGGCAGGCCTACATGCTGCTGTTGCCCTGGTAACATACAGCGATGAAGCGAGGGTATCCACAGACACCAGCTTTTTTCTTTTTTCCTTCCACCCTCTCTCTCTTATTTCTTCCCCTCCCTCCCTCCGCCGCCTCTCTTTTTATCCTCCATTTCCTCTTTTCATTCATTCCTTCTCTCTCGAACAAAACCTGACCACCGGCATGCTGCTGATTTCATGGTTGCCATGGTGACATAAGCCTCACAGCAACGACGCTGTGCAAAGAGGGTGAGGTCAGGGGAAAAGGTAACTATGGGTCAGCGAGGTAAGAATCCATCTTCCAGCTGATTTGTTTACATGCTCGAGAATGCAATGCACTAAACCACCGTGTAAACCTGATTATGCGTGTGTAATATCTTTGCACAAATAATACAGGCCGTGCAGTGAATCTGTAGTTAAGTTCTTCACAATCTAATTATTAATTCTCCACAATAAACTGCTACAAAACAGCAAAGGTGCCAAAGAACTTGTGTGTAAAAGTGTGGAGCAGAGACTAGTTTGTGCTGTCTTCAAATGCCTGCTTGCTTTGGGGCATGTCTGTTGAGTCATGCTCCCAAAAGCATCTACAGCTCGGCTGGATTACCTGTCTGTTCAGTACACCGGGGAGAGGAAATGAAGAAGAGCAACAGAATAACCAACAACTGAAAAGTCCGACCGATGTACTCGTCAAGGACTTGTGTTGTAATCGGTTAATATTGTTAGCCTGTTTGCAGGCTGAACAAAGAAAGGCCTTTACAGTTCTACATCATTATATCAACTAATGTTCCACAAATCTGTCAGAAACAACTTCAGACAAACTGTTTTCATAGTACATAATAGGTGAGGCCCTCTTTGGCAGTGCAAGCAAACAAAGCTGTAGCTTGTGTTGTATCGTACCAGTAGGTGGATATTAGTTTTAGACAACTTTGTCAACAAAGACTCTCATTCATTTTGGTGTAAGATTAAGCTGTGTAAGCTTGAAGTTGTGCTGGGGTCTCCTTATTCAAGGCCAATGGAGCCGTTTTTCTATTTATGCTTCTTGACTTGCTTTTATCTTCATTTATACATTTCTTGTGCTATAGTTAGGGACCAATATACCAAGGCAAAGATCTACTGAAGTTCACATTTGATCACATAACTCAAATAGGTGGGAGTATGAGCTATTTAAACTTAGGTAAATACACTTTTAAATTTACCAGACTTGACACACACACTCTTACGATTCTTGTTTCCTGATGAAAGTACTTCTTCAGTGATGTTGCCACCACAAGCAAGACAGCTAAATACCTCGACCTGATCAAACAGGCCCGTCACGTCAGCCTGCTCTTCAACAAACGTAAGAAAAAGATTCCTGTGATTCAAGTTACGTAACAACGTGGCTTAAATCCCAACACAGCTATGGAATGTTCAGTCAGCACATGCCTCAAACGGTGAAAAAACATGTGAAAAGAAAAAAAACCCACCACAACTTGTCCAAACAAAGGTAAATAAATAATTGAGGATATTGTTTTTTACCCTAGTCTGACTCATTGTGATTACTCTCCATGCCTCTTCTGTGTACAGATGCTCACGGTGCACCTGGCAGTGCCACTGGATTAAATAAATCCCCCTTCATGCACACATGCCATATGAATAGAAAATATGTTGCCACACTGGATAACTAAAGCTGCATAAATCAGCCTTTCCTGCTTGGAGCTGTAAACCCTAAAACTCTTATGCAGACCCTCAGTCTCCAGCTCAGGGTCTGGTTAGACAAATGAAACTGTCTGACACAGAAAAAGCAGTACGTCCATCTCCATCGCACTGAGTTTGCGACGAGAGCAAGGTGCCCCCACCCTCCTCCTGAATAAAAACATGCAGCCTGTGACGGGTGGAAACAGCCAGCTTCAGAGAGTTTAAACTGGATAATCTATCAGCACACAAGCTCTCTTTGTTCAGTCACTCCACCGGCGTCACACATCGTGTGACCAATCATTTCATAATTGGGCACACTGTGATCGTACACTTGAAAAGTCTTCCGTGTTGATGTATCTCCTCTCCGGCTGCACATTTTCGTGTCCCCTGGCTTCTGCATCACTTTGCTGTGGATGTGGTGCGAGGTGACCTCACCTGGATCATGTAGAGCTGGGCGATGCGGTACTCCTCCACACTCATGGGCATGGGGATGCGGTACTCCTTGATAAGCATGGTGAATCTTGGAGGTGGGGGGAAAGGGGGATCGGGGAGAAGATTGACAAGGGAAAGGGAGAAGGGAGGGACAGAGGGAAGGGAGGGGAAGAGGGGACAGGAGAGGCTCGGGGGGCTCCTATTTGTGACTTGTCAAATCACCAGCTTGAAGTCCACATTGATGGTTCCTGTGGGGAGAGAAGCAAATAAAAACATGAGGTATGTAAGCTGTGAACATATTTGAAGACAGATACCTTCAAGCATCCAAACAGTAGCGTTTGTTATGGTGAAAACATGCTGCAACACAAACTGATTGTGGCTCTCCAAACAGGTCTTCACCTACATCCATCCCTCAAAAGCAGAAACCAGCACAGAAAAAAGCACGCAGACTAATTCAGAAGCTGCAAGATTCCTTTATAGATAAGCGAGGACAAAGACTCTCGAGGCTCACACGCTGATGAAGAGTCGGACTTTCAGGACGTATACGCCTCACTGTAGACACAGTGCGTCTGGTCCAAGCCTGAGCACTACAGAGGAGCATCAGCGTTGTGCCTCAAGCCAGCGTCTCAGATCCAAGTAAGGAACTTTCCAGGCTAAACCTCTCTTCTTATACGCAGGCCACAGCTCAGTGTTTGTGTGTTTGTGTGTGTGAGGGGGGTGGGGGTGTCTACAGAGAGCACCCATGCCTTGCCAGTGGTCCCAACAGCCACCCAAGTCTCTCCCAACACTTCAGCGGCATCACATGGGGGGGCTCACTCAGCATAAGAGGGATTACGGTTGAGTGGGGAGCATTATGTAACACTGTAAAGAGCCCCCTGTGCTCCGTGATCGAGGTTTCATAAATAGCAGCCTCAGAATTGCACAAAGCATTGTTTTGAAAACCACTGGGCAGATAGGGGTAGGTGTGGGCTATACATAACCAACGTGTGGGTGGCGTGACTTGCAGAAATCTGCTTTTGACCGCAAAGCCAAGCGAGTAAAAAAAAACAAGATCCTCACTGTACAGTGTTTCAGATAAGGTGACACATTAACTGAAGAGGATAAGGAAAGGGGAGATATCAACTATTCTGTCAGAATGAGCGATGACACATTAACTGAATATTTGTAAAGATAAACTGGTAACTTTAGTCCTTGGAGTAGAAAACAATTAACACTCTGATAACCTGAATCCTAGGAAATCCTCGAAAAAGAGCTACACACATGTTAATCAGCAGCCAAGATTTAAAAAGTCTAGTTAACGACGGGTTGGTTCAGTCTGTATTCAGATACAGCTGGTCTGCATGTGTTACGAAAGACAACAACGCCACATTTTGCCATTCAAATGTGACAACACAGCATTGCATAACCCGGATATTCACTCTTTTCTGACCCAAGGCAGTGACTGTCCCTCAGTCTGGCACCCGGCCATTCTGTGTAATCACACTAATATTCTCAACGCGTCACACATCCACTGAACAAAGGCCAGCTTTGGTGAGGCTCCCGGTTGCTCCAAGGGCTCCGGTCAACCACCTATTAAGCGCTCACCTCCCACAACTCCCGACTGAAGACACATTCCTCTAATAAGCTCACTGAAGTACCGCAAGGACAAAGATGCACCTTGTCTTACTTCTCAACCTGAGGCAGGTGCTTACTAAAACATTGGGAGGTGTTCTGGTTAGAACAAGGAAACATTGTCTTCTATACATTTTTCATATAACATCTTTGCTCTACACAGAAGAACAAGGCATTGACAAAATCGGAGCAGAACACGACGTATTGCTGAAAATAACTGCACTCTTGGGAAAGGGCTTGCATAAAACTAGGCTAGCCTGGAGAGGCCCGGAGAAAAGCCTGCGGCTCAGGAGCCCGAGAGGCCTCTACATGTTAGTGCCAGGCTTTAGAGGAGAAGGTCATCTTTGTTGACAGTGTTGATGATAAGCAGCGCGTTTCAAAAATGTGGCAACAGTTTCAATGCTCGGTGGCAACAACTGATGCTGCAACAAACTTCTGAGCGTTTCGGAGAATTTCCTCTTTGTCAATCAAAATCCGGCCGGCTGCTATCATTTTGCAACCGTGACACGAAAGAAGTGTGATCAGGTGTGTAAAGATATAGAGGAGGAGACAGGCAGCATAACAGAGGGACTCCGTACAGTCATGGCATTGCTCCGTCCAGCGGGATGTATTCAGAGCCCTGGGTGACGACGTGCTATCAGGATTTGTAGTGTTGCTGATGCATGTGAATTATGTGCCGGATTGCCAAGCAGGATTATGACAATTTTACTGTCTGATAAAGCTGCAACTAATTATTATCTTTACTATGAATTAATCTGTTCATTTTCATTCTGTCTAATCAATTTTTCTCCCCAGAAGCCATGATGATGTTTTCAAATTGCTTGTTTAGCTCGGTCTAAAAACAGCACAGAGGAACTGAATTTACAATCAGTGGAAAAAGCAGCAAATCATCAGCATATTTTAGAAGCCAGTACGAGCACATGTTTTCTTTTAATAATGACCTGATCAAATATTTATTTTAATTTCTGCACGCACACACAGAGAGACAGTATGTGTCTCTCCTTTTCTGGCTCATGGAAGCAACACCATAGACGGACACACCCAAACTCGGTTTATTAAGTAGGGGCAATTTGGGACATAGGTGCTTAATTATGATACAGCACACACATATTCGTGCTTTGTGGCTGTGGCTTAGATTTAGTATGCAATATCCTCTCCTTAAATTATACACTACGGATTAATGATGCCTTCTGAATTGCCTGATTTCAAGAGTGTCTGACTGCTCCACAAATATAACGTCTCCTACAGCAGTATTGCGGACACAGACGAACCTGTGCCTCTCTTTCTCTTATGACTGATGCAGATGCTGTGCACAGCATAGGACCCGTAATGCACGATCCACCAGCAGCCTCGAGAGAGTACTGGCACCATGCTTGACCCAGAAAAAAGCACTCTCATACACACAGCTTAAAAATAGCCCGGTCACAATAATCCTAGCATACGCAAGCAGAGCCCTTGACGTTGTTCGTTCAAAGAATATGCCCATTCCCTTCTAAAAATACAGTCTCTGCCCCCCTCTAGGCAGTGACGCAACAGCAGCACACGCCACTGCACAGCGCTCATCACAAGGCAGCCTCCGACGTTCCTGCTCCTGTATCGACAAAACTGAAGCCGGCGATAGATTTGAGTAGGACTGTGTTTTTTGTGCCTCTGCACACCGTTGCTTTCTTAACCTGAATGTGTGGCCAGCTGAGGAAAGACCCCGAGGTGTGTAACGCTGCAACTACTTCACCTGTGACCGTCTCAGAAGTGATGAATCAACAGTACCAAGCAATCCTCCAGGCAAATCGTGTTAGTCACCTTTCAAACTATTTAAAACAGCAGCTTAACGTTCTTCAGGCGGACAGGTCTGAGCAAACTTTACCAGATAAGATGATGCTTGAGCCATAAGGCCTGTAAACACAGCTACATCTGTGTAGCATAAACAAACAGGAGCTCAAATATGTGCACATCTGCTCACCTCTTAACAGGGATAAGGGTTTGATCTAAACAGATGAAACCTGCTTACTCCACAAAGCAAAGACTGGATTATCCTTCACAGACCAGAGGCTCTCGTTTCCACCTAAACGTTGAATCTACCTCACGCTCTGAAATCAATTTTCCCTGCAACCCCAGGCTGTCCTGTACCACAATGATGAAAAGTGGCATTACTACCTCTGTCTGAAGGTGTGACATACAGTGCTACAAGTACAGAAGACAGGTTGGCCACGGGACACAGAGCAACAGCTGGGCCTCCCTGTTGACACAAAGCAGAGTACTGCGAGGGAGGTGTTGACTCACAGGAGGCTTTCCTCCCCCCCAGAGGCCACAATGGCGGTGCTCCTTTAAATTTAGCCCCTTTTCAGAGAGAGGAGGGGAGGGGCGGCAGGGGTTCCCTTATGACTGACCCCGGGGCAAGACCCCTTTAAAACACAAGCGGAAAATGTTAGCCCCTGGACTGCTTAAAATACCATAGATCAGTTTCACATAGTGTTGCCTTGACATTGCAGAGACAACTTCAGCTATGACAACCGCTGCAAACACAGCCCCGGTCTGTGACGAGAACCCTTGATTGAGTTTATGGGCTTATCCACCAATCCTAGTTAAAATGTCAAAAGGCTTAAGACAATGCTGTTCACGCTGGGCTGCAGCCAGAACGAGGGACTTTACCATCCACCTGCAATAACTCAAGAGGCCATGAAGCATATTTCAGACAAGCTTACTGTACAAAGACTCCGTCCCATGGAGTGTCTATTAAGGGCAAAAGATAAAGCATCATTAATCAGGGGTATAAGTGAGATAAATATAAATATGTGGCACAGATTACTGAATACACAATTGATTTACACCCAACAAAACCAGCTCCCTTTAGAGCTTCATGAAGAATGGAGCATGCAGACAGACTACTTTCATTGCCATCTATAAATCTGTCTGTATTAAGTTGTTAAATGGGAACTTGGAAAGCTTTAATTTTTATCCATACCACATGAGAACATGCATTTTACCCCTAATACAAGGTTGTTTTTTCTAAGCCTTCTAAATGCTCCACTAGACAGTGACGACAATAGTATAAGGTGTATTTTGGGTGGAGACTATTTGATAGAAGACCAGGTTTTGTTTTGTTTGACTCAGCGATGCATCAAAGAGGCGAGCAAACATTTATCTTTTCTCCGTATTAAAAAGAAAGTGGTCAGGATGGTTTCATGTGCTATCCCTACACAATGCACAGAACTGAAGAGCAAAAGCTGGGAAAACATTTTGAGCGATCCATCATCTCTGCACGACAAGACTCATTGTGAGCCGAGGCTGAGCTAACAAGATCATAACAAAGCTTATGATAGTGTAAAATGCAGATGAGAATATCCTGGGGCGTCATCTTGTGCCACATATTGTAAATACAGTAAACTCCCTTTAAACAAGGACATCTCTCCTTCTGTCCGCGAGGCTCCTCAATGGGCTAAAAGGAGGTGGGAAGCACAACCTGCCCTTGTTCTTTAGTCATCATCGCTGTACAAGGGGAAAGCTAAAAATACTCGACACCCTGTGAGCATCTCCTCCATTGTGTTCCTCCTCCTTCTCCTCGTCCCTCTTCCTCCTACAGTAGCTTCGAAAGATGATCCTCGTTTACGCGGAGAGAGAAGGAACAAGAACCACCAGCGAGCACAGACGCAGAAAGAGAGCGAGAGATAAAAATAAAAGTCCAGCCAAACAAATTGGTAATCATCCATTAATTGTGATTTTAGTCAGCATACACAAAACATTCTTCAAATTTATAACGGCAATCAACCACAAGCGTGTCACAACTGATCATTTACAAATGTTGCATCAAGCAATAAATGGTTGTAAAAGAAAGCAACACCTGATTATAGCTGTTCGATGTTGCAATGTCGTGAAAATAGCTGCACAAAATCTCATTGCAAACCTGAGCTCACTCCCAGGCAGATCAGTGATCCTCTCTACATCTGAGGCTTTGAACCAGTGGAAAATAAGTAAAGTTTAGATTAGATATCCCCACAGCATGTAATTAAAAGTCTACATAAATAAACCCGATGCCCGGTGACTGCTGAGAACTTTAAGCTGTTTAATGAGTGCAGCCATTGTTTTCTGATGCCTCAGTGGTGCTCATCGTCAACCCACCGTTTTCCAAAACGGGCCCGTTACATACCAACTCTATCTCTAATCAACACCACGCTTCGCTCTGAAAGCCAAAATTAGATGACCTTATATGCAAATTACACTTGGATTAATCTGTTACGTGCCAAGGTTAAATGAGGATCTCCCCTCGCTGTCATTCTCTCCAAGTGCTCAGACAGCCTGAATCAACTGCACAGAGAGCGGTCTTATGTAACTCAGACAGATACAGAAAAGGAAAGCATCCCTACCCTAGCATTTTGTCCATCCCATTAGCTAATTCATGCCCGAGTGTAGGACGTGCTTTTGGAGATTCAGACAAACTCTCTGAAACATCTCCACCAGCCTCTCTGCGAGTGTTTAGCAGCAACAAAATGTTGATTCAAATCAAGGCCGTCCTGCGTCCGGCCGCACTGACACCACAAAGGCTTAGCACAAAGGCTTGGAGGAACAACAACTAATGGATTTCCACCGTCATCACTACTAGAAATCTCTCACAATAGTGCAAAGTGGCTTTGTTGATACGAAATACTACAGGGATGTGGGCTAAGACGTGTTATCGCTGTGTGACAACACCTACATTATCTGTGTCTGACTGTCCACCAGATCGCAACAACTCAAAAAGGAGTTTGGAAAAGACTGAAAAACAATGATCAAATCTAAAATTAAGTTTAAGGGCGGCAGTGCACTGGCAGCTGGAGAGGTGCCAGTGCACCTCTTAAGGTACTTGAACATCTGACTGCTCCCAGGGTGCTGCTATGTGGCATCACTTCACCATCTCTCCACATTTCTTACATGTAAAAACTGGAGTGAAAAAAAAGAATATATACAATAAAGTATCTATTAAAAAAAATGACATCTGGAAACTGAAGGTCCCTGGATAAAAGATATTTACTATTTATAATGTATGACAGCAAAAGCTTAAAAGAAAGAGAAAGCAAACTTCTGAAGTGTCAAATGTCTATAGTTGAGAGCAAATATTATTTTACATTTGAGAAAATAGCGGCAGTTTTTTGTGATCATCGATGAAATAAAGTTGAAGCAGAAGGTACATGGAAATAGAAACTCCACTGCCTCGTCTGTTGAGTCTATTTTTAGTTTCCCGTATTAAAATAAAAACTTCATTAGCTCTTGCCAATGCAACTTTTGTCGAAGAAGACAAATGAAATGGATTACACTCCACAAAACTTATGAAGAAAAATGTTTCGCCTGAGGCCAAAACGTATTCCCTTCCCTGCCCCTTTATTCTCTCCATCATTGCTTGAGCGGGGGGGTTACCATGGAGACACAGAGGGCCTTTTCCTTATTGGTTGCCAAGATGAAGTCAGAGAGTGACGAGGAAAGTAGAGACCAGATGCTGCCGGGGCTTCTTTCTCCTGTTTCTTCTGTCTCCACTTTCACTTCGAGTCTGTCTCTGTTCATCCCCATCACGGCTCATTTCCACCGCACGTTGGTTTCTGTTTTCTGGCTACAGTAACACCCCGATACCCCTCGCTGTTATTAATATATCAACCTAAATATATGATACGGTGATATGCTGTGGGTAGGTGACAATTCTCTACATAAAAAAAATGCAGGATCCAAACAAAAAAAAAGACAGTGGTGGGTGTAAGACACATTGGCTAAGGCACAGTCCTAAATATAGTGGGCTTTATGTGGGCTTCAGGACATGCAGGTTTAAAAGTACTTTGTGTTAAAAATGTCCTGTGCAATTATGATGCAAGTTCTCTTTATACAGTTTAAAATTAACCTAGCAGACCGTCATTACATCCCTTTACAACAATCCAACAGTGAGTCAGAAGAATGTGCAGACACACAGGAGAATAGCAATATTCAATGTATTGAATCCTTGGGAAGAAGAAGAAGAAGAAATGGGTCTTGGTGCCCCAATTTCTCACACTGTAGCAGCTGTGGAGAAAATGGATCTGAAAACTGAAGTGAATCGAGGACAGAGGAATAGAAAAACATGCAAGCGTCAGACCAAAAGTATATTAGAGGAACTAGAGGAGAGAGAGAGAAGATTAAAACAGAGTGTGTGTGTTTTTTTAATGCTTTTTGCAGATCAGCTCACATTTAAAGAGATTTCAGATAAATGACACTCTTGACTCTGACTGAAAAAAGGTGCAAACCAATGCATGCATAAAAGTAAGAATGAAAAACAAGTCTCATCTTAACACTATGACTCTTTCCATCTATTGCTTTTATATTGTGTTTTTCTATTAGTCTTAAGTTTGTGTTTTAAATAAAGTTCAATCACAGAGTCTTCAGTTCAATGAAACTGAGGCCGTCTGCTGCCGTTTGGTGAAATACCTCAAACCTGCTTGTGCAGCATGAATAATGCAGGCTTCTACCCGTTGACCAAAGACAGACACTGTCTCTCATATTGACCATAAAAGGCCACTTTCAAAGATCCTCGTGGTCCTGTGACTTTGGCTAACATTTTGATGAGCTCTGAGGTCGCGTTTACAGCCTGGGCTTAATCACCTCGGGATTTTCTTATCAGAGCCAGAGCCTATATATATATATATATATATATATATATATAAAGAAACTATCAGTCTTATAACATAAAAGGATAAAAGATTCTGATGTCTCTCTCTCACACAGACCCACCACTCTGAATGGACACATGGGGTTTTGTCTGACACATGGAAGCAAAGAATGGGCATAACCCAGAGGTACTTCCAAATAAAAGCCTGCCCACCGGGAAGAAAAAAAGCAAAAGAGGAGGTGAGGGGCAGCGAGGAAGGGGGAGTTAGGGTCTGAAGAAGTCTATTTTTAGCCACAGAGAAATCAGGTGTCTGCGGCCAATGGAAAAAAAAAAAAAGTAGCGTGGGTATAGTGACATGAAGCAGCGCTGTCGCTTTCATTTTACATGATCCATGTGAGTCAGAGGGCGCTGGAAGCGTTGGGGGTGGGGTAAAACAAGTCGCAAATAAATATGAAATGGCATTTATAATCCACACTGACGTGAAACACAAAATGGAGTTAACGCGACGTTAAAACTGTAGGGATGAGTAGTAAAACAATTAATGTGGACGTATTGAGAGATTAAGCAGAAAGTCCATTAACGTCAATGACTCGACGGTGCGAGCAGCATTTCTGATGTATAGCAGACTATGCACCTTGCAGATTAGATAAGCTAATAGATCCCATCTACTGAGATTCAGGACTTTGCCTCACAGGAGAAGATAATGCTGTATCGTTCTGCTTGAGAGCCAAGAGAGGGTGGAGAGGGTGTGTGTGTGTGTGTGTGTGTGTGTGTGTGTGTGTCAGAGTGCCTCAATTTCACTTTTTGCACAACAACAATGCTCTTCCCTGACAGGACAGCCCAGGATGCACATAATGGCCTTTATTCCTCTTCCATAAAATAAAACTCAAGTAAGGCTGCTATAAAAAGAGCCCAGCCACCCACATCGCTAGAAAAACCGGTGTCCAAAAAGGGACAGGGGACACGGCACAGCCGGCACAAAGCGTTTCGTCTTCGTCTCATTTCCCAGACAACTGTAGGAGCATTAGCAGTGATGTGCCATTCATCAGCTGGCTCATCAGGGATGGGTGGGTGGGGACGGGTTGTACCCTTGTTGTCCCTTTCAACAGCAGCTCAACACCAACATTAGCATCACCTGCTTTGTTCAAGGGAGCTGAGGTGGGAGGGCGGGTTTGCGGAAGAAAGACAGAGCATGTGGAGCTCGCGGTACAGAGGAAAACACAATGTTCCATTCAGAGCTTTGGCTGGCACCCAGGTGCACGATGGAGGCTCATCTGAAATACCGTCATGAAGCCTGATTGTCCGTGCTCATGATGAATTAAAAGAAAAATTGGACCTTCAGATAGGCAGCTGGCAAAGCTCCCTCCCTAAACTCCCCTAAGAGGACACCAACATTGTAAAAGATGTTATTTAGGATTGCATTGAAAATGCTAATGTTTGCTTTGTTACTTGGTAGTGAAATTGTTTAAGCTTCCTTTGGGGAGCTCTGAGACATCTTTTGCATCACTTTGCACAATCCAATCCACCCACCATCAAAGCTGCTCAATATTCACTCTAATATAAGACTGGAAAATTATACTCTTCATTTCTAAACGCTAATGAGGGAAACCGATGATGCACAACATTCAAACTATTTTTTCACTGCCTGATCATTCAGGCTGGTCTGGTCAAGTTAATCACAAGTTTGCCTCAAAGGGCTTTATAATCTTCACAGCACACAACATCCTCTATTTTCAAACTCAAACTACATGGTGAGGTCATGTCTGTTATGTGTTTCAACTATTCTGAGTCATGTCAGCAAGTTAAACTGTGAGATGGACGCACAAGCAGATCAAACGTTAAAGATGCTGCTATTTATACCTATCTGTCATCAATAATAAAATAGCAGGTAACCGCCAAGCAGCAGCTGTGAAATGAAGCCAACGTCTAAGTGTCAAAAACCAGCATGGTACAAAAAACTGTTTTGGTCTCTATAGCTAAATTTATAATAAATGAACTGAGTCTGAATTTTTTTAACTCACCCGTTCACATTAAACTTATGTTCAAAGTTATGCCTAACTAAGAGCATGGCTGCTTTGATTGACAGGTGGGTGCCGACACAGGTGGCTTGTTTGAGTGCACAGGCTTCATTCAGTCCGCCTCAGCTCCACTAATTACCACTAATGCTAATTTCTGCATTACTTTTGCTGTTTCCGCACGGGCCTAGAATCACCTGTTGTGCAATAGACGCCATTGCGTGCGTGCACTACGGCGAGTAAACAAACAAGCGGCAATAGTCCTCATCTATCCATCATCATTATCCACTTCCAGAGCAGACGTCACAGGCTGCCCATGACAATGTTTCAGTGGAATACTTGGGAGTCACACGGCATAAGTGAATGGAAAGTTCAAGCCTAAAAATAAAAACTCATACAATATCATCTTTCATGATCATTCAAATTATATATATATGGATTTCAGGGGGGGCGGGGGGGACATTTGTGCTTATCCTTTCAACCACTCAATAGACTCAGTTCAGATATTTCCACATATCTGACAGACAGATCTTAAACAAGTGTTGGGACATTAACATAATGCCACTTCCTGCTCCGGCACTGCTAACCAACCAACCAACAACAGCCTTGTCCTCTTACAGACAAAAAAAAAAAATAGACACCAGGGGATATTTTAATAAAGATGCCTTTTCAATTATTGAACACTTCATTTCAGGGTGGTGTGAAAGTTTCCGAACAGAGAATGCATTCATAACGTCCCCTCCGGTGTTGTCAGTGCCCATAAAAATCAGTCTCCATCCACTGACTGTCAAAGAAAGGACTCCAACATGACATGAGTCTTTGTACCCAGGAGTTATCAGCTGTGGGAAAATCATTTCGAACATACAGTCCGAGATAACGTAAAGAGCTCGCTCGTGAATCAGGGTTAATACCTCCAGTAGCTCATTTAACAAGCTGCATTCCCACATTATGTGACAAGCTGTAGAACAAATGGACTTTTCTAATACAACAAAGCAATCACAAGAAAGTGGCTAACGCAATACCAACTGTGATAAAAGAGCCCCCAGAGGGGTTAAAGCATATTTGTTTTACAGATAAAATTGAATAAAATAAAAAAGAACAAATGTTCTTCATTGTTTAACAGCTGTACAACTGCTCCATCTCTGTCACTATCCACTGCATCTTATCAGCTGGCCTTTACGATTATACTGCCACCTTTATCTTGGGTGGGAGTGACAGTGTTTGTGTGTGTGTATGGTGACAGGAGATCAGCATACAATAGACTTTATATAGCCCACAAAATAGCCCACAGACTGGTCTAAGTAAAGAACTAAGACTATACCATTCATTCCTTTCTCTAAATAACCAAATCATATTAAATGTTACGGTGGATATGACACATAGCAACACTAATATTACACAACAGGTTTTCACACAATCAGTGGAGATGTAGCAACATTATAAAAATGTGAAATTACAACACAAAAATGTGCAAGCGAATTTATGATTATACCATGTCGTTCATGCAACGTGTACATGTCACAGCCTATTTGTCTGTGTTTGAACCTGATGTTTCTCTGCTCTTCCTGTGCCAGAAATCTCATCTGATAAGCAGCTCAAATAGTACAGACATTGAACCAAAAGATGTGGCGCTCAGCAGCAGCAGCAGCGTACGTTATTCAGACTTTAACTGACAGGAAGTGAGTCTTGTTTCCTCGACTAAAATGTCATTACTTAGTGGCTGCGCAAGTGTGCGTTCCGTTTGTCGGCTGTATTTTTAGTAGCCGCTGGATTATTGACCTATTAAGACGATCTTAAGCAAACCGAGGGTTGTAGTTGTAGAACAGAGGACCTGTCACATGTATGAGTAAGAAAAAGAAAAAGAAAAAAACACACTCCCTCACAAAGATTCCACACAGTGCTATGAATACTCAAACAAGGCTGGGACACACGCACTACAGGCTCCTCTGTCAGGAATTTTCCACTCCACAGACATACAGCATATATTTACATATTCTTCTCACAGCATTTTCATGGTCAGGAGGTTGTCAGGCAATCCTGTAACTGTATAACATTAGTGGAGTGGTGAGTAATTTCAGTCTTAGGGAAAGAGACCTGTGTGACTCGAATGAGCAAACATTAGCATAGTATCTGAGCGCAGTTAGAGATTATCCTCATTTATCAAAAAGGGTCATTGTAGTGTCTCCACTTTGCGTTTTTATGCTGGCTTAAAAAAAAAAAAGAGAGCATCAGCTTTAATTCAACAAATACAACGAAACATTACCAGCTAAAAATCACACCTGCACGGACAATGAAATGTTTAATAATCCTCACCTCCGCTCTTTCCTCCTCTGTGTTAGTTTGTCTGCAGTGTTGGACACCTGAGTGTCAAAGAGTGATCAGGTTTCAGCCTCTCAACTACTGTCTCCCTGCTGTAAGATTCCTTCGCCTACTGACGATGTCAGTACATTGTCTCCTCAATTAAGAGATTACAGATTTAAAACCAGTCAAACGTGTAAAAAAATCATAGAAAAAAAAAAGAAAAACGCTAATTCTGCCAACTTCAGATCTTGACTGTTCAACACGAAGACCGCTGCGAATAAATTTGCAATCCTGACGGAGCTACAGTTCTAACTTTTCCAGGAAATAACTCATACAATATTCATACTGAGCGAATATTTTAAATATGTTAAACTACTAAAAAAAAAGTGGAGTGAGATTCTAGTAAGTGAATTTCTGAGGGAGCGGTATCACAGATACAAGCTATATTCAACATCAACCTAGTTTCATCCATCCATCATCTGTAACCACATATCCTCATCAGGGTCGTGGTGGGGCTGGAGCCTACCCCAGCCGGCAACTTAAGGCAAGTGGCGGGGTACACCCTGGACAAGTCACCATAGAGACATTCACACTCACATTCACACCTACGGGCAATTTAGAGCCGAGTGCGTGTGTTTGGGAGGAAGCCGGAGTACCCGGAGAGAACCCACGCAGTCACAGAGAGGCCCCTGGCGAGGTTTGCACCAAGAACCTTCCTGCTTTGAGGCCACAGTGTTGACCCCTGCAGCATGGAGCCGCCCTTTTGTCATTCAGTTTGACTTAAATGCACTGAAAACGACAATATTATACGCTACTTATTTCTGTAAGTATACTTACTTAACAACACCAGAAGCTAACAGTTAAAATTAGAGGGTGCTGCAAATAAAAAACTGCGTGGTTAGACATGTAGAGCTAAAACTACCCAGCATCGTGGTCCAGTTCTCGTGTCCGCACTCACAGACTTTGAAATACATATATACAAATATATCCAAATATATATTTGTCTATGAGGATTGACGAGAAATGAGAGAAAACAGAGTCTAGGCAGCACTTCTGACCAAATAACAATAATAATATTAAAACAGTGTGTAATTAACTATGACACACAAAATATAAGGCTTGCATTTTACTGACCATGTGTCTCCTTCCTCACTTTTTGTCTGCACTCACACGTTTTTTCACTGAGCGCACAGGTGACGTCAATTAAGAGCTCAGCTAACTGAGCCTTAATCAGACTTATCACTGCTTGAACAAATTACAATATTAAACACCGCTAATGCTCTGAAAGGGACCATTTCATACACTGACTTATTTTACTTTCACTCAGTTCTAATTCTGAATGTGGGAATAAACTTATCTTAATTATTAGTACTAATCTCAAATGAGGAAAGACAGACAAAATTTTTTTTTAAAAAACATTAGACGCAGGTTTCCCTGGAGCTTGACAACCAGTTTTCAAAACTGTATTGCACCACCACCCTGCCTATGCACCACACACCTTCATTGTGCGTTTGTTGTGTGAGTGTGTCTGTTGGCGGGAGGGAAAGAGTCCCTCATCAGAAAACTGGTTTGGCAAACACCTTGAGGTTTTGCCATGTTTACATCAGAGAAACCTCCACGGCGGGTGAAAGGTCATAACAGGAATGAGAGGTAAACGAGGTGGAGCTGTCACGTGAGGAGGAATTGAATTCTGGGTCCTCGGTGACGCTATAATCGAGGGACTTCACCTCAAGCTGTCTGCCCTTAATCGTCAGAGTAGCACTTGAGTGACTGAAGAACAGGCGGCGACATTAGCAAAGTGTATTTATGGAGTCTGTTAAACAAGTCAAAACAAAGAGTTACTCAGATTGTCTGTAATTCAGCTCATGGAAGAATTCACTCAATCTATGTTTTGCAAACTTTTGCACTTTACTTCAAAAATGACAGCGCAGAGCGTGTGTGTTACACAATCCTCACGACCGTTGCGGCTTTGAGATAGATAGGGTGCATGTCTCAACATGGCAAAAGGCAGATTACACCCTGCGTGCATTCATATCAGCACAGTCTTCAGGGCCAATGTCTGCATGTGTGCATGCAAATCTTTAGTCTAACTGAGTCACAGATTTCAAAGATATACTGTGATACAGGAAACAAATCAGGGGGGAGGGGGTCACAGTGGAGTGGGTGGCTGTGCAGGATCAGCCATCATCTGGACAACAGACGACACAGCCTCCTAGTCAACACTGCTTCAATGACTCACCCAGACCCTGCTGAGTCAAGTGGAGTGACTCTTGATGCTGAAACTCATAAAGTCATGTTAAGATATGGGCCTACGGGACAGAAAAACAAGCTTGTGGGCTGCAGGGTTAAGCTGACCAAGTGCAAACCAGCAGCAAACTCTCGCAGCTGGATATCACCTGCAGAGTGCACCAATCTTAATATGTTATCAGTGTATCAGAACAACATGAGTGCTGGCTTACAAGCCACCTGTGTGACAGCTGCAGGAAAAAAAAACAAAAAAAAAACACGCTGCACAAGTTAGTCTAAACACCACATGGCGTTAAAGGATGAAGATTTAGTAAACGTGACGTTGCATATCTGAGACAGAGACAAGAGAGGACAGAGAGGAGAGGGGCATGATCAAATTTGAACTGGAGTAAACCCACACCAGTCAGTTAGTTACCTAGCAACATGGCAGCACGGTAATGACAAATTGATGGCTTGCAATGCTCATCACATCACACATACCTGGACCTGATGCGCGCCAGTGATGCACCTCTGGGCTGCTGTCAGCACACTCCAGCACTCAAATGAAGTCTTCTTATTATTCAGTTTTTTGTTTGTTTGTTTATAGGGTGGTGGTGGTGGTTGTAGGGGGTAAACCACTTTCACCAGTTTTCCTTCAGCACGAAGCAGAGATGAGGTCTGATGCCATAAAGTCAGCTGCTGGTTTCCTCCTCTGTCAAACGTCGCCGTTTGTTTGGCTCTTCAAGCAGCAGGAGGAGGAGGAGGAAGGGTAGAGAAACATCACCAAGCTCGCTTCTCTGTACACACACATGTATATGTATATATATTTATTTACATGACATCAGCCGCCGTTTGTGCGCTTGTTTACAAAACCTGCCCACATCGTTGCGCATCGGACTCGAACCACCACGCGTCGGATTTCCTCAATCGGCACACAACCAAAAAGGCCAAAGTAGCTACGATAACGTCAAAATGTCCTTGAATATCCCGAGCTTTCACCCCCTCCTCTCCTTCTCTCTCTCTTCTCCGGTAGGGTAGGTAGGTAGTTGACGGTTGGGCTCGTCCTCGTCCCCGCCGCCGCTCCTCTCCTCTCAGACCCGCAGCAGCTGCTGCCGTCGCCTCCGTCCAGACAACCGGGAAGAGCGAAGAGCAAGCGGATGAGGAGCAGCGCTCACCATCGCCATCATAAGTTGTCACTCCTCAAGTCTGAACCGCTGCAAGACTTCACAGTCCGCTCAGGCACGACACGGAGTGCAGTCAAGCCAACCCGTGTGCAACCACGTTTCTGGTGCGAGTTTCAAAATAAAAGCCCCAAACGTAGAAACGCGTGATCTGTCCGTACACATTAGATTAGATATGCTTTATTCATCATACCACCACGGGGAAATGTACTTGTTACAGCAGCAGAGGAAAGTGTAGCATACACTACAGAATTAGAAGTAAAAAAAAACACAATAAACAGACAGAAATATCTATAACCTACATAATAAACACGAAAAACAACCAGTACTGAGGATAAAAGTGGCATGATATATAAAAAGAGTATTGTAATGTAAAGTGACCATAGTGTAAGAAATATTGCAAAGACCATGATACAAATACTAATATTATTGCAAGAGTAGTGACCATAATATAAATAATATTAAAAAAGTAAAAGTAAAAGCCCCAAACGTAGAAACGCGTGATCTGTCCGTACACATAAGACTATCCATACACTATAGCTACATACACTGCTCAAAAAACATTATAGGAGAGTTCAACTTCTGGGATATTGATCTGGTCAGGTAAGTAGCTGGGGGAGTTGTTAATTATTTAATCTGTTTTGGTGTTAATGAAATTAACAACACTAGAGGGGAAACAATGAGACAACCCTCAAAACAGGACTGGTTTTACAGGTGGAGGCTGCTGAGTCAGTATAACTACGGGTGTGGTGGTACCTGGACCCTACAGGGGTTGCACAGGTAGTCCAACTCCTCCAGGGTGGGAGATCAATATGTGCCATTGCCAGAAGGTTTGCTGTGTTTCCCAGCACAGTCTCAAGAGCGTGGTCAGATGGTCAGTTAATCTAGGCAAGGACCAGTATCTGCTCCTTTGTGCAAGGAGGAACAGGATGGGCAGGATTTCTTTTCCTGTTGAGATCTGATGTGTTTTCAAAGTGTTCCTTTAATATAGTATAAATACACTGCATGGCAGCGCAGAGACTATTTTGTGTTTTATTCTGGAGGATTGTTCGCCTAACTTTCGGTGTTTCTCTCGTCTTCTGCCAACTTGACGACGCTCAGACTTTGTGTTCAGCTGTTTTGATGACAGAGCGCCCCCTGCTGGTAACACAGCGTGTGGTCTAAACTGGTATCACAAGTAGTAGTCACGTATTTCAGCAGCGGTTTTATTACAGGATGTAAACTTACAAAGAGTTTTGTGTTACATTCATGCATGCTCACTGTGGTGTTACTGCTTTAATATCTTTAAAGTATGCAATGTATTGACATCGTCTAGCATAACAAGTTAAAGAAAGTTATATGATTGAAGGAAGACATTTTTTTTTTCCATTTGGGGTGGAGACCCAAGCTGTTACTGTAAATAATATGCATACACCATCAAAATGCTTCTTGTGGTGTCTCTGAAGCATGTGTGTGAAGCAATACTTACCTTTTTTTTTCCTACAACCAAAAAAGGCAAAAACTAGGCCGCCACTGCACCTCAGATGAAATGAAGTGAGCCTGCTGACTAGTTTCACTTCCTTTGCAATGTGAGGAAATTATTTTCACTGTCTGCTTTGATGTCAACTTACAGTTTAAACTTTTTACATACAATAATATTCTTGTGGCTGTAGAGATTTCTGTTACAAAACTCACAATCATATGATATATATATAAAATCGATTTCTTAATAATACACCAGGTAGATCATTACTAGAGAGTATTTTACATTTTAAGAATGACAAAGCCATAGTTGTACTGTAACAAATGAGGGTCACTTTTAATGTGAGAACTAAAGATAAAGTTCAAGTAATTACAAACTCACATCCGTAATATCATAGATGTCATCACAGGTCATCAGAGAGATTGTCTTTATCCTGTGACCTACTTAGTTTCCTGGGTTACTAATTTTGGTCATTGTCAAGGGAGCGAACAGGAGGCATTACATCACAGTCCGTTTTATGCATATCCATATAAAAAATGTGGCAAAACTAGTTTGTTTTCTAGAAACTACACTGAAAGCTCTCCTTCTGCAAGTGTTTGGCATTGCTTGCAGATATGGACACCTGCAAATAACAGAAATGTTAAAGAATAATTAAGGTTGTTGTATTCAATTCAACAGCAGAGTCTTGTGTAGTAGAAAAAAAGTGTCTTCATGTAACGTGTGGTGTGAATGATAAATAAATAAATCCACCAACCTACTACACAGTCAGGTGAAGTGGTAATTATTTATCCGTTATTTAACTCAGTCCTGCTCTTGTTATTGTGGGAAGGAGGGTTCGTATTATTACTCCATCCAAAAATTCTCTTTTAATTATAAAACACGTTTTCCCAAAAGACTTAGCTCCACAGTTTTCACAGATAATGGAGGCTGCAGTCAGTTTGGGTTCACAATGGGGGCAATGCTTTCCAACAGTGATCAGTTTACATCGCAAAAAAACATCACAAGGAATGCCACTAACAACAGCAACATAATACATTTTCCCCTCGTCCTTCTGTAAATGATGTACCATGGCCAGAAAGCAAATCCATTCACTGTAGTCAAATACACCTTTTTCACAGAAGACATTTCGACATGCTATAGTAGGAAAAGCATAGTAAACAATAACAATAATGATACTTCAACTCAATTTTCTAGGTTCAGTTTCAAGGTCCTGTATTGGCTCACAATCACAAGTATTTTAGTGTAATGGCTGAAGAGAAGGGAGCCATCACTAATGCTATTAGAAACACCTGTGCTTCAGACAACCATCATCCATTATCACTGTATTCACCAGCATCACCACACATGCAAATAACCTTGTAGTGTCTGCAGCATGCAACATATTATGGCCTGACACATGGGAATATTTATGCTGATATTTTTGGCATACACAGTAACACCCTCATATCATTTACAGTGAAGTACATATACAGTATCCAGAGAATAGTGATGAGTAGAATACAGTACAGTGCAGTAAAAGTACAGTGTCCAGAGACTTTAACCGTTACACAGGTAATAATACAGGGCTTTACTATGACTGGGACAGATGTGGCATATAATATTTGACACTGAAAATACAAGTTTCTATCACTCGTCATCATGTATTTATCCATGTACATTCATGTAAACAAATACCTTGGGGTATGTGAATATCAAGGTAATGTAAAAAGAAGAGTTTCTTTACACCTGATGATAGTTTGTTGAGAGGAGGGCCTCTGAATGGTCGACAGCAAAGACAGAACATCTGAACCAAAGACATCATGGTATTGATAGTAGACAGCTAACAACAAACTATGCTATATTTTCAATATAGAAAATGGATAAATAATCACAGAAGACATTCAGTGTTATTTGATTTGACTAGCTGTAAATGCTGAATATACTAAATTAATTGTATATGCCTCGTCTCCATTTATTTATCTGTATAAAGTTTATTATTTCCAATGATTAGATCAGATCGCATTATTTTGTAGTCCAACAAATATGACCTTTTAACAGCAGCCATTGTGACATGAAAAAGCAGGTCTAGGTCACACAGAGTCAGGGTGCTGCTGTGGTGTATGCTGGCTTACTGGAACTGGTTCTGCTGCAATAAATGGAAGGCAACCTTAATTAGTATTATTGGCAACACCTGTGTTTACCTTACTGTGTCATGTCAAAACGGCTGTCGTGAAAAGGGTCTATTGGTTTGTAATTTGTATTCAGTAATCTAGCATAACTTGTATTTATTTATTTATTTTTCATATATTCTTATTTCATTTTCTTTCTTTATGTATTCCTTACCCGGTTGTCTGCATATATCAGTATGTTTGAGGACTGTGCTGTAGTTTCTTTTGTGTATTGGTTGTATTGTTGCTTCAAAGGAAACAAGAAATGATAATAATAATCACAAAAATAAAATAAAAATAAAAAAGTAACCTAACATAACACAGTCACGGAGCTAGAGACATTAAAAACATTTATGACTTTAAAAGTCGCCACTACAAAACATTTTTTGCTCGAGTTGTAATTACCGAACAGAAACACGGTGGCAGCAGAGAGTAATTGGTTGACTGGTGACGGAAGCGTAGAAGAAGACAAGCCTGAACGTAAACATGAACCTAGCAGCATGACCGTGAACTAGACAATAACACGATGTAAACATGATTCCGTCAGGCTTTTGATGAGTGAATTAATATTCCTCTGTTAGCTGCCGCCTGTAACTTTGTAGTTTTATTCACCGCGTTTGCAGAAACCGGCTAAATGTCCCGACTTGTCCCGTTTATCTGCTGCATGTATGGCCGGGTCACATGGAGAGGTCTCCCGCTGCTCACACCGCTCCCACCCGGGCTGCCACGCGTTTTGGCAGTCGGTAAAAAAGACCTGGTTGACTTCCCTGTCCTGAACGAGGACGAGCTGGAGGAGCAGTTTGTGAGAGGATCTGGACCGGGAGGACAAGCCACCAACAAAACCAGCAACTGTGTGGTGCTCAAGCACATCCCCACTGGGATTGTTGTGAAGGTTAGTGTTGTTTTTGAATCTGTCTAATAGAAGTATGGTGAATGAATGAGTCCACCTCAAGCCCCATGTAGAAGCTGTTTTTGAACATATTATCAACCCACAGATGCCTCGTTTTCATGCAGATGAAAGATAGAAATAGAATAGAAAGTTTTTATTGTCATTGTACAACAGACATACTGTAAGCACAACGAAATTACAGGGGGCTTCAACGAGGTGCTGGTCCTAATATAGGTAATAGTATAAAAAACACAATATAAATACAAATGCAAAAATAAAATATACAAGCTATACAAAGAAAACAGGGTGTATTCATAGAAAGTGAATAAATTCTTGCTTGTATTTGCATAGCAAATGGTAAAATTAATTACACATTCATTTAAGATGTTTAAATTTAAGGAGTTGTCCATGTTGACTTAAAAGTAAGAGTTTCACAGTTCATTGAAGTCCTTTCACTGTCCAGAGAAATTGGAAATGGTGATTTCCGAAAGCTCCGAAACAGCCTTAATGAACCTTAAGATGGGATTTTTGTTATGTGCTTTACTAACCATGTTGATATCTTCTACCGTTTCCCCTGCAGTGCCATCAGACCAGATCTGTGGATATAAATCGAAAGCGTGCTCGAGACATCATGAGAGAGAAACTCGATGTTGTATATAAAGGAGAACTCAGCGAAGTTGTTCTAAAGAAGAAAGAGGCTGAGCTGAGGAAACACGAGAAGAGAAAGAAGGCAAATGATAATCTGGAGAGAAAAAGACAGTTTAAAGAGGCGCTGGCTGCAGACTCTAAACCTGGAAGTGACACTGTTTAAACTGTGTGTGTGTGTGGTATAAACAAATGAAGATGTGAATACAGGAATGGTCCTGTATTTAATGCCTGGAACGAGTCATATAGCATCTTGTGTAAAATGTGTAAAATCACATAATACAAGACAGAAGAGGTTTTGAAAAAAATAAAATATAGTCTGAAATATTGATGTGTAGTGTGTCTTTCAATTCTTGAAGTGGTGTTCTCCAAAAAAAATTCATAAAGGTATATGCTTTAGATAAAAGCTGCAGTATGAAACATTTACCTATAAGTGTGATTTGACTTGGAATACACATTTCTTTCATTTCAGCTTGAAGTTGTTAGTGTTCAGAAAAACAAGTCAATTAATTACTGCTGCAGTACTGATGTTGCGGCTGATGAGTACTGTAACATTAGCTGCAGTTTACACTAGATGTTTGCAAAAGTGCTTAAACTCTTAATGAAGGCTTGGCCTCCCTTGCTGCCCTCCAATCTATTATCCTGTCAGGTGTTTTTAATTGACGTAATAAAAAGACTTTCCTAGTATGGAATAAAATAATTAAAATAAAATGCACTTGTGTCAGCTATACTTTTATAGGACCAAATCCAGAGTGTACTCCCCCTGTTGGCTTTAATCGGAAAATTATGGTTAAAAATTATGAACATTGCTGTAAATTGCTTCTTTGTTTTTGTTGTTGTATTATTTTTATTGAGTCATTATCTGTGCTTAGGTTATGGTAAACTTCTAAATGAATCATACATTAAAAGTGTCTTTCTGTTCTGTTTTATATACAAAAACACCTTTTATATACATATGCAGATAAAACAAGATTCAAGAGATGTATTTCCAAGTAAAAAACACATGGCTTATACGGCAATGCAATTCTTACTTTGCCGTCTCCCTTTACACACAACAATAATAAGAAAACAAAATACACAACACAATAATAGAAAAATAAGAGTAAAATAAAATAAATAAATCTTAAATATAGTTTAAAGTGCAGAGCAGTTAAAAGTGAACACCTGAGCTAAAAGCTGAAAAATAAGGTGCAGTAACAGTTAAAATAACATTGCTTTAGAGTGTGATTGAATTAGTCTGTCAATTAATTACCACTGCAGTACTGATGTTTTTAACCAGATAATTTCATAACATAACACAACATAACAAAATACACTAGATGTTTGCACAGGCTCTTGAACCTAAACCTCTTGACTACCGGTAGTTGTTCTTAAATGAGGCCTATGGAATAAAATAAACAATCAACAGACGATATAAGATAGACCATATAGACCATTTAATTAAAAAAAAAAATGATATATTGCTTTTTAGTCATCATAAATCATTATCTGTGCTTAGGTTAGGACATTTAAAACTTAATCATTCTTTTAAAGTTTCTTTCTCCAATGTATTTTATATACAAAAAAATACTGATTACTCTACCGAACAATATAATTTAATGAAAGGATAATAATGATTGTGATAGCCGTTATCTAATTCAGATAATCCCATCAGTTTTTTAAAAGATAGACCGGTATGTAGCAGACCTGACTGTGTGGCCAATGAGAGAGCTCCTTTCATACTCGTGCCCCGCCTATTTGGATGAAACAGCCAATGAGAGGCGCGGGCAGGTTTTTAAATCCACCACGCTGTTACAATGGGCTGGTGTTTGTCGTTGCGGTGGCAGTGAACTAACCACAGTGGACACAGAGGGCAAAGTTAACAGACTCCCCCGTCCTCTTTGGATTTTATTGTGGATATTGACATGGCAAAAGGTAAACATGCTCGTGTTTTTTGTCGCTTTAGTAACTGCTGCATGTTACACAAGCTGCAGCAGCAGGTTAATGTGTAACTCAGCTAACGGGCTAATGCTACCGAGCGTAAATAAAGGGTCTAAATAAACTGAGTGTGTACAAATAAAACTCACCAGTAATAGTCGTATTCTGTATACTGTTTATGAGAGGAGTAAACAGCAGCGCTTACGTTTGTTTATTATTTATTTCCATGTTTGTAAAGGGAAGAAAAATGTGCTGAGAAGAACCGAGGACACTGTTGAACATAAAGTCACCTCACGCAAAGAGACAAAGGAAAACAAACCAGCAACAGATAAGGTATGTTTGTTTTGTTGTTGTTTGCTTTTATGTTCGCCAAACTAAAGTAGGAAACCACACAGTGTGTGTATGTGTGTGTTAACACACCCTTCAGGAGGCAACAATACTGTCACAGAGAGTCCCTCCTCAGCCTGGCGTCGTAGCAACCAAACTACAGGAGGTTTGTATTGTCTGTAATGGACGTCTTTATCCAGACCGAGGTGTGTACTGCCCATTTAAACTTCACCATCTGTGGTTAGTGTTTAAGTGCAGGAAGGTACTCTGGCTATTGCTTCAGGGCAGGGTGTCAAAAGGGGATGACCACAAAAAAAAAAAGCTTTGCAAAGTGTGAAAATTGCATGAGAGACAGATGGATACTTTATTTTATACTGAGGGGAATTCAAGCATACAGTAGCAGCATGAGACACCGTAAACACACAGTAAGCATGCATTAAAATTAACCTATACTACGGTAAACATATGTTAAAGTTAACCTATCTGATTCAATTGCACTGTCCTATTTTAACCTGTTTTTAATGTTGTACTTGTAATTTGATATAATTTTAATTTTTTTTTTTGTTTGTTTCTGTTATTTGCTGTTTACTCTCATTTATTGTAAGGTGTCTTTGGGTGACAGAAAGATGCCTATAAAATAAAATGTATTATTATTATTAAGATGAAGCTGTGCTAAGAGGAAATGAAACACGTGCAGAGAGATAAAACTTGTGCCAAGATCTTTACAACTAAAACAAAACAACTATAACTAAATAACTAAAAATAGAATCAAATTCTTCTAGAAATGTGAAATAGAACTACAAATAGGTAGTGCAAATTGAGTCCAGTAGTCAAGTGTCCAGTAGTCAGTGCAACTTTGAACAAGTTTTTTTTCCTATAATGAGTATTAGTAAAACATAACATAACATGCAACCATGTGACGATGTGCAAATTACTGATGATATGCCTTTTAAAAAAACAAAAAAAACCATTTGATGTCAGTAACGTGTTTTCAAGAAGTTGGTAGAAGTGACAACAAAGAAGCTCTTATTTTGGAAATGGGGGTTTTATTTAAAGATGCTGAACATTGAGCAGATTATTGTTGATCAGCAGCTTCAGCACAAAAGAATCAGTCGGACTGATATTTTATAAATACAGGTGGAACTACTGAGGCAGTGTCAAAATATTTGATTTGTAAATGGTCTGTAAGGCCGGTGATAACTTAACCTTCTTCCTCAATAGCTTCCACGTTGTATTGGTGTGCCAGCATTACTGCACAGGAAAAACTTTTTCAAGGTCACAAGAAGTTGTTTGTATCATAAACAATAAAATACTATATTATTAAGTGTGACTTCAACATCACAACTAAAACTGGCTTGGTCCACTTCAAATTGGACTGCATGTGGCCCATGAAATTACAATGAGACAGTCCTCCATCTAGTTCAGGATGTACAGTAAAGCTACACGACTAACGTTGTACATGACTGATTTTCAGTGCGGTATAAGCTTTTGAAATGAGGATGTACGCCCACATAGAAACCACTTTTTAAAAAATCTGGCACAGGTTGGGTGCTGAACATCCTGTTTTATTAATGTATTAACTAACAATTACAATACATATTCAGACGGTCTCAGATGGTGCTGTTACCATGGAGATGTTTACCGCTCCCGGTTGGAGTTGGCAGACAGAGCGGTGAAGTCTTCATCGGCTATCAGTCTGTTTACTGTGTTTTCTGTTGGATCCAAACATAACACAAAGAGCATCAGTGAACATGAACATGTGTGAATATAAATTTGGAGCATCTTGGATTCACATGCATGTTGTGACTGAGTGGGTGGGAGCAGGAAAAAAGACCTTAAATACAGTCTGTACAGCTACATGGTTCTAAACACAGCCTCAAATATGATGTCTTATTTATTGACTATTTGCATATTAATTACGCCTCTATATAGTATAGCTTTTTTTCCCCCATTTCTCACCAGTGTAAATACTTTTTGCAGGATTGTGCAGCCAAAGTGCCGTCAGTTTTCCAGAGCAAACCTAGATCCCCTCTGAGCGACAGTTCGAGCATGCTGATCCAAGAAGGAAATGAATCTGATGCAGCTAATCCTGGCATGTCAAAGCCAAAAAAAGGTGAGTACCTAATTAACTTTTAAAACGGTTTGACTCGACTAATCTGATACCCCCTGTGTTCTATATGGTTGAGATATCCACGTGTACTACACAAAAAAACTATGAATGGTAGCTGTGTTCCCTGACCCACTATCTTATGACACAACTTAACTCTCTTAATTTAAGGCCAAATGTTTAGAGCAGCTTTCAGTTTCATTCTTGTTTCTTCCTTTTTATTTTAGACATACCTAATGAAATCAAACCTGAGAGTTGTGAGTCCAAAGAGCAGAAGCCTGAAATGACTTGTCCCAGTCACGGGATGAAAAAACAAGCCACTGACCAAGTTGAGCAAAAAGAGTCCACAACGCTCACAAATGTCAGGTCTGCAGCAGACAGCAAAGTTTCAGCGTCCAAAAGTCGGAGTAGAACTGGTCGCAGAGCTGGAGCAAAGAAGTGAGTGCAGAAAGCAAACATGTCGGTGTCGTCAAAAAGAAACAACCGGTGAGTTGCACAATTGTAATCTCTAATTTCTTTAATGTCTCTCCTTTCAGAACAGAGAAAGCTCCTCAAAACAGAAAGGTCACAGACTATTATCCAATCAGACGGAGCAACAGAAAAACTAAGGCAGAGTTAAAGGTCTGTATGAAAAATGCTTCCTGTGTACCTATTTTTTTTTTTTGTCTGTGAGAGTGTCTATAATGATTATGCAACACTACTATAACACACTTTAAATCGTGTCGATTGTCAACAGAGTGAAGAACACAGACACATTGATGACGTGATAAAGAACGACATTGAAGAAGGAATGCAGGTAACATGCGGTGGCTGTGGCTCAGGTGGTAGAGCAGGCTTCTCGAGTCAAGTCCTTGGGCAAGATACTGAACCTGAAAATTGCTCCTGTTGGAGCTTGTGTGCACGGATGAGCTTAATGTCACTGTGAGCACGCTGGATGGGAAGCACTGTGCCTTCCTGATGAGCAGCTGGTAACTTGGCAAGGCAGGCTCTGCCATCAGTATATGAATGTGTCTGTGTATGAATAGGTGAATGTTACAAGTGTTGTACACTACTACTAATTCCTACACACTGGTCCTTTAAGGTAGACCAGAAAAGTGCTATATAAATCCAACAGTTGTCAATATCATGTAGACAGAACTATCAGTGGTCTAAGCATGACCTCTCTGTAATTTAACTAGTCATTGACAAAAATCACTAACCACGTGTAATAAATTAAATCTATTAAAGTAGAACAGTTGTATAGTAACCGCTGCACCATTGTTATTTCAGCTAAACCTAGCACTTTGTTTATTTGAATGCTGACAGGTCAAACACATAGAAGGAAAAGGAAGAGGGGTGTTCGCTGTCAAGGGCTTCAAAAAGGGAGAGTTTGTCGTCGAGTACCACGGAGACCTACTCGAACTGGCTGAGGCTAAAATAAGAGAGGCCCAGTACGCTCAGGATCCCCAGACAGGCTGTTACATGTACTACTTCCAGTATCAGACTAAGACATACTGGTAAGTCCAAATGTCTCCACTTTGACATGTTGTTGTAGATACCTGTGTTGAGTTTCAGTTCAGATAGTTCATTTGTTTAAATATTACAGTGTGGATGCCACAAAGGAAACAAGCCGCCTTGGACGACTGATCAACCACAGTAAAACCGGTAACTGCCAGACCAGGCTTCATCCCATCGATGGCACCCCTCATCTGATCTTGGTGGCATCCAGAGACATCGAAGCTGACGAGGAGCTGCTGTATGACTACGGTGATCGGAGTAAAGCTTCAGTGTTGGCTCACCCTTGGCTTAAATACTGAATCCACGACCACAGTGATATTTCAGATGAATTTGTGCTCTCTGCTGTCCTTTTCATCCTCATGTAAAAGATGCTATAGATGAGCCGTCCTCAACAATGTTTTATAAGTATAAAAGATGTTTTTTTGTTTTAAATGGAGGATAAAGCTTCGCCTCATGAAGAGTGTATTTCTTGCAACAGTTTTTATCATGCTTTTATTTTTTTTATCTAACTGTAGCAGATTGATGCAAGTTTGAAGAGTGGACAAGAAGCGTTTCCTTTTGTAATGAATATATTGACAATTGAATTTCACTATTGTAAATTATTGCCTGTGCTGTACATTGAAAAATAAAACACTGATGGATTTTTTTTTCCAGCTGTAGCTGTAGCTCTGTGCTGTTCATCCAATTTAAAAATATCAATAAAGAAGATTTTGCTACAGACTTTAAATAGTGATTATAACTCACAATTAATTGTGAAATAACACTCATTTTAAATATTAAACCCCAGAAGGAAAAACACAAATGCAACTTGCAAACATTCAAAATGTATTAACATTTTATTCTTTAAAAATCTGGGGGGTGCAACCCTTTTTCCTTCATTTGATAGCAAACAGTGGAGTGATAGAAAATGTGTTTAAGATTACCGGACCAACACAAAGCCCCATGAAGACTTAATCTGATTTATAAAAACAAAAAATTCAAGCCTATAAATAACTTGAGTGAGTGCATTCAACATAAATTCCAACAGTAGTTACATAATACTTTCCAGTTTCATTTGATATCTTCACCAAACTTTCCACATCATATATATTTCTATTATAGCAACTCTATTCTACTATAAACCATCTTCAGGGTTAAAATTACCAGTACAAAATAACAGTGCTTGTTAGATTGACAAATACACATTGTACAAAATAGTCAGTATAAAAGTGGTTAACTGATGGTGTCTTCTGCGTGGTCACTTTTTTCTCTTCTCAAAGCTTTTTCCTATTTTCGCCTGAATGAAAACCTGCAAACAGAAAAAGTCCAGAGTTAGTTTAAGGAGGTTCGTTTCTGGGCTGAAAACCTGGAAAACAACTGGTAAAACTCCACCACTGTGAGAAAGCAACACTGAGTCATGGCAGACGTAATTACTGACAGCAACAGTTTGGCAGACATGCTGCCGATTTCCAACCTCTCTGCCTGTCTGTCTGTCTGTCTGTCTGTCTGTCTTTCTCTCATTCAGTGCTTGCACAAACATCCTCGGCATCAGCCTGAATTCATTTGGTCACAAGTATATCATTAGGAGACAGGAAACAGACTGTGAGAACAATCTCCCAGCTAGCTTACTTCAACGTCATGTGGTCGCTGCTGAAAGTTTTCCTTGAAATCTTGCCATCCGAGGTGTACAGCTAAAAATAGTGTCTAGGTAGAAATAAACATTTGAATATTCGCAGCCTTTTACTCACAGTTTTCCTATGGTTGTCTTCTCCTCTTTTGCTTCAGTTATCGGGGCTGGACTGTTCTCCGGTGTCTCCAGATCCACTTCCACCATGGGTGGTTCAGCCTGTGGCAGAATCCCACTGCAGAAGAAAGTAGAGCATTATGGTCAATGAATAATATTTTATGAAAGCGTGTCGTCCATCAGAAATCAGTTTGAAGCCAGTCATGAGAATGAATTGATCTCTTCCCCTCCGTCAAAGCTAGAATCACTAGAAATGAAAATATGACAGGAGCAAAGTCATTTCTACTCTACTCTACAATCTCTGCTGATGTTGTTGTAGTTTATTCCAGTATTCAGCGGTTGATTACAAAATGTTAATCATGTCTGTATTTAAACAAACACCCTGTGTGATCTTGTATTAGTAATGGTGGACACTGGATGTTAGATGTGTACTAATATTAATATTGTCAGTGTGTTCAGCGATTCTGGGCCTGAAATCTAATTTCTCGTTTACATTTTTGCACCTTGGAAATATTCCTAAAGGCCTCAGTGGGAGCAGCTCATGCCTTTTTAAGATCTTTATGGCTGCATAAAAAACAGTTACGAAATGCTCCAGAGGAACCCTGTACCCTATACTTTCTATTTAGACTTTATTTTAGCCTTTTTCAAGCTTTATTGGATAGAGACAACTGCAGAGTGACAGGAATGTGGGGAGAGAGAGAGAGATGGGGAATGACATGCAGCAAAAGGCTGCAGGTCGGATTTGAACCCTGGGCCGCTGTGGTAAGGACTGAGCCTTTGTACATGGGGCGGATGCTCTACCAGCTGAGCTACCCAATACCATCTGTCTTATTTTTTAATCTCACTCATTGGGATGTAATACTCCAGACTTCATCTGCTCTGTGTGTCCACACAAAAAGGAAATAAAATGCCTACGTCTTCCAGACAATCTTTCTCATTCTTATTGATTTATTATAAAATCTCAAAACCATTCAAACCAACCACAGTTTCCGCTGAGTAAAAAAAGCATTAGCTTACACCTAAACAATCGAATGTGGTACTACACAACAACCCTGCGACAAAAACTGTTGGCCTGCAGACATTGTGTTTGAGAGGAGTTGGTTTAGGTATATATGGTCATTTCTGAAAGTTAAGGATTATCTTAATCATCTATTAATCGTTAGATCATTTCATCAATGTCAGAAAATGTTGATCACCCAAGGAGATGTCCTCCAAATGTCTTATTTTATCCACAACCCAAAGACATAGAGAGAATATTCACAGATTTTTTTTCTTATGAAACGATTAATCGAATATCAAAATAGTTGATAACTAATCGACTAATTGTTGCAGCTGTAAACTGGATTTAAACTCTTGTGAGGTGTTTCTAATTCTCTGGGCATATTTTAATGTAATGCACTTTTACAAAGAGGTCACATGATGTTGAGGCTCACCTCTTGTACAGCTGCAGCTCCTCCTGGGCCACCATGAGCTGAGCCTTGAGCTGGTTCCTCTCCTGCAGGACCTCCTTCAGCTCCTGCATGGTGAAGCGTGGTCTGTTGGGGTCTGTCAGGTCCACCACCAGCTGGTTGGGCCCTGCATTTTGCTTTCATAGAGGGAAATCATCTTTTTTTAAAAATCCATGCATGTGTGAGCATATATTGAGCTGTGTGTGCCGGGTAAACACTCACCGTGCCCTGCACCGAGGAGCCCTCCTTGATGATCCTGTCCAGTTCACTCTTCAGGTTGTCCCGCTCCATTTTCAGCTCCTCCAGAGATAAGTTGTATTTGTTGACCAGAGTCTCAAACATCTCCAGAACACGGACTATCCTGAACTGTAAGTCTGACACTTCTTCCCCTGTGCTGCTTATTTTTAACAAATCTCGCCCGATTACATAGGAAATATCATACACATCTTCCACCGTCAGCTCAAACGCCTCCTTGTCGAAAGCCAGAGCCGGCGACGACTCTTCACCAAACTCCATGACGCGGAAACACCTAAAAACTATAAAGTCAACTTTCCCCCCTCCAGCTACGACTTGAAACTCTTTCTTTTCCTCTTCTTTTTGTCTTCTTGGTTACCTAACACCAGTAAAAGTGTTGAACCAAACTTCCAGAGGAGCAGCGGCACTTCCCCCATCACTCATCCGCCAATGGCGTGCCTCCGTGGGCAGCAGAGGAGGGCAAAGTATCCTAGCGACAGGTGAGTACAAAGAGCATGCACGAGTCAAGAGAAGTCCCCGAGCGCTGTCCGTCAGGTCAACACGACGGCACTGTTTCAATGTGAGTGATAGCTCTCAGTCTTTGACATGTGAGGATCAGGTGAGAAAGCACGTGATTTAATGTTTCTGATCTATTATTTCATTTTTTTTTTAATACAACTTTGTTTACTGAATTTGTGCAGTTATGATACATTTAGTTCAAAGTTAGAAATGATTGCAAAACAAGAGGGTTAAAGAAGGAAAATAAACAAGTTACTTGTGTGAAAAAAAGAAAATGATAAATAAAATAAAAGCAAAACATAAACAGAGTTGGTCATCTATGAGAAATAATGAATATATACATCTGTACACAATGAGTACACAACAATAAAGACACAAAGCATCCTTTCCAGAAATTAAATATAATATACATAACTATGTTTCAGTAATATTCAAACACCTTATAAAAAGAATTGTTCTGTTTTTATTACCTTAGAATTTGCCTTTTATATCTACATTAGATTAGATTAGATCATATTCAGTGGGTCGCCTTACACGGCGTCCACCATCCGCATGTGATGCAGAGGAAGAAGAAGAAGTGTTTGCTGGTTCTGGTTAACTGTGTTGTGTTTTGTTTGAAGTTTGAGAAGTTCAAATCAAATCAGGAAAGGTCGTGATCCAAGAATTTTTCAGGTCCGGGATAATGGCAAAAGACGCATCTGCAAGAAATGGCCCCAAGGTTTAAAGTAGCAGATGAATCCTCTCAGTGTACACCTGATTTCATCCATATTGACAAAGTAGAAAATATATTTTATCTACAAGTTGTGAGTGTTGGCTGGCTTTGATTTCTATATGAATGTAAGGACTGATATAATTTTCCTGCATATTAATGCCATTAATGTTTATCATATAATGTGTCATGTATTGACTGTTAGGTGTGGACCCCAGGAATATTACAGTAGCTGATTGTCATGGCATCAGTTAATGGGAATCATTTACAGAAACAAATAAATAAATGTATTACTGAAATGACCAAAGAATTTGATTAATGTCTACTTGAAATAAATAAGTCTACGTAATAATACCGGAGAAATTCACTTGTCACAATCACTCAAGTACACATGGTAGATAAGAAAATACTTAGAAATATAAGATATACTGGAAATAATACATAAAATAAACAAGAGTTATATACGCCATATTCACATTTTAAATATAATATATTGTACAGTGTAGATAAACAAATATAATTACAGTGTAGTGCAAATTAAATAAAATGAAGTATTAAGTAAAACCATTTATGCATATATAGAGTGAAATTATAACAATGATGTATAATGTAATGTAACCTATCAAAACTAGAATGTAAAAAGTCTATATATCTGTCTTTGCATATTAGTATCTGATAGTAACACAATAATAACATTCAAAAGATGAAAAATAAAACTTTATTACTTTATAATGAACAAGCATGATTTTTCAGATGCATGACACATTTTTACAGTACTCATTATCTTGTTGGAATAGATTTCTTCTGGTGGTTTTTCACCAGCATGATTGTACCAGTTTAACCACAGAGTGTGGTGCTAGACTTTAGTGTTGCAAGTATACAGTAACATCCTCTTTTCATCATTCAGTGGGAAATTTACTGCTGGTGCTGATCTCAATATGTCTCTTGGTGGGAAATCAGAGGAAACACTGCGCCTTGGAAACAGATATTTTATCACGAAAACATAAATTACATAAGAGACTGCTTGAGAACTTAAAAGTGCTCAACTTAATTCATACTCAGGAGAATATTCCAGTATTACCGGCGCTACTTGTCAAACTGGTAAGCAAATTCTGCACACTATGTAGCGCAGTAACACCATTTTGGCAACTGAAAACAGAAACATGGGTGCAAAGCTATTTGACATTACAGCAGCATCACAACTAATAAAGCACAGCTTATTATGGAGCCTAGGAACTCATAAATACACGTGAGAGTGCCCAAATTTGACCATTTGTCTCACATTTTAAATACTAAGTTAGCTAAAATGCATTGTAAAAGCAGTCACCAGTAATGAAAACAGTTGTTCATTCATCACAGATTCAAGTTTAAGTAATGTAGCCCTTAAACCATTTTTTTGTAAATAAATCTATTAACAAACTGTGTTGGGAGAAATAAAATCTTAAAATAAGAATTTAAACTCAAGGTCATACGAAGGAAACAAGTCTTCTGATTGGCAACAACGTGGGGTCGTCTACAATCAAACCGGCTGCCACCATCGGCATTATGGCAGTGAAGATCCTGTCCAGAGATGAAATTGAACAGAGGTCAGTCAAGTGCAAAGTTTAACCTTAGCGTATGAAGAAAAGTGTGTTAAGGTCATGTTACTCACAGGCGTCTAATTCCTGATTCAGGCTGATCAGTAGAGCTGGAGCATGTTGGAGGAGATGAAGTACAAAACACTGAGCTGACGTCCTCAAACTCCTCAAACTCGTCACTGAGGGATATGGAAGAGTTAACTGTTAACGTTTGAGTTATGCACAACTGAGATTAGTTCAATCTTATATTTTGGAAACAAAACATACCTTTTGTAATACGCCAGCTCTTCCTGTAGCACAAACACTTGAGCCTTGAGTTCATTCCTCTCCTGCAGGACGTCCCGCAGCTCCTGCAGGGTGAAGCGAGGTTTGTCCGACTCTTCCTCCAGGCTGTCTGCCTCCTCCTCTGGCTCTCCATCAGTTGACACGTTCTGTAGTCAAAACAACAAAGTCAGCATTTCTTCCTGCACAGCAAAGAGGAGAAGAAACACACTAAAAAAAAGGCTTTTGCAAATGTTTTATGGGGCAAGAAATGTGTTCAGCCTGTTTGTAAGGATACACCAGCACGATACTGTTTAATATAAACAGGTGTTACCAGAAACAATGCTGCAGTCTCTTCCTCCTCCTCCTCATCCTCTTCCACCTTTTCTCCGTTTGAAGACCTTGGGAGAGGGGAAGGACACTTGTCACGCTCAAAGCAGTTTGCCAGGAAGTCAGGGTCTCCTCCACACTCCACCCACACTGACTTCGGTTTGCTGGTGGAGTTGGATGGTGCTGCTACTGGCGAGGACTGCATTGGTGACACAAAACATCAGCTTAGACACTAAAAAACCTGCAAGCTCACTTACTGAACTCTTAGTGAACCTTCTTTTTCTTACCGTTATCTGTGGTGGCGTATGTGATATTCCAGATGTGCTAAGAGAGGTTTCTTCTATGTTAATGACCTCTCTCTCCAGTTCATACCCCCGGAGCTCCTTTCTCAGCCTTGTGACCTCTGTCTGCAGAGCCCCCAGCTCCTGCTGATGTACCTGTGCTGCAGCTTCCAGTTCAGCCCTCTGCTGGATCAGCGCCTTTCCCTGAGCCTCTGTAACTCCTATCCTGTGCCGAAGGTCCTGATTGATTCGTATCAGCCGATGCTGCTGCATCTGGAGCTGCAGTTGAGGAAATGTATTTTATAACCTCATGTAAACAGTAGGTCAGGATCCAGTGTATGTGCTGCACACGATCTACATCCTCACCGCCTCGACATCCTCATTTTTTAGTGTCAGCTCATGGTCTTTAGCTCGGATTTCATCCCTTTGCTTATCCACTAAGTCTTGCAGCTTCTTCATCACCTGCCTCTCCTTCTCTGAGAATCCTGTGAGGATCATAAAAAAGAAAAAATGTTCATGCATGAATGCAATTGAACAACTTATAAATAGATAAAGATTTAATTAATTTTTTACTTAATTTCAAGTTAATTGTCACGCTGTATAAAAAAGAACTACTGGGTGACTAGACTAGTACGGGTCTACAAAGCAAACCTGGTCTCTTTAAGACATGCTGAGGCTGAAATTAAAGCATCTTTTACACCATGTATGTTTTTTTCTGGATAAATGTCAGTGTCAGTGAGCAGACTAATCATGTCACGTAGTGCCCATTCATCTGGCTGTTTTATAAGCACTGTGTGTGTGTGTGTGTACTGTGGCTCCCGACAGTAAGTATAGCTGCAGCCACCATGAAAGTCTCACACAAGAGCGGTATTTTGGTCTGCTTCAAAAATAGTCTCCTTTATAAGCTCCTCACTGCCTCTCTACACAGCCTTCTTTTTCATGTCAACATGCATGCGTGCAGCATATACTGTACAATCTCACGTGACCGCATAGGGTAAATATGTGTAACGTACAGCAGATGGTTAATCAGTTAACACAGATCTGCAGTGTGCACATATGGAACAGATAATATAATCTGAACTGGAACTCTCAGCCAAGACGAAGATACCGTGCAAACACAACAAGAAGGCAAGAGTTTAGACAGCTACAGACAACCAACCATGCTGTGTTGTCATTATAGTACAGCTGTAATATTTATCTGTTATCTGTTCATTGACATTGGTGCATGTTCCTGTGATCGCTTTAATGCCTGACTGAAGATCAAATGCCTACTAAGGACAAGTTGAAACTGATACAGATCAAGTATGACACGAGACACGGGACCTCGGATGCTGTGACACTGAAAGCTGAGTTTGCAGCCTGTTCTCCCTGAAAGACACTTAAATTTACTGTAGATCGGTCAACAACGACATCGATACTAATATGCGTATCAGATCAGTGAGATTCTCTCATCGTACCATTTGAAAATGAAACTTTATAGCAGGCATGGTAGCTGGAAAAACTGAGCAGAGAACATGCACACAATAATGCAAAATAATCAGTGTTTAAAAAAAAGACTGCTCTTGTCCTTTAGATCATCTTAAAACTTCCCAAAATTCATCTGGTTGAGAGCCACTGCTGCAGACAACCCACCTTCCTGTTTCTGCAGGTCTTCCTCTGTGACGGGGGACTCTTTGAGTGGGAGGCTCACTAACAGCTTCTTGTTCTCTGCCTGAAGTTGAGCGATTTGAGAGAGCAGGTCCTGAATTTCTCCTCTCCACACATCTTCCACCAGCTCCAACTCCTGAGAGACAAGAGAGAAAACACCACCACAACAGTTTAGATCACTTCAGATTTTGCTACCTAATCATACATTATTTATTTTTTCAGTTTCCTGAAGATGTGCTGTAAATGGAAAATGTAGGAATGTAATGTAAATGAATGAACTCCTCTCTAATCATTATTATAGCACAGTAATGTATGAAGTAGTACTGTATTGTAGGATAGTTTACTACACTACACTGCAACATACTAATCCAGTGACATGCCCCACTTCACTTCCCTATTAATCATTAACAATGATAAAAGAAGCAAGGTTCTTAGTTGAATTTTAGTGAAATAAAGGTCAGCGACACACAAATAAAAAACTCTTGCACCTACCTGCAGTGGTTTTATGCTCCAGTCTTAATTTCATGTATCATAACATGTCAATATCATACAGGATATATAATTTATCTCAAATAGCGCTAAATAGATTCATTGATAAATCAATTATACTTGATTTTCATTTATTCTAACATTATAAATTGATTACGTTCCGTTATTTTCACTGTTGGTTGGACAAGAATAATAATTTTAAAGGTCCAGTATGTAAATTTTAGTGTGCTTTAGTTACAGAATATGACAGAAAAACAATATGAATATAATGTGTTTAACTGTGTTTTCAACACTGACAGTTCAATGAATGGATGGTGTATGGCTCAAAGCATGGTGACTGCCTCTTTCGTCCCCGGACTAATCTAAAAAATCGTCTGAAAATGTTAATTATGCAAAACTTTAAGCCTTAATATAATCTGAATGGGTGATGGTGTTTAAAATCAGACTCAGTACAGTTGTCATGAACGGGGAACTTAGCTATAGAGGCCAAAACTGTTTTTTGTACCAGGCTGTAAACATGTTTATTTCTGCTGTGAAGTCATTTTAACATGGGGCCTTATGGAGTACAGTAGCCCAGAATTTTATATGAGTTGAGGTGAGGGGTATTCAGTTTGCTGTTAATCTGCAACCTCAAGGCAAGGTGCAACTGAATCTTAGACACTGGAGCTTTAAAATCTCAAACTAATGTTGAAAATGAGTTTTAAAGGTGACAACACACATGCACCCAGTGTCAGACAGGTGACACAGACAGGTAAACCGACCTTCTGGTGCTTCCTCTCCTGCTTGTACCTGTCGCTCCTCTCCTGTCTCAGCCTATCCAGCTCCCTCCGCAGCTCCTCGGCCTCCTGTCTGGCGGCTCCGCGGCTCACCAGGGCCTCCAGCAGCTCCAGCACCCGCACCACTTTGGGCACCACACCGACTAGAGACTCGCAGCCGAACCTGTCGATGATCCGCTCAAACTCCTGCCCGAGCACCGCCGCTATGTCGTACACATCCACGGCGGTCAGCTCCGCCGCGGGTCTGTCCAGCGCCGACATGACGGAGGTTTCCACGCGTGTCCTCTGCTTTAATGACACGTCCGACATTCAGCATATCTCTCTGTCCTCCGACACACCGAGCAGACTCACATTTACTGTGGGGAAACCAGTTTGAAAGAAGCGTGTGCGGACATGGAGAGAAGTCACTTTGTTGACAGTTTAAACTTACTTCAATGCTGCGTTCATGATCCTCTGGAAAACTCGGACACGCCACTTTTAGCATATATAAATAATGAAAGCTGATAGCAGCACAACAGTGCCTTATACTACCGTTGAGTCACTGACAAAGAATGAGAATATATTACTTATTACCGGTCACCTTATGGTTCTGTTTTGTGAACAATACTCATATTTACAATCGCTCCTGAAGGCAGCAGCCCTATCCACGTTGACCCCCCCACAACCCTACTGCGCATGTCATGATATTAGTAGGTATTACCTTCTACAGTAGAAACCATTAAAAAGTTCCCCTTCAAGCTGAATCCAGCCGTCTTCCAGCCAAGTTCAAAGCTGGAGTGACTCCCTCCTTCTCCTTCTCCTGAGCATGTCTATTTTTTACTGTAACTCCACCTATTCATTAAATTACAGGGTATGACCAGGAGATGGCGCGTCTCTCACAGATTTTACAGTTGTTCTACCTGGAGATGACGTAGTTCACACACCCACAGCAAAAGGATGAAAATACAATAAATAAATCCCCCATCCACCATTGACTGATCTGTTGTCAGACCTATTGCACCAAATGTATGCTCTTAAAAAGGGTACCTGATGCTGGGGTAGAAAGGAATAAAATTATGCAGGTGGGGTGCATTTCATTTCATGGCAGGCCTTGTTTTCCATTTCCTGTGATATGTAGGCCTACCCCCTGAATAGGGCTGGCTTTCCACCTGCGTGTAGTTACAAATAACTTTACACATAAGTAGCAGAGGTCACATGAAAATGGTTGGTGTTACATCTTGCATTTTTAATTTAAGAGGGAAGTCAGATTGTGACAGATGTAAAATGTAACCTGAAAAAATCTGACTCCCCTCTTTTGTTCCTCTCTGTTAACACTAGTTACAAATTACTTTATACATAAGTAGCAGTGGTCACAATATGCCAGCAGAGTGAAAATGGTTGATGTCACTTATTGTACAGACAGACAGAAAGACCATCAGTGCATATACAATAACCACACCAGGCTATGCAGAGTATACATAAACCCATAACATGTTATTTCCCGCCTGTCATAACACAGATAGGCTATCAGATCAAACATACGAAATGTAAAAACAGGCCACAGAACTGTTTTCACTCCCAGCATAAGAAATTACCTATGGAGTTTTTGAATGATCTCACAATATCTGAGAATACCAGAAACAACAGTAATAATACCTCCTGTTGAATATTTAATCACAGTTTTATCATTGTGAATCTCCATTTAAAGAGGAAGAATTACAGGTGATTAACAGCCTTTTGGAAGATTTTTGCAGCTGTGCAGGTATTCAGTGCATGCTTTAGGCCAGGTAAGCCCATGCAAACACCTCATTAGCATTCTCATTGCTCAAACCTTTTGTTTGCACTGAAGCTGTCCTATAAACTGTAAATAAAACAGATTATACTTTAGATAAACTTTATAATGTTTACAGTGAGAATCACAGTTAGTATCAGAAGTATTTATTAACATACGTTTGATTTCTTAACACATTCATTTCTCTGTTCTTTTTGCATCTATTACCAATAAAAATGTACCAATTTATTGACATTTATTGGTAGAAATATAAAAACATATAAGATAAGACTTTAATGATCCCACACCAGTGAAATGTATTTGTTACAGCAGCTCACAATACACATGGATAAGTGGATAAGAAAATATAAAATGAGATATACTTGAAATAGAAAAAATAAAATGAAATAGCTAATAAAATAAAAAGTTATATACACTATATAAACCTTTCAGGTACATGTGATCCAATACAACAACTTTGCCATAAATTTGACTTTTACAAAGCTTTTTACAGCTTTGTAAAAGTCAAAATTAATTTTTTAAGCTTTTAATTTTACAGTTTTTGTTTACTATTGTTGTGTTTGTTGATTGTAGTAGTTGAAGACTGCATTACATTAAAAAGTGTTTCTTTTTGGTCAAACCACAGCCATAACATTAGAAACACCATAGGATATAATGCACTAATGTACAACAACACTGGCTAAGACCTTAATAGTAAACAACTGGTGGGTATCTAACATGAAAGTAAATATAATTACCACAGGAAAAAGTAATTTTACAGTGCTGAAAGTCTGACAGTTGTTGGTATGAAGGACCTGTGATAGCACTCCTTCTTACAGGGTGGGAGTAGTGGTAGTAGTTTAGTAGTAGTAGTGGAGAAGTAGTAGTTTATGTGTGGTTTGTGTTTTTATGTCTAATACATTTTTCATAAGCTCAGAACCAGATGAAGCCAACACAATGGGACATTAAATCAAACATTTATTGTTCATTTGTTTGACATTTACACTTCTTACATGGAGAAACCACCATTATCTTTACTAAAATATATTAAGAGATCTGAGTGTATAAAGACATTTCATACAGAGGAAAGACAGAACATAAAAAGATGCATTTTTAAGACCCTGTAAGAAAAGCCCAGAGGCATAGAGGACTTGAACACCTTCATATTGTACATTAAACTGATCCTAAATCATCATATTCAGCCTAAAAGAAGAGTTTGATAATTAAGGACACCTACATCCGTTATTTGTGCACAAGCATTAAGTCTATTTGCTAACTAATGTCTAGGTGTTCCTCTAATAAAGGGACATTCAAGATGAGTGGAGATATAAATTATACTTGATGACACTTGCACACTCCTATACAGACTGTATGTCTTTACAGTACAGTACATTTCAAGGCCTCTGAGACAATCGTGTACTGTTGAGAAAGAAAGCTATTTTGCACATAAGAGGAACACAGTCCATCATGGAGGCAAAGCCAGAGGTATGTAAAACATTTGCAGTAACGTGGATACCAATGATGTCCCCCCCCCCCCCCAGTTTCCTTCACCGTCCACCACAACATAAATAGTGTACATTAAGAAAAATGTGATGTGCTCTGTAACAAAACGTTCAAAATAGTGTGCAAAAAGGTTGTCCAGAGAAAACTAGTGACATAGAAGTAGAAGATATGCTGTCGATTTGTGATCATCATCATCAAGGTTTATTTTCTAAAAGCAGCAGTAATGCTTGAATCAGTTAAAAATCCGGGGATGCAAAAAAACAACACACAGCCTAAAAATAGTATGCCATTAACCTTTTTTGTTCTTGTTGCCAAAAACCAGCAGAAAAAAAGTTGTTTATCTTTTTAAAAAAAAGGAGGGGTAAAGACAGCATGTTCATTACAGGCAACAAGGGTTAAAAAAAAAAAAAGGCTTCTGGTCCATTTTGGCAAGAAAGAAAAACAAAAAAAGAAGAAAGAAATGAGGGAAGTAACTGTGAGGATGAGGCAGAGGATTGTCAGCATGCATTTTGAAAAAGGAACCATATGTTCACAAAAAGGCCATCTTTCTCTGGTCAATCCAACCATCCATTAGTGGAGCAGTTTCCACTTTCTGCTCAGGCATTACTTAAACTGTAACATACAGAAGTAAAGACGCAGATTAAAGATTTACCAACAAACAGAATCTTTTTTTCTCATTCATATATATCACAGCCCTTACCGTGGTTTTAGGTGGTATGTTGGGTTTCTGGGCCAATGCAGGTTTCTTCATGAGGGCAGGCTTGGTGGGTTTTGGTGACATGGTGCCAGGATGGACCAGTGAGGAGGTTTCGCCATTCCCCTCAGAAACCTGCTCAAGAGGAACTCCAGCTAACTCGTAGTGTTTCTTCCTCAGCTCGCCCAAACGCAGACGCTCGTTCTCCAAGTGAGATTCTAATTCGAGCACCTTCACCTGAAGGGGCGGCGAATAAACAAGTGGTTATCTATGGTCGAAACTGTTGAATCTGCTACATTTAGTTACATTTTCCCTTCTTTGAATTTATTCATGTAAAAAGATATTAATTTTAACATCTAGCTGGCAGGTTTAGATAAGATTACAGATCCCAGCAACACACACTGCAAATCCTAACAGGAATAACACATTACCTGTGTTTTAGATGATGCCTAGCGATTTTAATTTATTAAATGAATGTTGTCAATATCTGACAAAGTATCAAAAGTAGTCCCATGACTTACCTGTGACTCCATTTCTTCTTTTCTCAACTTGATAAGGGACATCCCAGAAAAGTCCATGGTATCTGTGCATTAATAAAACATAATTATACAGATGCTGACCAGATTCTACAATGATGAAGTACAGATTAATTTGTACTCCTTTACCTTTATCCTCCAGGTGCTCCTGGCCCGTTCTCGTTGAGGCCACCACATTAGCTGCCATTTCATTCACAAGCCGAGAAGCCTGCTGGAGAACCGGCAGCTTCTTACTGTTGCGGTCTGCCTTGACCTGAGTGCAGAGGAGAGCGCTTGAGTAAAACCAGATCATACTAAACTCATTCAGAGAAACCAATTACACAGTAAATGTGCTGCTAAGAGGAAAAGGAAAACAATTTGCTTGATAATTAAATGCAACATGGTTCATCTGCTCTCTCATGTGATAGCATATTGAACTCCCACCATAGAGAAGTGGAGAATACTGTGTATTTTATTCACACTTTGGCAAATAGCGTGATGAAATGTATCTCGAGTATCTTGTAAATTAGATTATTACCTTTGAGGCAGCAACCAGCTGTGCCGTACTAGCAGCGATCTCGTGGGAGCAGACAATCAACTCTTCGTATTTGCCCGTGTGCAGGACCACCTTATCAGCAGACTCCCTGCGAGGAAATAGGAACAGTAAAGATACAACTCCACTTCAGTCAGCTTAACTGGAAAGGGTACAGTACTGTGCAACTGCTAATGGCTGAGTCATTTCAACACTATAACATTTTAACATCAATAAATGATCAGTAGGTCTGTTTTGAATAGGATTACAGTAAACTATTAAGGCCAGAAACAAGCCAAGGATAGACGTTTGTGATGCCTGAGCTGTAAAGCTGTTGTCAGGAAACACAAAACTCCACATGCTACAATAATCTTTTTGTTGTAATGCCACATGGACCAAAAAAAATCATCTGAACTTCGATAATGTGTATGTGTAAAGTGTTGATCCTGTGTAAACGGACAGTAAGAATCACAGTTAATTTAATTAAAAATGCTACATTAAATACGTTTAATGATGTAAGAATATAAGCTGTAATACCCTGTATAACTTACACCATCTCTGTGGCTCCCCATCCCACAGCCTTGGCGGCAGAGATCAGTCCCTCAGTCCAGCGGGAGTTTTTGGCGTAGAACTCCTTAATGGTGGCTGCGCCCTGAACATGCAAGAAAGTACTTAGTTAGTCCTGTTAGCTGTTTTTTCTGAATGGAGCAGAGCTTGATCTCTGGAGCTGGTTTGATCTCAGAAACGAAACCCAAGCTGCCAGTTTTGGATTCAAAATTAGAAAAATGTGACTCACCCTCCCACTCTCGACAATCTCCTTCTGCAGGTCTGTGGATGCTATGATCAGCATGCGGATGGCCTACGAAAGAGTGAATGATGACAGAAGATCAAGAAGTGAAAAACACATTGTTTAGGATGTTTATTAGAAATATGAGTAGGGTGAGACACGTCAAACTACAGTACCTTCATCAGGTCTGTGCAGCTGAAGAGGATTCTGCAAAAAAGCAAAATAGTAGAGAGTTAAAACTAAATTTACAGGGTGATTAATAGGTTGTGGCTTCACTTCAGTTAAGCAAAGAAAAGAGTAACATAAAGGATGACGGGTGACAAAGACAGAGGAGTCCGATTTTAATTAAACTTTGATGGATGACACATCTAATTACAAGTTGGTCAAACACCAACGTGTAATTAGATGTGTCATAATTTAGATAAATTAAGTCCCCAAAAAAAGAAACAAACCTTTCATTGACCTCCAGTTTTATTCCAGTCGTGTCCTTTCGTGCCTGATTCATCATTTCCTAAATACAGAACCATACATGACATTTATTAGTTTACAATGGACACACAGTAGGTGAATTCATCTTAAAGTGAGCCTCATACCACTTACATCAATCCTGCGGACTGCTTCCTCTATAGCTGCTGATGTTGCAGCCATCTCCTTATCGACAAGATCTCCCAGCTCATCCTGACGAATGTCCATGCCTTTCGGCCGCAGCTCCTGGATATAACAAGAAGGAAAATTATTAGTAATGATAAAGAAACATGAGAAAACACTTATTCTTTTACACTGTTTATAATTCAGTAGGTGGTTTTATGTGCTTCCTATGATGTCTTCTTTTTGTAGAGAGAAAGCTAAAATAGTTTGTAATATACATAAAAAAAATTCAACACCCACTGACACCGATTCAAACTAAAACATTTCAGCAATTTATTTTTGGTCTCCTTGGAAGCAAAGCATTGTACAATTGAGAGTTCATCTCACAATAATGAGGGTGTTGGATTGTTGACAAATGTTTACGTCACTGACCCAGAAAAACATTAGTGGTAGGAAAAAATGCTGAATAGATAGTATAATGCAGCATCTGTCTCTTTGTTTGCAGCTAACCTACATTAGATTACGGCACACTGCACAGACTCTACAGTAATGCCAAATAAAAAGAGGATGAAGTCTTCATGTGTTTACCGATGTGACCGATGAAGAAAACATATTATTTGTGATCATATTTTTAATCTAACTTTTTTTTTTCCACTGTTCTACATAATACTCATATAGTAAAGTCAGTAAAGTCCCTGGTTAGTGTGTCTCACCTGGCCCAAGTGAAGGATCTTTTGAACGATAACGCGAATGGAGGCCGGGTCTGCCCTCTGGAGGGTTGTCTTGGACTTCAGGTCCTTGAGGAACTGCAAACTCTGAGTGGCACATCCTCTGCAGTTCTCTGTCAGTCCTGCAGGGTGTAAAAGGGCAGTGATCAGCCATAATGTTACATCCTTTTTACATTTAAACACCTAAAACTTACTCTTAAAATGCTGCTTGAAGGATTTAAAGGTTGAGTTTGAAACCAAAACTTAAAATATGAGGCGTGGCTTTAAATTCGAAAGCTTTTCCTGTGCAATAACTACTAGTATAACTGGTGTAATGCCGAGGAAGTAATCTGAGCTCTTCCTTACGGTCTGCATGGTCGGTGGGTGCCATGTGTGCAGTGGCGCTGCCATTGATGATTGTATCCGCAGCCAAGTGGGAGAACTGGGTCAGAGCCCTCAGCAACGCTCCAGCATCTGGTTACAAACAGTAAGAGGGCAGTTAGCCACATTAACAGACAGCCATGAAGATCAGGCAGGATCATGTTAAATCAGAAGCAGCAGTGAACTTACCCCCCATGTTACTCAGATAATCAGCATGGCCCTTTTTCACTTTGTCTATGGAGCCTAGTGTGGCCTCTGCCCGGCTTACGAGGTAATCTGTGTTTGGATGACAAACAGAGGATTGGAAAATAAATAAATAAATACAATCTGTTTGTAACACTCACTGCTATAGCAAAGTAGGGGGTCTGACCTGGAGAGCTGGTGCAGCGTACATGGAGGGGATCGTCCAGTTTAGCTACAGCATCTTGGATGATGTTCTCGGCCTCTGCGACGGTACCCTGCAGCAGAGCAAACTGCTCCTCCAGAAGCTTCTGCTTCAGCTGCTCCTCCTGACTCGACTACATGCGCACACACACATAAACACACATTGTTATATTGACATAAACAGAAACCAGACTGTTGATTTTTGTAGCAGAACATCTCATACAACACATCTGTACTTAGACATCTTAGGAAAGTCTACTGCACATTTCTCCACGTACAGTAAAATCATCTGTCCATGTACATGCAAAATTATTGGAGATAACTACTGGCCTAGTAGTTCCTATACAATATAACTATATATGTATGTGGGATGAGATGTTTTTATGCCTACAGTATAAAGCTATCCTGTGCATTTTCATATTTATGTGCTGCACAGAGCGCAGCCTGATGCTGATACTGAAAAACTGTGCTGACAAGCAGGTCTCATCAACCAGCAATTTTCTAAATTTCAAAAACAGATTGATTAGATGTGACCTTACATCCTAGTTTAAAAGATTGTGGGTAATATCTTTGGCTTGCTATTCAAATATGCAAACATAAGGATTATACAAATATGCACAATCACCCATAGGATATGTCCAGTAAGAGTCAGTGTTTTAAATTTTCAGATTTCGGCATGATGGTAATGTGATACCCTCGTGAGCCTGCATGCTTTTTGTTAAGAGGACAGACCTAAAATACTGCTGAACACGACTAAACGTATTGAATGCAGGCTGCTGTTCACACTGCTGAGCTCGGCTCGGCTCGACTGTCCTGACTGACCTTCTCCTGCAGTTTGCCCTGCAGCTCTCCGAGCTCCCTGCTGTTCCTCTCTCGCTCCTGCTGGAGTGACGACTGCTGCACCTGCGCAGCCTGCCGCAGAGAAGACAACTCCGCCTCCTTCTCGCTCACGGATCGCATCAGACGCTCCTTCTCTGCCTGCAGAGCCGTCATCGAGCTGTTCACTTGCTCCGACGTCTGGCAAAAAGAAAGAGAGAGAGAGAGAGTGATGAAACAGAGGAGGCAGATGGCTCAGAGTGTCAGACAGAAAGTCCATCCGGAAATGTGTGACATGCCTCGAGCCTCCAAACACAGTCGAAGCATCATCGAGGTTGCTGCTGTTTATGCACACTCACCTTTTCACTGCTCTGCAGTGTCGCCTTGATGCGCATCACTTCTGCCAGCTTCTCCTCCAGCTCTCTCCTCAGTTTCTCCATTTCAAACTTCTGCTCTTCCAGCTACGACAACAAAACGTTATTCATCTGCACAGCACTGCCACCTTGGAGATCTCCATCAGAAAACGTCAGACCAACCAACCTTCATGTCAGCTTCCTGCTTTATTCGATCCACCTCAAACGACAGCTGCTGTTTGGTCCTCTCCACCTCTTCCTGGGTCTGCTGGGTGGCTGACAGCATCTTCACGGTGTCTGCACTCTGTCAGCACATTAACGCATTTAATGTCATCACAGCACAACAAGGTGCTGACATCTAATTTAAAACAGACATGTCTGGACCGGTCTGTCTGTACCTTCCGAAGTAGTTCAGCATGGCTGGCCACCAGCTCTGTGTGCTTCTCCTTCAGCTTATTGTACCTCTGCTCGGTGGCCTGCGATCTTTCTGCACAGCGAAGAGAGATGACAGCGTTATCATCACGGTTTGTCCGTGTATATGAATTGATAAGAGTTGACTTTATGTCTTACTTTCTGCTTCAATGAAGGTGGACTGCAAGCTCTCGTGTTCTGCGTTACGGCGACGCGTAGCCTCCAGCTCCATTCGCAGTTGTTCATTTTCCACAAGAGCACGTTGTTTCTGTGCACGCTGTTCTTCTAGTTCTGCCTCCAAACTGTTGATTTGGGACTTCAGCTGTGTGATGTAGTGCTGAGCCTTAAGGAGGGGAAACAAAAGAGAGGTCTGCACTTTAGCAACTTTTGTCCAATATTCGATGTTCATTTCACAAGATGCCTTGATGTTTTTACACACCCGACGGGCTCATCTATTGATATTTTCCAAGACTTGTCCACTGTCACAAAAAATGCAGCAGGAAGAGGAGGAATGACACAACAACCATAAAAAACAAAGAGGGTTGCAGGCTGGATTTGTATCTGTGACGTCAAAACTCGTTCAGAGGTTACTTGCCACATTCCACATGTCAGGAGCAGCATTTTGCATCCACCCAACACATGACCCAGATTCCTTTGCACAGAGATAATAATGCCCTCTGTCACACCTCGTCTATGCAAGGTCTGAAAACCTAAACAGCAAGTGATCCAGTCCCAACAGTCCTTACCTCTGCTTTGACTCTCTCCAGCTCCGCTCTCAACAGCTCTAGGTCCCGCTTCAGGCTCTCAATCTGGAGATCCCTGGCAGACAGAAAACACACAGTCATAGTGTGCTGGCACAGATTTCAAACTGAAACCAAAGAGTCTGTACTGACAATCACAGATTACAGTGAAAAACAGCCTGTCTCACCTGTCATCGAAGCCTCCATTGGGAGGTCCAAACGTCTGATCAAATATATCCAGTTGCTGAGTAAATTAAAAACACAACATCATGGTTCTGTTGTACAAATACTTGTGTGAGCGGGTCTATACAGTACACATGCATCTGTGACTTATGTGCCTTACCTGTGGCTGTGCCTGGATGCTGGGTGTGGAGACGTCGCTGACCTCGATGAGTGGCTCGGGGTCGTCATCATCGTCGTCTTGTTGCTCAGGCTCCTCCTCGTCAGCCATGACCACCACTGGCTTCACGTGCTTGGCCAGTGAGGCTGCATGCAGAAAGTTCGGTGGGGACTGACAAGCAGACACGTCATGATTAATTTCAACAGAACAGATTTATAGCTAACAATAACAGTATTAAAGCAACATTGTGAAACATTTCTGCTACACTGACATGTAATCATGGTGTCTGTCATTTCCGCTCTGCACCCTGTATGTCTGTTTCTGTGCTGTCTAACTTTGTATGTAACACTTTACGACACATGCCACCAACTATTTCACTGATCTTTGGTAAAACTGGATTATATTTTATGGAAACTATGTTTTCTACTTTCACTCTGATGTCCTCTGGTCTCAGTTACCCATAGAGTTATCTGATAGATAGGCTGCAAATTGTAGCTGCTGTTAGCTCAGTTTGTTAGCTGGGCAGTGGGGGAGTGTTAGTGCTTGTACCACTGGAGTTTAGACCACCAGAAAGGAGAGGTTTTCAGCCCTGGTACTGTACATGTGGGAATACTGACAGGGAGCAGAGCTGGTGTTGTGCCAGAACCGGAGCTGGGCAAGCAGGCAATGTTACATATAGGTAACCTGGCTCAGCAGCCTTTGACGAGGAAGGTAAAAAGAAAAAAGGAGAGAGTGGACGAGCGAAGAGAAGCCGCCAGACGAAACTAAATCTGGGACTGACTTTTTGTTGTTGGCGAGGGCTCCATGAAAGAAAAGACAAACGCCGAGCTGGGCTTCTTGCTGTTGGACTAGTAAGTAACATTATCTGGCTACTATGTCTTGGGTTGTTACACTTGCTTCATGTTTTGCTAGTTGTTTAACATAATTAAGATAACCCAAACAACAAATACAAAAAGGCACAGCAGTCCATATTTAAGAAAGTGGGATGAATCATTTCTACAGTGTTGCTTTAAGCTGATGGTGACATCAAGACGGCAGCTGTGACTCAGCACT